>NW_020837945.1:26659647-26988608 GCF_003676395.1 Aethalodelphis obliquidens | reverse complement strand
ATATATATATATATATATATATATATATATATATATATATATATATAGTTTTAGGAGCTCAACATATCTTGGTTGCATTTCTCTAGATAATCTCTAATTTATTTATGTCTTCCTTGGGGTCTCAGAAACTTTGGGTAACACTGGTAACAAAATATATACCTCATATCACTCCAAAAGCCTCCAAAGGTCTCCAAACCCATCTCTCTATGTTGAAGTATTTGGTCCCTACTGTAAAGTGTGAAATAATACTTTGGACTTGAGGGTTCTGCAGACAGGAGAATCCTGACATTTAGCAGCCATTAGACCTTGTAAAAGTTATGTGTGCTTTCTGAGCTTCCATTTCTTCACAGATACAAAGTTAATAATAATAATTATCTATATATTAAGGGAACTAAATGAGATCACATGTAAAAACCTTTAATGTATCATAGGAGCTTAAGAACTGTTAGTTCTCTTCTAGAAAAATTACTGTGTGGTGTGAATTTGTGTTTGAGAGGTATCTTATACAATGTTTGCCTACTACATATTTTATACTAGATATATGCTACATTATTAAAACAAAACAGAATTCATTCAATTCATCAAATATTTATCTAAGTCCAGCCGAGAAGTGTAAAGCTTTATGCTAGTGACAAAGAGAAAAAAAAGATAGTTTCTGCCTTCCTGGAGAGAGAACATTTTCATAAATATCTGATATAAGTAGATTGGCAAAGGTGTTGAATTAAGGGACATATCTCCTGCAATAATGGAAGTATTAGAGAGAAAGAAATTCTGATTGTAGTTATTGGAGAATGCGTCTCTAAGAAGGTGATATGTCATGGAAGGCCCAGAGCATTAGGAGGGCTTTGACAGCATTTTCTGGAATAGTGAATACCATTTTTCAGAATTTCTGAATAAAATTTACTTCGTAGAAAAGTGAATTTTATGCTTGCTTCAGCAGCACATATGCTAAAAAAGAGAAAAAAAGAAAAGTGAATTTTGAGGCAAGATGTAAATAAATTTATCATGAATATAGGGACAAAATATAAATAAAATAATCTTACATCAGAAATGAGTTCTCTAAAATAAGTGGCAATCTTAGAAAAAATTTAGCTGAAATCTTAATCTTTGTATTAAAAATATGTTATTGATCTTTTTGGAATGTCAACAGATTGCTTCTGTACTTTGTACTTTTAAAACTCAGAAGACTTTACCCTATTTCTGAAATTCATTCTGAAATTTATTAAGTCAGTTTTTGAATTCAAGGAAAATGTAGATTTTACCTGAGGCAGGCAGTTTATTTGAGAACTGTGAGAGAGTTAAGCATCATCAAACAATTCATTCAGCAAATATTCACTCTATGTATTCTGTGTGCCAGGCACTGTTCCAGGTTCTGTGGAAAACTGACAACAAACAAGTAAATACATAGAATGTCAGATGGTATAAGAAGCATCAAGAAAATTAAAGCCATGGAATGGGTGATAGTTTTGGAGAAGAGTGGAATTTGCTCTTTTATAAGTCAGGAAAGACCTTTTGACAGAGGTCTGAGCAGAGACAGTGTGGAAGCAAGTCAAAGTGTTCTCCTGGGGTGAGGGTTCCACGCAGAAAAACAGCAAGAGCAAGGCGAGGTCAGAGCATGCGTGGAATTTCCCAGGAACAGCAAGGGCTCCAGCATGGCTGAGGAGAATGAGAGAGGGAGAAAGCAATGGAGGTGGCTGTAACATCGGGCTTTGTAGACCATTGCAAAGACTCTGGATTTTATTACAAGTGCTATCTGCATAACCTGAACCATGCCTACCTCTTAAACCTTGTATTCATTTCTTATCTTTGTATTCCCTACACCTGTGCTGTCCAATATGGTAGCCACTAACCACATGTAGCTACTGAGCATTTGGAATGTGGCCAGTTTAAATGGACAGTATGAAAAAAGTAAAATATCTCACAAATTTTTATATTGTTTAATAGGTTGAAATGAAAATATTTTGGATATATTGGCTTAAATAAAATAAAATAAACTTAATCTGTGTCTTTTAATTAACATTTTTATTTTGAGATAATTCTAGATTTCATGCAGTTGAAGAAACAATACAGAGAAATCCTGTGTTCCCTTTACTCACTTTTACCCAATGGTGACATCTTGCAAATCTATTGTCACCATATCTATTGACAGTGATACATCTTATTCAGATGTCCCTAATTTTAATTGTATTTATGTGTGTGTGTGAGTTTAGTTCTATGCAATTTTATCACATTTGTAAATACATGTTTCCACCACCACATCGAGGTTCAGAACAGTTCCTTCATCTCAAAGATTCTTTGTGTTGTGCTTTCATAACCACAACTACCCCATTCCTGTGCTCCATCCCCCACCCCCTGGCCCTAACCTCTAGCAACCACTAGTTTGTTCTCCATTTCTGTAATTTTGGCGTGTCAAGAGTGTTAAGTAAATGGAATCCTACAAGATATTTATTTTGGGAATTGTTTTTATTCCCTTAGAATATTATCTGAAGGTTGATCCAAATTGTTACATACATCAATAGTTCATCCCTCTTTATTGCCAAGTAGCATTCCATGGCATAGAGGTACCACACTTTGTTTAACTACTCACCCTTTGAGGCACGCTTAGATTGGTTCTAGTCTTTGCTATTATAAATAAAGCTGCCATAAACATTCCTGTGAATGTTTTTGTGTTAATGTACGTTGTAATTTATCTAGGGTAAATGCTTGAGTCCATCAGTCATATGGTATTTACATATTTAGATTTATGAGAAGCTGTCAAATCATTTTCCCAGAGTACTGTACCAACCTCTTTTTACTTTTTGTTAACATGGCTGCTAGAAAATTATCGTATGTATGTGGCTCACATTTCTGTTGAACAGTGCTGCTGTGGTTCATCCTATATGCATTTCTTTCTCTCTGGAGTGTGTTTTCATCATCCCTTCACAAATGCACATGAAATTCTATGGTATAGTAGTTAAGAGCAGAATCTAAGACCAGATGGTCTGTGTTTGTATTTTGCACCAAACCCTTACTGACTCTATGATTTAAGATATTTAGTACCTTTCTTTCCTCTGTTCATTTGTGAATGGGATGACTGTAGTAGTACTGATTTCATTGGGTTGGTGTAGGATTGAGTGCATTAACACATGTGAAGTTATTTTCCAATGATACCCTTATGACCCGCTGTCCAAGAGCAGATTTAAATCCTAATATAGACTTCCACTGCAGTCAACATCCTCATTAAAATTGTAACTATATGATTATTTCATATCTTTCTCCATTACTGTAAGGGAAGTGGCACTGTCTGATTCAGTGCTGTATCCTCAGAGTTAGCATAGAACTGGCCAAGAGAGGGCAGTTAATGTAACATTGTCGAATAAATGAGTGAATGAATGAATGAATGAATGAATTTCCTTCAATGTAAACATTTAAGTAACTCATTTAAGTAACTCATGCGTTACTTAAAATATTTTATTTCATCTTAATACTTTTTAAAGTCATATTATATTATTCATGTTTCTCTGATTGAGAAGTCTTGGTCTCTATTTTAAGTTATATGAATAGTTTTTTCATGTGGATCCTCTATATTGTAGAATAAAAACTGTTCTGGGGTAGTGATAGAATTCGATGGTAAACATATTAAGACTCATATGTATACTATAATACTCTTTGATTGGTAGTTTTGGTTAAATTGTTCAGTTTAAGTAATCATTCCATTGTTATGCTGGGATTCCCTGAAGGTTGATGGAATTCATGTTACTTAACTGCTTTCTTTGGCATTATGGGCCTTATGAACAGTGATTCCCCTGAAGCATCAGTAGATGACATTGAGGTAGAAGTCCCTCTTTACACTTCTGTAGATAATTTTATCTCAATATTTCAATTATTTAAGGCCTTAAATAGGTAAGTTCCATGACATTCTTAGGAAAGTCAGAGAAAACCATGGCTTAACATAGATGATTTTCATTACCTGCTCTCTGTTTAACCCAAACTCTGTACTAACTACCAAGAGCACATGCTTTTTTCATACACACACACACACACACACACATTCACACACACTCACACAAATACAGTTTATCAGTGATCCACCTTTATCTTCTCACCTACCAAGGGAGGTTACTATAGTAGAATGAACACTGACTTATGGTCACTTTGATCTATGGTGAGTGAGGCTCTTGTTATTTAAAAGATCAATTAACATGTTTGAAAAGACCAATTGATGTGTTTCATCATTCATTTCATTTGCTAAGTAATGGGGATATGATGAGATCTACCAAGATCTCATTGCAGTGATAATTAAATACAAGGGTCCATCTATAGATCATGGACATATACATACATGTATGTTTCCTCCAATTTTACCATCTGCCTTCAAAGACAGCTCTCATTAGACCAATGTCACACCTTAGCATGCTGAGTATCAGAAATGCACTTAACTTCACAGTTACATGATAAGGCTTTGCCATAAAATTATGATCCTTAACTCTAAACTGATCAGGAGAGAAATAAAATATCCCTTCTTCCCATCTAAATATTTGAGCTCAGATTTGTACTGAAGCATATCCAGGTGTAAAAGAAAGATTATGATGGTATTTGTTTCCTGGTTTAATGATTCTTGATGCTGAGTTGATTAAAATAATACAAAATAACAAAATTTGCTAATATTTATTGAGTGTTTACTTTGTGATTAGAACTATATTAAATAATTTACCAGATTATTTTTATTGAGATATAATTAACATATAACATTGTAAATATAAGTTTAAGGTGTACAACATGTTGATTTAATACATTTATATATTGCTATATGCTTTCCACCATAGCATTAGCTAACACCTCCAATGTGTCCCATGATCAGCATTTCTTTTTTGTGGTGAGAACATTTAAGATCTAGTTTCTTAAAAAAAAAAAAAAAAAAAAAAAAAGATCTAGTTTCTTAGCAACTTTGAAGTATATAATACAGTATTGTCAATATAACAACACAAGTAGTTACTATAATCATTCCTATTTTACACTTGGGCACACAGCCTAAGAGATTAAATTAGTGGCTCAAGGTCAGAGTGCTAGTAATTATTAAAGCTAGGATATGATTCTGTGTAATGTGAGGGTTCAAGCCTTTAACAGCAATGCATGTTGCCTCTTATTTCAATAATTTAAGTTGGTCATTTGGGTTAATAACAGAGAAAGTGATGCTCCCTTTGTTTTCATGTGCCTTATATTTTTCAACATATTTCATTTACATGCAGTGTGGTAAAATAAAATCAGGTTCTCTTTCTCCTATGCCTTTACATTTATCATGTTCCCATAGCCTTTATAAATAAAATAAAAAATAAGAACAACAAGCCCTTGCCCAAAGTGAGTAAAAATTCTAGCTTCTCCCATCTTCTTATTGCAGCCCAAAGACTTTGACATCATAAATATCTATATGCCAACAATATTGAATTTTCATCAGCAAGTAACTCCAGTGTTATAGACATGAAAGTGTAACACCATATCTTTTTACAATCACTCCTGCCACATTTTAATAGATCTATAGTTACCATCTGGAATAATATTAAATGGATTATTTTTTCTCCTTAAAATATTAAATCCTTATTTAAAGTTGACCATTTGTTTACATAGTACACAGGAGTCTATGTTTGGAATTTGTTAGCCTTCTCTCTACTGTACATGTGCTCCACACAGCTATTTTTATGTGAAAATTGTTGCTTTATAGGACCACGTTGCCTCTATGTTGCTATTTTATTATTGCTATTCCCTTTAATTGAAATGCTCCTATTGTGTAACCAGGAAGAGTTCCTTCACCCGGGAACATTTGCTTCAAATAATATAGAAATGTTTGTTTGTTTGTTTCTTTCTTTCTTTATTATTGTCATTTTCCTAAAATATCAACTTTGACTAATAATTATACACAGGCTTTGTTCTTATCTGGGCGTCAACAGTAATTGGAATCCATATCCATATCCTACCTTGCAATCATGCTGCAAAAGGCCCAATAAATTCCCGCTGAGCGTGTTACTTGTTAAATTTAGTGCATTACTTTCAGGGTAATGAATAAAAGCAGTGGGCCGTTACCTTCTGGCTGGCTGAGGAAGGCTGGAACAGCCAGACTCCCCTGAGGCTTTGAGCCAGCTTAAAACGGTGACAGGCAGAATCAAGGGAGTCCCAGAGCATCACAGTTCAGTTTGTCTCCCTTAATTTCCTCTTCTGTAGAGACTCAGAAGGCTGTAGGAAGGTGAGGTCGTCTTAGCCGTTAATTCACCACACTTTCATAAGACGCTGCATGCTCTGGTTTCATTAAAAAGAAAATACAGTTTATATAGTTACATATTTACCTTCAGCAGAGAGATGAAAATACCATTGAACATATATTAGTAGCTATACCTCCATGCAGTTTACTTTGTGTATCTACATATGTCTTCTGTGTATTCATTTTTGTATGTTAAATATGTCCATAGGTTTTTTGTTTTGTTTTGTTTCTTTGCAGTACGCGGACCTCTCACTGTTGTGGCCTCTCCCGTTGCGGAGCACAGGCTCCGGACGCGCAGGCTCAGCGGCCATGGCTCACGGGCCCAGCCGCTCCGCAGCATGTGGGATCATCCTAGACCTGGGCACGAACCCGTGTCCCCTGCATCAGCAGGCGGACTCTCAACCACTGCACCACCAGGGAAGCCCGCCCATAGGTATTTTAATATGAGTGAATAACCAATTAGGCAAGCTCCATAGAGATAATGTACATATTTCCATCTCATATTTATTGAACATACATAAGCAAGTACTGAAAAAATGACTACCACATTCTTAAGCCAACATGTAGCTCTTTCTTAATAGATATATTCTTCATATGAAAAAATTCTTTCTTAAACTATAATATCATAAAATTTAACATATACTGTAAATGCACAAATGCAAAGATGTTAGAGCAATGTGGTCTATGTTCTCAGTAAACTTTTTTTTTTTAATAACTGAAAGCCAGTCTTCATTCTTCCAGCAAATAATTGTTATACACTATGTTTTATGCCAAAGCCAGGTGACTCCCTTAGTCTTTTGAATTATTCTGAATGTTAATATCCATCTAGAAACAACTAAATTCTCAAAGAAAGGAGGAAAAAATAATTTGTATGAAATGACTACTTATATTATTCTTGAATGTCTTGGAAATTTTAGTGTAAGTGTCCTTTGCTATCCATGGTAGACATCTGGTTCCAAATAACATGGTGTATCTCACTAGAGAGATATTAGATCTAATTATGCAACATATAAGTGAGATCATTACAGCAACATTATCTCAGTGAGGGAAGTAAGCACATGTGAAACCTAACACTCTGCTGCTTGAAAGAATTTTTGAAAGCAAATTTAAGGAATTAATGTACATTAAAAGATGTTGAAAACCAGTCATGAATCTTTGACATGTAATGGAAAAATATAATAGAATGATAGGTACCCTGATTAATTCTCCTGGAGATAAAAACAAATATCTTGGGCAAATACTATACTTTAATACAAATTATTTTCTAAACAAGATAAAACGAAAAGGTGGTAGAGGAGACATAGCTTTTGTTATTTTGTTTATTCTATTGCCTTTTTTTTTTTTTTTTTTTGCACTTCTACTGTTTTAGAGATCCTCAAACTTTAGAGTGTAACAGAATCACAGAGAAGGAGTGTTAAAACAGACTTTGGCCCCGTCCTCAGAGTTTCTGATTCAGTTTGGCTGGGCGGAGTCTGAGAATTTGCATTTCTAAAATTCCCAAGGATGCCGATGCTGCTCGTCCAGGGGTCCCATTTGAGAACCACTGGACTATATGAAAATCACTATAGAAGGCATTTAATTCACATTATCTTCTTGATTATTTTTCAGTAAGATGAGAGTCCAAGGATCTTGTACTCTGCTCAATATTTTTCAATCAATCTGTATATCTTGGGAAATACAGACTCTATTACAAAGAAAACATTCTTAAAATATAATTAAGGCTGCTGTCTGACAAGTGCATTGGGCATATTTTTAAAATAAATTTATATATTTATTTTTGGCTGCATTGGGTCTTCGTTTCTGTGTGCAGGCTTTCTTTTTAGTTGCAGTGAGTGGGGGCTACTCTTCGTTGTGGTGTGCAGGCTTCTCATTACAGTGGCTTCTTTGGTTGCAGAGCACGGGCTCTAGGCACGCAGGCTTCAGTAGTTGTGGCTCGTGGGCTTCCGTAGTTGTGTCTCGTGGGCTCTAGAGTGCAGGCTCAGTAGTTGTGGAGCTCGGGCTTAGTTGCTCCGCGGCATGTGGGATCTTCCCAGACCAGGGCTCGAACCCGTGTCCCCTGCTTTGATAGGTGGATTCCCAACCACTGTGCCACCAGGGAAGCGCCAACAACATATTTCTAAACAATGACACAATCAAAAACATGAATAGATATTACCTAGCAGTGAATAGACCAAAAATAATGAGAAGTTGTAGCTCCATGAAGCTAATTTAACTCACTCTTATCTGTAGATGTTTTCACTTTCCTAAGATATCGGAGTATGTTAACTATTAAATTGATCAATTCTAATGTACAGCATGGTGACTATAGTTAATGATACTGTGTCATATACGTGATTTACTAAGAGTGTAGATCTTAACTGTTCTCGTTACACACAAAAAAACTGGTAAGTATATGAGGTGATAAATGTGTTAATTAACCTGATAGTTATAATTTCTCAAGGTATATGTATATCAAATCATCACATTGTACACTTTACATATTTACAGTTTTATTTGTCAATTATACCTCAATGAACCTGGAAGAAAAAATAACAAATAAATTGATTGATGCTGTCAAACAAATTTTAAATTTAAAAAAGTAACAATAAAATAAAAATTGTCATCATATATAAAACAGCTAATTGGCTCTTTCCCTTGTAAAGTAGTGCTAACTATAGCTTGAACAGTTCTGCTAAAATATTACCTAACAATGTGTTTAGGAAGATGTGTATATAAAATACCACCAAAAGTTTGCATGGATTTTGTTTCTATTTGTTTGTTTTTTCTGTTTCTTATCTCAAGTCAAGCATTATATTAGTTATGGTAACAATGTTCAAAAGACATTTCCAGAGGGACTATTTCCTTGACGCTACTCAGGCAGCCTTCAAAATAAAATAATCTGGTCCATATTCTGAGCTCAAATATCTGAGCTTTATAAAATTAGGAAACATCTATGTGGTAATCTGCCTAAAAATAAAGGAAAAGATTGTAGGACCTCAATGTCAGGGCAGTAACTTCGTTGTTTTTTTTTTGTTTGTTTGTTTGTTTTGTGGAATAGAGCCCAAACCAAATTTTGAAACAAAACTCTTAATTTTTAAAAAGTGGGTTATAGTCTGTTTTTCCATGTTGGCTTTAACTGAGCTGTCTGATCAACTCTGAGGAACCCTTTTGTTGTCTCCCCTCTTACCCCAAAATGCAGCTGGACTCTCCATTCATCTGCATGTTAAAAATGATGTAACAGTTATTATTGCAATGATACAAGTGGGTTTTTTTTTTTTTTTTATCATTTTGATGTGATTATCCTATTCCAGAACAAAGTTCTGTCTCCCAGTATCACTTTTTTTTTTTTTTTTTCGGTACGCGGGACTCTCACTGTTGTGGCCTCTCCCGTTGCGGAGCACAGGCTCCGGACGCGCAGGCTCAGCGGCCATGGCTCACAGGCCCAGACGCTCCATGGCATGTGGGATCTTCCTGGACCGGGGCACGAACCTGTGTCCCCTGCATCGGCAGGGGGACTCTCAACCACTGCGCCACCAGGGAAGCCCCCCAGTATCACTTTTAACTGTCCAAAAAACTTGGGTTGTGTTATATCCACAGGCAAAACTGGACTGAGTGTTCAGATTCCATTAAGTCTCCTATATTCTTATTCTTGGTTGCATTCTGTAGTCACATGAGAAGCTTTAGAAAATACTGACAGCTGGGTCTCAACCAAAGTGATTTGGATTTAATTGATCTGGTGAGTAGCTAGGTCATTAAGATCTTTTAAGAATCTCCCCATGTTATTACAATGTGTAGCCAAGTTTGAGACCAATGTTTACTTACAGGTGAATCCATTAAAAGGGCTAATGACAATGAAGTTAGTGTAGGCACCTCGCATTCCAAGGGTCTGAGCACAGGGGAAATAGTAAAGTGTTCATCCCATTTGTATGGATTTGTGTGTTGCCTGTGTTTTTGACCATGGCAGAGATGGGGTTATCAAGGTGGAATCCACTCTATGGAATTACCATAATCTTGGTGGTAACATGTTTCTGGTAACATGCACTTACAGAAGCAATGTTTATTATGTGGGTTTAAATTTTACTTGGTTGGGTTCTTATCTTCTCTCTCCTGTTCTACTGTGTTAGTTCCTTAAACAGAATTCCTGAGAGCACATGATATTCCAGTCGTTGTGCAGGGATAAGAATATAGCAGTGAAGGAATATAAAGGTAAGATTATACAATTGTTGGTAATATGCTTTTCAGAAAACTGAGTGAAAATGTGAAAACCATTGGCAGAATAAAGTACTTAAATGTTTTTTCAAATTAAACAACAACGAGTTGGTATTAAAATATAGATTATATTGACAAAAATTAGAAAGATAAATGTGGACATGGGAGTGGAAGGAAGAGTGGGAGGATTATAAAAGGGAACATGTAGCAAGATTTTCATCTTAGCAGGGAGTAGCCAACTATTTTGCTTCATTCTTGGCTTTGATAATGACACAAGTATAAGGTATAAAGAATGTATGTGGGCATTTTAAGGGAAATATAAAATAATGTAAAATATAAACATGATGTGTAACTACCAAATCACTACAGACGAATTGCATCATTTATTTTTTTTTAAAGATTTTTTTGATGTGGACCATTTTAAAGTCTTTATTGAATTTGTTACAATGTTTTTTTCTGTTTTTTGTTTTGGTCTTTTGGTGGCGAGGCATGTGGAATCTTAGCTCCCTGACCAGGGATTGAACACGCACCCCTTGCATTGGAAGGGGAAGTCTTAACCACTGGACTGCCAGGGAAGTCCCAAATTGCATCATTTAAATAACTAAAATTAAGGAAATAAAAGGGAAAGTTAATAACTGATATCTATAAATACCTCTACCCTACAAACAGAAACTACACTATTTTTTTCAAGCATTTGTGCTTTATTTACCAAAATAGGTCAGTATTATTCAAGAACAAATAAATGATAAAGAAGAGAAATTGAAGAAATAACATATGGTCACAATTATACAGTGCTAAAGGATAAAACTACCCTCCCAAATACAAAAAACAAACAATAAAACAAAAACAACATTAAATAAACACACCATTTGCCTAAGTAACTGTTGGGACAAATTGAAAAACAAAATCGTAGCTG
Organism: Aethalodelphis obliquidens; assembly: GCF_003676395.1. Taxonomy (NCBI): domain Eukaryota; kingdom Metazoa; phylum Chordata; class Mammalia; order Artiodactyla; family Delphinidae; genus Aethalodelphis; species Aethalodelphis obliquidens. The sequence continues at coordinate 26,977,272 of NW_020837945.1, read as the reverse complement.
TAGACATTAGAGATCTACTAACATTATAGCACAATGTTTCAACAGAGGTGTATTACCAAAGCTGTTCTAAGTGACAGATTCATAAGCTTTAGCCTTTCTATATTAAAAATAAATGTAAATGAATCAAATATTTACCTAAAGAACTTAAGTAGACTGCAATAAACCAAAGAGAAAAAGGTTAGGAACAGAAGCAACACAAATATAATTGAATTAGAGAAATGTAAAATCAACAACTGAATTAGAACTAAATCTATTTTTCTAAGGAAAAATCCATTTAATTTTATGCAAAGAGTAAAGAGAAAAAATAATAAATTAGAAATGAGAAAGAGAATACAAAAATAGGAAATGAAAAAAAATGTAGAGGGTAATCTTGTTCAAGAAGGTAGTTGTAATTTTCTTGATGAAATACTAGCAAATATAATTTTCACAGAGTATTAAAATAATACCCAATAATCCATCAATACTTCCATTTACCTTACCATATATAGATGATTTAATGACTAATTTATAATATTGGTCATATAACAACAGTATGTTGCTCCATATATTCAAGTTTTCTTATAGGACCCATAAATACATTCTAAGTGTATTTCTTACAACTGTATATTTTTGTGCAAATTTGAATCAGAATTTTTTCCATTATATTTTCACCTGGTTATCGCTGGACTAGAAGAGTCACAAAATTCCATACACACAACAATTTGGATGTAAAGAGAAAATATAGCACCCATAATCTAATCTTTCTCTCAAATAAACATCCAAAATTTGTCAGTAAAACAAAGTGCTCACTCTCTTTAAATCTACTTTGATCTGCTATGTTAGAAAATGCTCAGTCTCTCAGCAATGTATTTCCCCCTCCCCAGGATTTCTTCCTAAATGCCGCTTGGGAATTGCAAGCCCATTAAAGTTCTAGTTCTGCTACTTAGCAGAATATGGATTCCAGTTTCAGCTCAGATAAAGGGACATATTAAAAAAAGTCAACATTTTTTATCAATATCATTAAATTTTGTGGAGGGTTTTTGAAACTTCTTTATTTATATACTTTTGCTTCATTTTATGTAATTTTTATAAAATACCTCTTTTTAATTTTTTTACTTTTAGCAGATATGATACATCTTTGAGAAATATCAATAATTACTAGAGACCTGCATTTTGCTCTCTACTGCATTTTCTTTTCCTATCATCACTCCTTGGATTTCAGCATTACTGGCCTTGGGACAGCCTCTTCCCCACAAACACTGTCCCCTACCCCCACTCCCAATTGTTGTGGCTCATACTGTTTATTGATGTGGTGATGGCAGAGCTGACTTACAAGATCTTTGTAGACTGGACATTAGGACACAGGCCTGTACCATGAGAGCAGCAAAGTGGTATCTCAGGCCTCATTCACAAAGGTGGATCTAGTCCAGGTCCTTCCTGATTTCATACTCATTTACAACTCACTTTTCTTATTGTAACAGCCCATGTCCTATAACAGACAACAAGAACCATTAGCGAGCATTAAGAGTGACACATTTCCACTGTTTGTCTTCCAGGATCTCATTCTGTGAACTTTACATAGACTGGGATACCTAGCACTTGTGAACTTACACTTGAAGAGGATCAGTCTATATCATCATTTCTCCAATTTCTTAGCACCAAGTATTTTTTTCATTCACAAATGCCCAACCTGGGACATCTAATAGAAACTGATATGTCAAAGATGAAATGAGTATCATAGAGGAAAGTAAAGAAGGCCAACTCTAAATATATTTAATCATAAAAATAATTTAGAAAAAAGTCTAAAATAAATGGGAATGTAAGTATTTCACACCAGTGAGGGTAGGTGTGAAATACCAATTCAAAGCACACTTTCACCCTTGAGGCAAGCTGTAGTTTCTTCTTTAATTGGGAACTTACTATATATCAGGCGTTGTGCTTAAGAAATTTGCGTATGTAATCACATTTAATCTTTCCAATGCCCGTGTCAGGTAGGCTCTATTATTATCCTTCATTTTTTAGATAAAGGGAGATAAAATTTGGAGAGATTAAGAAATTGGTCCTCCACAATACAGATAATAAACAACAGAATCTTGATTCGGACTCTAATTTTGTACCTGATTTTACGTTCTTAAGCACAATGTTGTAATGTTGTTATGAGCTACTTTTACTGATTGCAAAGGATTGAACTCCAACTTATAGTTTATAAAAAAGTAGAAATCATAGAAAGGAGCCTGAGGGGTTTCATAGAACCAAAGACAGGAATGAAGCTGGGCCTCAAGAACATCAGAAACCAGGCCGTAAACACTGTCCAAACTTGGTTTCCACCCACCTCTACTCTCACTGCATCACCCTATCCCATCAACCCCTACTTGCTCCCTCCCTGGCTCCTCCCCCTACCATCTACCCACCCCTCACCCCTCACTGGCTTACTGTCTTTGGTTCATAGTGAGGAGAGACAGGCAATAAATAAATTAAAATTATAAATATCTGAGGCAAGTACATATATTAAATAAATATATAAGTCAATGGTGCTAAGTTAAAACAAGGTAATATATACAGCGAGTGACGGGATGGAGTTCAACATCAGAGGATACTTCTCTGAGATGACTTTTGAGTAGAGACTCAAATGACAAGAAGAAACCAACCATCAAAAAATCAAGGAAGATCATTCCAGGAGGAGAAGATGAAAGGTACGAAAGCAATGAGCTGATACTATTAGTCAGCCAGGATGGCTAGAAATCAGTAAGTAAATAGGAGAAAGATAGGGGATAAGTTAAGAGTCAGAGAAGAAGACAGGGACTAAAAATCTGTATAGGAGACATTTGAAAGTTATTCAAAGTGGAAAAAGTTATAGCCATAGGGAGGATGCTTTCATTTGCCCAAGTTGGGTCTGATCCCTTGGGTTATATTTTAATTTGGCTGCTGTTGCTGCAGCCAGAGGGCTGTAAAAGGAGGATGGATATTTCCCGGTGGGAGCTGTGGTTCTGGGCAGATAAAGCAATGAACAATTCTGTCCTCTTCACAGTTCTGTTCAAGAACCGCTGTTATAAATTCCTTTAACAGTTCCCATATATTGTCAAGCACTACCAGCCACGATTCCTTCAAAGCCAGCTTTATATAGGTTATATTTCATACCAGTTTTAAACATTTTAGGTTTTCTGATTTTTCCATATAATTTTAAGGCTTTTTGAAGGAGCCAGTTCACTGGAATATCATCCAATGTTGGAAAATTATCTTTTTTAATGCTGATTTGTTGATTGATTACCTCTTGGCTAGTATGTACTTAAATACTGTCTATTGATCTAGGCATTGGCTTCCAGTTCAGTTTCACTGGGTGTTGTTTTTTTTTTTTCAACATCTTTATTGGAGTCTAATTGCTTTACATTGGTGTGTTAGTTTCTGCTTTATAACAAAGTGAATCAGCTATACATATACATATACCCCATATCTCCTCCCTCTTGTGTCTCCCTCCCACCCTCCTGATCCCACCCCTCTAGGTGGTCACAAAGCACTGAGCTGACCTCCCTGTGCTATGTGGCTGCTTCCCACTAGCTATCTATTTTACATTTGGTAGTATACATAAGTCCATGTCACTCTCACTTCGTCCCAGCTTATCCTTCCCCCTCCCTGTGTCCTCAAGTCCATTCTCTACACCTGTGTCTTTATTCCTGTCCTCCCCTAGGTTCTTCAGAACAATTTATTTACATTCCATATATATGTGTTAGCATACGGTATTTGTTTTTCTCTTTCTGACTTACTTCACTCTGTATGACAGACTCTAGGTCCATCCACCTCACTACAAATAACTCAATTTCATTTCCTTTTATGGCTGAGTAATAATCCATTGTATATATGTGCCACATCTTCTTTATCCATTCATCTGTCGATGGACACTTAGGTTGCTTCCATGTCCTGGCCATTGTAAATAGTGCTGCAATGAATATTGTGATACATGACTATTTGAATTACGGTTTTCTCAGGGTATATGCCCAGTAGTGGGATTGCTGGGTTGTATGGTAGTTCTATTTTTAGTTTTTTAAGGAACCTCCATACTGTTCTCCATAGTGACTATATCAATTTACATTCCCACTGACAGTGCAAGAGGGTACCCTTTTCTCCACACCCTCTCCAGCATTTATTGTTTGTAGATTTTTGATGATGGCCGTTCTCACAGGTGTGAAGTGATACCTCATTGTAGTTTTGATTTGCATTTCTCTAATGATTAGTGATGTTGAGCATTCTTTCATGTGTTTGTTGGCAATCTGTATATCTTCTTTGGAGAAATGTCTATTTAGGTTTTCTGCCCTTTTTTGGATTGGGTTTTTTGTTTTTATGAAATGGAGCTGCATGAGCTGCAAATAAATTTTGGAGATTAATACTTTGTCAGTTGAAACGTTTGCAAATGTTTTCTACCATTCTGAGGGTTGTCTTTTCATCTTGTCTATGGTTTCCTTTGCTGTGCAAAAGCTTTTAAGTTTCATTAGGTCCCATTTGTTTACTTTTGTTTTTATTTCCATTACTCTAGGAGGTGGGTCAAAAAGGATCTTGCTGTGATTTATATCATAGAGTGTCCTTCCTATGTTTTCCTCTAAGAGTTTTATAGTGTCTGGCATTACATTTAGGTTTTTAATCCTTTTTGAGTTTATTTTTGTGTATGGTGTTAGGGAGTGTTCTAATTTCATACTTTTACATGTAGCTGTCCAGTTTTCCCAGCATCAGTTATTGAAGAGGCTGTCTTTTCTCCATTGTATATTATTGCCTCCTTTATCAAAAATAAGGTGACCATACTTGCACGGGTTTATCTCTGGGCTTTCTATCCTGTTCCATTGATCTATATTTCTGTTTCTGTGCCAGTACCATACTGTCTTGATTACTGTAGCTTTGTAGTATAGTCTGAAGTCCGGGAGCCTGATTCCTCTGGCTCTGTTTTCCTTTCTCAAGGTTGCTTTGGGTATTCAGGGTCTTTTGTGTTTCTATACAAATTGTGAAATTTTTTGTTCTAGTTCTGTAAAAAATGCCATTGGTAGTTTGAAAGGGATTGCATTGAATCTGTAGATTGCTTTGGGCTAGTATAGTCATTTTCACAATGTTGATGCTTCCAATCCAAGACATGGTATATCTCTCCATCTGTTTGTATCATCTTTAATTTCTATCATCAGTTTCTTATAGTTTTCTGCATACAGTTCTTTTGTCTCCTTAGGTAGATTTATTCCTAGGTATTTTGTTCTTTTTGTTGAAGTGGTAAATGGGAGTGTGTCCTTAATTTCTCTTTCAGATATTTCATCATTAGTGTATAGGAATGCAAGAGATTTCTGTGCATTAATTTTGTATACTGCAAATTTACCACATTCATTGTTTATCTCTAGTGGTTTTGTGGTGGCATCTTTAGGATTCTCTATGTATAGTATCATGTCTTCTGCAGACAGTGACAGCTTTACTTCTTTTTTTCTGGTTTGGATTCCTTTTATTTATTTTTCTTCTCCGATTACTGTGGCTAAAATTTCCAAATCTATGTTGAATAATAGTGGTGAGAGTGGAAAACTTTGTCTTATTCCTGATCTTAGAGGAAATGGTTTCGGTTTTTCACAATTGAGAATGATATTGGCTATGGGTTTGTCATATATGGCCTTTAACATGTTGAGGTAAGTTTCTTCTCTGCCTACTTTCTGGAGGGCTTTTATTGTAAGTGGGTGTTGAATCTTGTTGAAAGATTTTTCTACATCTATTGAGATGATCCTATGGTTTTTATTCTTCAATTTTTTAATATGGTTTATCACATTGATTGATTTCTGTATATTGAAGAATCCGTGCATTCCTGGGATAAACCCCACTTGATCATTGTGTATAATCCTTTTAATGTGCTGTTGGATTCTGTTTGCTAGTATTTTGTTGAGGATTTTTATGTCTATGTTCATCAGTGATATTGGCCTGTAGTTTTCTTTCTTTGTGACACCTTTGTCTGGTTTTGGTATCAGCGTGATGGTGGTCTCATAGAATGAGTTTGGGTGTGTTCCTCCCTCTGCTATATTTTGAAGAGTTTGAGAAGGATAGGTGTTAGCTCTTCTCTAAATATTTGGTAGAATTTGCCTGTGAAGCCATCTGGTTCTGGGCTTTCGTATGTTGGAAGATTTTAAATCACAGTCTCAATTTCAGTGCTTGTGATTGGTCTGTTTATATCTTCTATTTCTTCCTGGTTCAGTCTCAGAAGGTTGTGCTTTTCTAAGCATCTGTCCATTTCTTCCAGGTTGTCCATTTTATTGGCATAAAGTTGCTTGTAGTAATCTCTCATGATCCTTTGTATTTCTGCAGTGTCCTTTGTTACTTCTCCTTTTTCATTCCCAATTCTGTTGATTTGAGTCTTCTCCCTTTTTTTCTTGATGAGTTTCGCTAATCATTTATCAGTTTTGTTTATCTTCTCAAAGAACCAGCTTTTAGTTTCATTGATCGTTGCTATTTTTTCCTTCATTTGTTTTTCTTTTATTTCTGATCTGATCTTTATAATTTCTTTCCTTCTGATAACTTTGGGTTTTTTGTTGTTCTTTCTCTAATTGCTTTAGGTGTAAGGTTAGGTTGTTTATTTGAGATGTTTCTTGTTTCTTGAGGTGAACTGTATTGCCATAAACTTCCCTCTTAGAACTTCTTTTGCTGCATCCCATAGGTTTTGGGTCGTGTTTTCATTGTCATTTTTTTCTAGGTACTTTTTGTTTTTTCTTGATTTCTTGATTTTCTTTTTGTTTTTTCTTGATTTCTTGATTTTCTTGATTTCTTCAGTGATCTCTTGGTTATTAAGTAGTGTATTGTTTAGCCTCCATGTGTCTGTAATTTTTAATTGTAAAATTGTAATTGATTTGTAATTGATATCTAGTCTAATAGTGTGTGGTCAGAAAAGATACTCGATACGATTTCAATTTTCTTAAATTTACCAAAGCTTGATTTGTGACCCAAGATAGGATCTATCCTGGAGAATGTTCCATGAGCACTTGAGAAGAAAGTGTATTCTGTTGTTTTTGGATGGAATGTCCTATAAATATCAATTAAGTCCATCTTGTTTAATATGTCATTTAAAGCTTGTGTTTCCTTATTTATTTTCATTTTGGATGATCTGTCCATTGGTGAAGGTGGGGTGTTAAAGTCCCCTACTATGATTGTGTTACTGTTGATTTACCCTTTTATGGCTGTTAGCATTTGCGTTATGTATTGAGGTGGTCCAATGTTGGGTTCATAAATATTTAAAATTCTTATATCTTCTTCTTGGATTGCTCCCTTGATCATTATGTAGTGCCCTTCTTTGTCTCTTGTAATAGTCTTTACTTTAGAGTCTATTTTGTGTGATATGAAAAATTGCTACTCCAGCTTTCTTTTGATTTCCATTTGCATGGAATATCTTTTTCATCCCTTCACTTTTAGTCTGTATGTGTCCCTAGGTCTGAAGTGGGTCTCTTGTAGACAGCATTTATACAGGTCTTGTTTTTGTATCCATTCAGCCAGTCTATGTCTTTTGGTTGGAGCATTTAATCCATTTACATTTAAGATAGTTATCAATATGTATGTTCCTATACCTTTTTCTGAATTGTTTTGAGTTTGTTATTGTAGGTCTTTTCCTTCTCTTGTGTTTCCTGCCTAGAGAAGTTTCTTAAGCATTTGTTGTAAAGCTAGTTTGGTGGTGCTGAATTCTCTTAGCTTTTGCTTGTCTGTAAAGATTTTAATTTCTCCATCAAATCTGAATGAGATCATTGCTTGGTAGAGTAATCTTGGTTGTAGATTTTTCCCTTTCATCACTTTAAATATGTCCTTACCCTACATTCTGGCTTGCAGAGTTTCTGCTGAGAAATCAACTGTTAACCTTATGGGGATTCCCTTGTATGTATGTTATTTGTTGTTTTTCCCTTGCTGCTTTAATATTTTTTCTTTGTATTCTTCTTCTTATTATTATTATTGTTATTTTTTTTTTGCCATATGCGGGCCTCTCACTATTGCGGCCTCTCCCGTTGTGGAGCACAGGCTCTGGACACACAGGCTCAGTGGCCATGGCTCACGGGCCCAGCCACTCCACAGCATGCAGGATCTTCCTGGACTGGGGCACGATCCCGTGTCCCCTGCATCAGCAGGCTGACTCTCAACCACTGCGCCACTAGGGAAACCTCTGTATTTTTTTTTTTGATAGTTTGTTTAATATATGTCTTGGATGTTTCTCCTTGGATTAATACTTTTTGGGACTCTCTGTGCTTCCTGGACTTGATTAAGTATTTCCTTTCCCATATTAGGGAATTTTCAACTATAGTCTCCTCAAATATTTTCTCTTCTTCTTCTAGGACCCCTATAATTTGTATGTTGGTGCGTTTAATGTTGTCCCAGAGCTCTCTGAGATTGTCCTCAATTCTTTTCATTGTTTTTTCTTTATTCTGTTCTGCAGTAGTTATTTCCACTATTTTATCTTCCAGGTCACTTATCCATTCTTCTGCCTCAGTTATTCTGATATTGATTCCTTCTAGAGAATTTTTAATTTCATTTATTGTGTTGTTCATCATTGTTTGCTCTTTAGTTCTTCTACGTTTTGTTAAATGTTTCTTTTATTTTCTCCATTCTATTTCCAAGATTTTGGATCATCTTTACTATCATTATTCTGGATTCTGTTTCAGGTAGACTGCCTATTTCCTCTTCATTTGTTTGGTCTGCTGAGTTTTTACCTTGCTCCTTCATCTGCTGTGTGTTTCTCTGTCTTCTCATTTTGCTTAACTTACTGTGTTTGGGGTCTCTTTTTGGCAGGCTGCAGGTTCATATTTCCTGTTGTTTTTGGTGTCTGCCCCCAGTGGCTAAGGTTTGTTCAGTGGTTTGTGTAGGCTTCCTGGTGGAGAGGACTGGTGCCTGTGTTCTGGTGGATGAGGCTGGATCTTGTCTTTCTGGTGGACGGACTACGCCTGGTGGTGTGCTTTGGGGTGTCTGTAATACCTTATTATGATTTTAGGCAGCCCCTCTACTAATGGGTGGGCTTGTGTTCCTGTCTTCCTAGTTGTCTGGCATAGGGTGTGCAGCACTGGAGCTTGCTTGTCGTTGAGTGGAGCTGGGTCTTAACGTTGAGATGGAGATTTCTAGGAGAACTTTTGCTGTTTGATATTACATGGAGCCAGGAAGTCTCTGGTGGACCAATGTCCTGAACTCGGCTCCCACCTCAGAGGCACAGGCTGACACCTGGCTGGAGCAACAAGACCCTGTCAGCCACATGGCTCAGAGGAAATGGGAGAAAATGAGAAAGAAGGAAAGAAAGAAAGAAAAAGGAAAGAAAAGAAAATAATTTAAAAAATAATTATTAAAAATAAAAAAATTAAAGTAATAAAAAAAGAAGGAAAGAAAGAAGCAACCAAACTAAAAACCAAATCCACCAATTATAACAAGCGCTAAAAACTATACTAAAAAATAAAATGGATGAACAGAACCCTAGGGCAAATGGTAAAAGCAAAGCTATACAGACAAAATCACACAAAGAAGCATACACATACATGCTCTCAAAAAGAGAAAAAGGAAATATATATATATATTAAAAAAGAGGAAGAGAGCAACCAAATCAATAAACAAATCTACCAATGATAATAAACTCTAAATACTTAACTAAGATAAACATAAAACCAGAAACAAGTTAGATACAGAAAGCTAACCCTAAGTCTACAGTTGCTCCCAAAGTCCACCACCTCAATTTTGGGATGATTTGTTGTCTATTCAGGTATACCACAGATGCAGGTACATCAAGTTGATTGTGGAGATTTAATCCACTGCTCCTGAGGTGGCTTGGAGAGATTTCCAGAGATTTGTTCGCACAGCTCCTGGGATTCAGCTTTGGATTTGTCCCTGTCTCTGTGTGTAGGTCACCTGAGGGTGTCTGTTCTTTGCTTAGACAGGACGGGGTTAAAGTAACAGCTGATTAGGGGGCTCTGGCTCACTCAGGCCGGGGGGAGGGAGGGGTACGGAATGCAGGGCGAGCCTGCGGCAGCAGAGGCCAGCATGATGCTGCACCAGCCTGAGGTGTGCGGTGTGTTCTCCCGGGGAACTTGTCCCTGGATCACAGGACGCTGGCAGTGACGGGCTGCACAGGCTCCCGGGAGGGGAGGTGTTCATAATGATCTGTGCTTGCACACAGGCTTCTTGGTGGCTGCAGCAGCAGCCTTAGCATCTAATGCTCATCTCTGAGGTCCGCGCTGATAACCGCAGCTCGCGCCTATCTCTGGAGCTCGTTTATCTGAATCCCCTCTTCTCGTGCACCCTTAAACAATGGTGTCTTGCCTCTTCGGCAGCTCCAGACTTTTTCCCGGACTCCCTCCCTGCTAGCCGTGGCGCACTAGCCCCCTTCAGGCTGTGTTCACGCAGCCAACCCCAGTCCTTTCCCTGGGATCTGACCTCCGAAGCCCAAGCCTCAGCTCCCAGCCCCCGCCCGCCCCGGCAGGTGAGCAGACAAGCCTCTCGGCCTGGTGAGTGCTGGGCGGCACCGATCCTCCGTGCGGGAATCTCTCTGCTTTGCCCTCTGCACCCCTGTTGCTGCGGTCTCCTTTGTGGCTCCGGGGCTTCCCCCCACCCCAGCCACCCCCATCTCTGCCAGTGAAGGGGCTTCCTAGTGTGTGGAAACTTCCTCCTTCACAGCTCCCTCCCAGAAGTGCAGGTCCCTTCCCTATTCTTTTGTCACTGTTTTTTCTTTTTTCTTTTGCCCTACCTATGTATGTGGGGAGTTTCTTGCCTTTTGGGAGGTCTGATGTCTTCTGCCAGCGTTCAGTAGGTGTTCTGTAGGAGTTGTTCCACATGTAGGTGTATTTCCCATGTATTTGTGGGGAGGAAGGTGATCTCCATGTCTTACTCCTCTGCCACCATGAAGGTTCCTTCATCGGGTTTTGTATCTTCAATTTCCCATCTTCCAAGCTCTGTTATTTGCCATGCTTATTTTCAGTTTTCTTAGTAAAGATGATTTGGATGTTGAGGGTGTTTGTTAGGTATCAGACAAGGAGCATCATACAACTATAAAAGCAAGTCAAACTAATGGAAAAATGGAATAAAATGGAAAGAGATGACAGGAGAAAGGAGAGAATCTGCAAGCAAAAAGAAAATGGAAACTATAGACAGTCAAGGTAATAGTCATATCCAAAAACAAAGAAATAGCCCGAAGAGTTGTGAATCGCTACAGCAGAATTAATGACATGGAAAATTTCTCAAGGAAAAGAGCCAAGGATAGATAAAGGAAGAAAAACCCAGCATAAAAGGAAAAAAAAGCAAAATAAGAGAAAATAAAAATTAGAAAAACCCCAGGTGCAAAGTGAAAGAATAAAACAAAAGAATGGATAAATTAAGAAATGGTGCATTGAATTAGAGCAAATGTATTCTCTTTTCTTTATTCTTATCTTTAACTGGCTTTGCATTTCTTGGGTAGCAAAGCCAAACTGAAAGGATAATTTTGTTTATGTGCCCAATTTGCATAATTGTGCAATATAAATTACAATGCTAATTAAGGACAGCCCTTGGGCTTCTGGAATTGGGTCAAAGTGGCTCCCTGAGAGCGAAGAGGCTGGGGCATTGGCTCTTTCCCCTCTCCCACCGCAGGGAAGCTGGGCAAGAGCAAAGAAGCTCTCTGACAGTGTGTGAAATCTTGTCAGAATTTGTTGAAGACCCAGAACTATACGTCTCACTCCAAAATTTGGCTTTGGAAATCATCTTTGTGTGATTTAGCAAGGAGGCACTTAAAAGCTAAAAGTTCTCCTAATCCTAAAGGGTCTGTATTGCTTATCATTTTATGAGTTTTTCTCCCCCTCACTTTTTTGAATGCAGAGAAAAAGACTTTTTTCAAACTGTAGATAGCTGAGTGTGAATCTGGCATATGATATTTTTGTGCTGGACTGTTGCCAGAATTGTCCCAAACCAGTGTATGACATGCCTTGCTTGGAAGCCTGGGGAAGCCAACAAGTTACTTTCTGAGCTTTAGTTAAATCCATGTCCTAAGCTATTGCACCATAACTACATCAAAAGTTCAATCCCAGAGAGTTTACTCCCTTTACTATTCTTAAGAGGGAACTGAAAGGTGTAGGATTCATATAATCGTTAGCTTGGGTTTTTCAAGAAAAGAATATCTCTGAGTTCCTATCACGAAGGCTGCCCTCGTTACAACGGAGGAGCCTCTGTTTAGGCCTGTTCTAAAGGAGGTGTTTTGCAAGGTTTTTTTTAGCTATTGAATCCCGACCTCAAGCAAAGGTTATCTGGAAAATAGGAAGAAACAGATCCAGGGACTTCCCTGGTAGTCCAATGGTTAAGACTCGGCACTTCCAAGGCAGAGGGTATAGGTTCGATCCATGGCCGGGGAACAAAAATCCCGCATGCAGGGGGCATGGGTTAGATCGCTGGTCGGGGAACAAAGATCCCAAATGCCTTGAGGTGCGGCCAAAAAAAAAAGCAAGACAACAGTAAACAGATCCAAAATCACTCAGGTTGGAGTAAGGATGAGGGAGTGGCAGCACCAGTGTCCAGGTGTTCTCTCTCAGCCCTCTCTATCCACTTCCCCCAGCTCTTCATCTTTGAACAGTGCAGAAGCCACTTCTGTAAGGGATTTATTATCTACCTAACTTAGGTGACAGGGCAACAGTCAGGGATGTTGGTTTTATACACTTCATTTTGACTTTAAGACATCGAAGGTTTGGGGCTTCCCTGGTGGCACAGTGGTTGAGAGTCTGCCTGCCGATGCAGGGGACGCGGGTTCGTGCTCCGGTCCAGGAAGATTCCACATGCCGCAGAGCAGCTGGGCCCGTGAGCCATGACCGCTGAGCCTGCGCGTCCAGAACCTGTGCTCCGCAACGGGAGAGGCCACAACAGTGAGAGGCCCGTGTACCGCAAAAAATAATAATAATAATAATAAAATTTTTAAAAAGACACCTGAATGTTCTTTTCACTGGAATCATAGGAATAATTGGAAAACACGTGGCTTATTTCTTATCCTATGATACTTTGCTTTCTGGAGTATTTTTTTCAAGTTCTTTTAACTCTAGGCATTTAAAATGGTAATATTCTGATGGAACACTGGGATAAACCAGGGGAGAATTGAGACTGGATGAGGCTGCTCATGTTCCAAGGTGACTGTGCCTCGGCTCTAACCAACCCAACCCTCCAGCTACTTGAGGCCATAGGCATTGGTTCATGGTTCAAAATTAGACTAAAGTCTTGCAAAATACAATCCATCTCAGGAACAATTGGGAAAATTGGCAAAATCTTGAGAATATTGTGTGAGAGTGTGGATACAACCAAGAATATGTTTTCTAAGTTACTCTTGGTACAGGAGACAATATGCTTTCCATTTTGCTAAAGTTAATTTGAGTTGTTTCATTTTCAACTGGAAGAGCCCTAATTGATATATATTTTCATTCCTTAAAATTCAGGTCTAATAGGTTACGTTCCAGTTTAAAAATCTTCAGGACTCACCATTTCATATAGGAAAAAGTGCAAATCTTTATCTAATTATCAGAAACTGTGGGGATGGGTCTTAGAAATCTGTGTTTTAACAAGGTGATTCTCTTGCGTGATAAAGTTTGCAAACCATTGTCAAGGAGAGTCAGGCTTAGAGAACATCTTTGTCGAGGACTTTCTAAACTCCTCTCTCATTACTTCAATACACTTTCCTTATGTCTTTTTAATTTCTGTTTCATTGGAGTTTTCTCTTCTATAGGGAACTCATCCCCTCCAGGGCTAAATCTTCCCTAACCAGTTGGGTTTGCAGTTTAACAATTTCATGCCCATGTTGTGTGGGTGACTATTGTTAGGTTTTCACTTCTTTAAAATTTTCCTGGAAGATTGGAAAATTAAAGTTACTAGATTTATCAATCACATGCCATCATATTTCCTTTTGGATGGAATTTTGAAATCATAAAATGTACTTTTTCCTTTCTCAGTTTGCCTCTTGTTGATTTCAGGCTAGTATGAAAATCATATTTCCTAGGCATACAAAAACTGATGACTTTGTGAGATACAAAACAATCAATATTGCATGGCAAGGGGACATCATTCTAGAGTTAAATTCTTGTCATGAAAATCCACCAAGAAGGCAAAATACATTTGCATAAATTGAACGTTATACTTGCATTATGTAGAAGATATAGATGAATACAAGCCTTGTTTAGGGGTTTAGAGCCCTGATCTACCACTTACTGGTTATGTGACCTTGTACAAACCCTCTGTGCCTCAGTTCCTTTATCTGCCCACCACAGAGGATTTGTTCAGTAAATTTTAGCTAACTATAGCTGTTGAAGCAGCATCTTGCCAAGGATACCCACTCATAGTAGTCAGGCAAGGTTTGTATAAATTAAGCATCTATCTCTAAAAAGACTCTATTTTGATGACAGAGGACAGGTCAAGAATGATTAAACCCACACTGGGAAATGAAAACAATGAATAGGTTCTTTTCAAACAGGCAATATATACTCAAACCTAATGGAACTTTAATTGGTATTCAATGAGATTTAGTATAGTTTCCAGTTTTCCCAAACCCAGAAACTTACACCGATTTTAGCTAAGATAATAGTTCTGTTATTCTAATCTGTGCTCATTTCATCTGACTGTGAAATTTCTTCCTTTTTCCAGAGCCTCATTCTCTTCTAGCCCCCCTGCTTCAGAAAATGTTACCTTCATGTTTATAAAAGGATTGTGCTGATATGTTGTTACTTTGATGCCTGTAAGCACATACTATTGTTTGCCGGAAATGTTCTAAAATTTGTAAATAGCTCAAAGTCTATGCTAAGATTCTTGATAGACACAAGTCCAAAAGAGGTTTGGCTTTTCTACACTTTGGCTAAGCCTGCCAGGAATTTCTTAATTATCCCAGAATGTTTGTACTGTCTTTGAGAGTCTGGGCTTAGAATTTTGCTGTTTTTCCATTTCACACTCTGTATCTTATTGGCTACATTATTTTCCTTCACAGTTACACCCATAATATGCTTTCTAGTCTCAAAAACTCACTTAAATATTACATTTATGATTGTATATTCTTATTAAAAATATATTAAGCACCAGGCACTGCTCCAGTCATTTAGGGCAAATTGGTTATTAAAGTTCTAGCCATCATAATGCTTATATTAGTAAAATAAACTGTAATTTCCTAGAAGACAGAAACTGAAGCTTATTATATCTATTTTCCTCTTAGCAGACTTCTGGGAAAATAAATACAGTGTCCTAAGTTCACAAAACCCACATAAGATAGTTCACTCAACCTTTCAGGAATGTTGTTAAGAATTAAAGGAATAGAATATTTGAGAGCACTCTGATACATTTTTATAAATGTGAATTATTTTCCCAGGCAAACAGAATTGGGTTTGGGGAATGTGTCTTGAATGGAAAGATGGTGATGAAAACAGGGAGTCATTGGGAAAAGGGGAAACAAGCCGTAGTTAACAATTATGTAGGACTGCTGTGAAATTCCACCCCCACCTCAGAATCTAAAACGCATATATAGACCTTCTAGAATATGTAACTTAGTCATCAAGAAGTTCAACTACAGTGCAACTTGCAGTTTAGACCATTGTTGTATAGTAGAGTTAATTAAAAAATATTTAATCTCTCTGACTCTGAAATATTTAGTACAGAATACAAATGGAAATTTAAGTATTTCTCCAGTCCATTATGAAAATGTCTAGCATATTTTGTGGACAATACTTTCTTAGATTATTAGTTACTTTGCTGTTTGTTTTTCAGTAGGTGCAAGCATATTGTGAAATGTTCTATATTTATGAAACTTATGACAAACTGTGAAGATAACATAATGCATTTTGGGTTAGCCAAAGCAGTAACCCAAATACTTCATTAAAATCCAGACCAACACTTTGGGTTGTATAGTTATTCATAGATAGATTTAAACATATTATTGAAGATACATTTTGCATTGCCATTTTTTAATTTCCATTTTTAGATTGTGAGACATGCATTAGACTGCAAATCAGCAAACATGAGGACTGGTCCTAACACTGACTCATCCAGGTTGGATATCATGTCTTTGGAGAAGTCTTCTCTGCACCCCTCTCCCAATAAAGCTAAACATTCTTCCACCATGTGCTGTCCTCTAATTTGTTCTCATATTTTCCTCTGGTGTAGTTGTGTGTTCACATACCTATCTGTTGCATCAGACAGTGAGTTTCCTGATGGGAGGCACTTAGTCTTTTTCCTCTTGGTTATTTTAACACAGGACCTGGCACATTGTTGATGCTCAATAAATGTTTCTTGACTCCAATGCATTCAATTGATATAAATATTAATCTTTGATTAACTCTGGAAACATGCTGCAAGGTTAGTTAGGACCATCCAGAACTCTTTTTATTTCAATTCTGATTAAACAATAATTGAACCTCTGAACTTCTGAACACTTGATTTACAGAAATAGAAACCTGGGCAAATAGCATTTATGTTTTTATATTCCTCCAAGAGTATGCTTATCCTTTCAGTGAAAGAATCTACTGAGGAAATCCACAGATATTGAATGCAAGTGAGCAAAATGAAGTGGCCCAAGTGCATGTCTGTGTGTGTGTGTGTGTGTGTGTGTGTAATTTGAAGGTTAGATGGGAAAAGGCTGTGTCAAGATGGCAGATCTTATCTTGTTAGTCACTAACAGTGACAGCCACTACCCAATGCCTACTCTGTACCCACTTCTCTCTTTCTTAACAGCCATTCCAGTTACGGAGAATTGTGTTCAGCTAAAAACTTTGCTTTGCAGCCTCAGGTGTAGCTAGTAGGCAAGAGACCAATTCTGGCCAAAGATAAAATTAGTGGAAGCCTCTTGCTAGGGCTTCCAGGGAAGTTTTATAAGAGAAATAAACTCACTGGGATGCTTTTTTATTCCCTTTGCCTTCCTCTCAGATAGATGTCTGGATGAGCAATCCTCTTGCAATCATAAGCATTAAATCCACATTTTAGGATTGGTCCCAGTAAGAATATGGAAGAAATCTGGATCCTTGATGACACTGGGCTACGGTACTCACCCTGATCTTTCTATCCATGGCTTGTTGCATAAGACAAGTAAACCACTTATTTAACTCACTGTTGAGGTTTCTTGAAACCAGACACAGTTCTGATACATTTGCCCTTCCAAGGAAAAGGGGAGCACATGACTTTCAAGTCTGATGAGACTTTCCATGGCCAAAACCATGAAATAACTCCACTGAAATAACTCTAGTGAAATAACTCCATCTCTGCCCATGGTGCAGGGGAATTGTACTGAATGACATATGGTGTATGAATATTTCTTTGTTACTTTTTCCTGAAGCCTAGGTTTAAAGAACATATGAGAGTTGTCTTAGAGGTAAATATGTAATTTCTGTGTATATCAATAGATGAATTCAATTACTATATATATGCCTAGGTTTGGCAAAAGCCAAATAAGCAGCTCCCCTTACATAATGTTGCTTTAATTAAGTTCATTTCTCTCTGGGTGTAGTATATACTGCAGAAGCACAATCAATGAACATTGGTGATTTGCTTCAATCTTGCTTTTTGCCCCGTTTGTATAATTTATTGTGTCAGTGGTTCTCGAGTGGTATGCTCCTACAGCTCATCATCTGGAAATCCTTCCCAGATGTGCTCAAAATTTTTTATTAATTTGTGTACTTTATTTTTTATAAGTGAGTACACATGATTGTGACTGGAAGAGAAAACACCCTTCTTTTAATCCCGGAGGATTACTTGGCCTTGAGAATAATTGATTCATATCCTGCCCACTCCACCCCTATTATTCAAATAGAGATTGCTGAAGAAATCTCTGCCCTATAAATTTAGCTGATCCAAAAATGAAAGGGAAAAAATACTTTATTTTAAAGATGTCTGCAGGATCCATGTATAACTCAGGGGTTTTTTCCAATTAAGAATCATATGATCCTAGAAGAGTTTCCATTCCTAGGTATCAAAACTGCAACACAGTTTTAAAACAAGAAGTGATCATCTCTACGGTGGCATTTATCCACGGAGGTAATATTTCTGGTTAGTGAATTTCAGGACTTGAAACCAGGCCTCTGCCTCTTAGTTTGTGGAACAGTCAAAGGGCTAAAAGAGCTCTGTATAATCACATGCAAAACTATTTATTATAAGCAGCTATCATTATGTACATTGTTTCTCTTTATGAATTATAGTGCTTGTCAGTGGGGATTGTGTGCCCATATACGTATACACATGTGTATACATGTATGTGTTTGTTGGACTCATTAATCTGCTAAATACACCAAAGGAATGAGGAGAAATATTTTTACCTTAAACTGAAGAACCTGGCATAGCTCAACATCTGTACAGTCTACTTTCTAGTGTCCAATTCTTTACCATGAAGAAGGATACCTAAAACTGAAATTGCATTTGCTAGACTGCTTTGCAGCTTGGTTTCTGGGTGAAATGATGTTTGACCAACCAGACGACCTTGCATAACACTTAGAAGGTGACAGTGAGGCAAAGGTCACATGGCTGGCTGATTGTTTATTTTTAATGACATTCATTGGGATACACATTATATAGTATATAAGTGACCTTTATTGGGGTACACTTTATATAGAATATACATTTTAAGTTTATAGTTTGATGAGCTCTAACAAACGTGTAGACCCGTGTAACCAGTCTCAGTATGAAGGTACATAATTCCCTCACCCCAGAAAAGTTTCTAGTGCCTCCTTCCAGTTAATCATCCACCCCTGATCCAGGCAACTATTGATTTCTGCTTTTTATTACCACGGATCACAGTTATCTTTCCTAGAGATTCAAGTAAGTGGAATCGTATATGTATCCTCTTTAAATCTGGCTTATTTTACTCAGCAGACTGTTTCTGAAATTTATTCACATTCTAGACGTGGTGGACAGGATTCTAAGCTTCTCTTAGTTATTCAGTCAAACTCTAATCTAGATGCTGTTGTGAAGGTATTTTCCAGATGTAATTAAATTCTCTAAGTTTACTTTAAGTAGGGAGATTTTCCTCAGTGAGCCTGCGCTAAACAGATGAGACTTTACAAAAAGTTAGAGATATCTGAAGTCTGAGAGAAGCTCTGCTATTGCCTTTTAAAGAGAGAACTTCCATGTTGTAGAGGAGTCATAGCAGAGAACACCAAGCAGTCTCTAGGAGCCGAGAACAACCCTGTGTTGACAGCCAGCAAGGAAAGCTGCAACCTCAGTCTTACAACCAAAAAGAACTGAATTCTGTCAACAACCACAGTGAACTTAGGAGAGACCCTGAGCCTCAGGAGAACAAAGCAATGGCCAACACCTTGAGTTCAGCCTGGTGGGACCTGAGCAGAGAGCCCAGTTATGCCATGCCCAGACTTCTGGTGGACAGAACTATGAATTAATAGATGGGCATTCCTTGAAGCTGCTGAGTTTGTGGTAATTCATTATGCACCAATAGAAAACCAATACATTGTATATGTCATTGAATTGTTCCTTCTTATTGGTGAGTGTGAGTTATCTACTATTACATAAGAAATCACCAACAATTTACTGTCAAAACAACACACAATTATCTCAGAGTTTCTGTGGGTCAGCAATCTGGGCATAGCTTCTGTGAATAATCCTCTGATTCAGGGTTGCTTACAAGCCTGCAAACAGTGTCAGCCAGCACTGAGGTCTCATCTGAAAGTTAACTTGGGGACAGCCCACTTTCAGTGGGAAGGGTCCACTTAACGTGATTGTTGGCAGGATTCAGTTCTTTGAAGTTATTAGACTGATGGCCTCAGATACTAGACAGCTGTTAGCCAGAGGCTTCCTTCAATTTGTTGCCTTGTGGGCCTCCTGGAGATGGCAGTTTGCTTCATCAAAACCAGTAAGAGAGGGGGTCTGCTAGTAAGATGCCACAATCTCTAGTAATACGATCATAGAACTGACATCCCCTTAACAATGAGGTGTTTTATTAGTTAGAAATATAACACTCGTGGGGAGGGGATTACAGAAAGCTGTGAATACCATTTGGAAGCTGGGATCCCTGGGAGTTATCTTAGAAGCTACCTACCACTGCAGTGAGTGAATTTATGTGAATTTATCAGAATGTTTTTATCCATTCCATTCAACAGTAGGTAGACACTTTTATTGATGCCAGATTTGGACTTTCATTTAGAAAGAAAACAAAAGTTGCTATGAACATTCAAAGTATAAGTGTTTCCATGGGCATATGTTTCATTTGTCTTGAGTGGAATTGCAGGGTCACATAGAAAGTATATGTTTAATCTGAGTAAGAAACTGCCCCCAATGCTTTCCAAAGTGATCCTACCAATTTACACTCCCTACAATGCACAACAATGTATCAGAGTTCCAGTTATTCTGTAGCTCCACAAACACTTGAAAGTGTCAGTCAACTAAACTGTAGCCATTTGAATGGGAATATAATGGTACTCATTATTGTTTTAATATGCATTTCCATAATACATATTCGGTATGTTAATGAGGTCAAGCATCTTTTCACATACTTAGAGGCCATTTGTATATCTTCTTTTGTTAAATATGTTTGAATAGATTGCCCATTTAAAAAATTGACTTGTTTAAAACTTTTTATTATTGAGTCTTAAGAGTTTTTTATTTATTCTGAATACAACTCCTTTATCACATATATGTATTGCAAATGCTCTTCCTAAGTTTGTGGCTTGCATTTTCAATTTTTTTTTTGCGGTACGCGGGCCTCTCACTGTTGTGGCCTCTCCCGTTGCTGAGCAACAGGCTCCGGACGCGCAGGCTCAGCGACCATGGCTCACGGGCCCAGCCGCTCCGCGGCATATGGGATCCTCCTGGACCGGGGCACGAACCCGTGTCCTCTGCATCGGCAGGCGGACTCCCAACCACTGCGCCACCATGGAAGCCCTTGCATTTTCAATTTTAAACACTCTACTGTAAAGCTGTTTTTATATTTGATGAAGTACATTTTATCCATTTTTAAAATGATTGTTACTTTTTGAACTACCTATGAAAATATTTCTATCTCAAAACAAAACTATTGTATTTTTATCTCAGGAGTTCTATGATTTTAGCTTTTATTTTTGTACCTGTGATCTATTTTGAATTTAATTTTTCTGTGTATTTTGAGGTAAGGGTCGATTTTTTTAAATCTATTTGTAGATACTTCTAATTTTCCCAGCACCATTTGTTGAAAAAACTCTCCTTTCCCCATTGAATTATTTTGTCTAGATTATTATGTTTAAAATCAAATGACCAACATATGCATGGTCTACTTTTAAACTTTTTTTTTTTTCTCCATTTATCTGTATGTGAATTCTTTCAACAATACTATTGTCTTGATTACTGTAGATTTTTGGAAATCTTAAAATCTAAGTACTCAAGTTTTGTTCTTTTATAAAGTTATTTTGGCTATTCTAGGTCCTTTGTATTTCCCTATAGCTTTTTGAATTAGATTGTCAATTCTCAAAAATAAAACTTGCTGGGATTTTGAATGGGATAGTGTGGAATCAATAGATCAATTTAGGGAGAAGTGGTAACTTTTAATATTGAGTACCTTAATCCATGACATGGTATTGCTCTCCATAATGATCTTTTTTTTTTTAATGATTTCTTTTTTATTTTAATTTTTTAATTTATTTTTGGCTGCATTGGGTCTTCGTTGCTGCATGCAGGCTTTCTCTAGTTGCAGTGAGCCGGGGCTACTCTTCGTTGCGGTGCACGGTCTTCTCATTGCACTGGCTTTTCTCTTGCTGCGGAGCACAGGCTCTAGGCCCGCCAGCTTTAGTAGTTGCAGCATGCAGGCTCAGTAGTCGTGGTGCACATGCGGAGGGTGCACAGATCCCTCCGCATGTGGGATCTTCCCGGACCAGGGCTTGAACCTGTGTCCCCTGCACTGGCAGGCAGATTCTTAACCACTGCGCCACCACGGAAGTCCCTCCATAATGAACTTTAATTCCTCAGCAAAGTTTACAGTTTTCAGTGTGCAGGCCTGGCAGTTCGTTAAATTCTAAGTATTGATATTTCATAGTTTGGGATGCAATCGTGAATAGTTAAAAATTAATTACCTTTTGTTCATAACTAGTACACAGAAATACAGTTGATTTTTATATTGATCTTATCTTCTGCAATCTTGTTATACTCACTTATTATACTCACTTGTTATACTCACTTGTTATACTCAATCTTGTTATACTCAATACAAGTGAGTATTAATCCTAGGAGTATTAATCCTAGTAGCTTTTCTTGTAGACTCCTTAGGAGCTTCTACATACGTCATCATGTCATTTGCTAATTAAAACAGTTTTACTTCTTACTTTCACATTGTGTCTTTACTTATTTATTTTGCTTTATTGCACGTCACTACAGTTGGTTAGGGATGTTAAGTGTGGAGGCCCTTTCCTTTTTCCTAATGTTAGGGAGAAAACAATCTTTCACTTTTCAGTATGATGTTAGTTGTAGTTTTTTATAGATATTCTTTTTTTTTAACATCTTTATTGGAGTATAACTGCTTTACAATGCTGTGTTAGTTTCTGCTGTATACAGAGTGAATCAGCTATACATATACATATATCCACATATCTCCTCCCTCTTGCGTCTCCCTCCTACCCTCCCTATCCCACCCCACTAGGTGGTCACAAAGCACCAAGCTGATCTCCCTATGCGATGCAGCTGCTTCCCACTAGCTATCTGTTTTACATTTGGTAGTGTATATATGTCCATGTCCCTCTCACTTCATCCCAGCTTACCCTTCCCCCTCCCCGCCGTGTCCTCAAGTCTGTTCTCTATGTCTGCGACTTTATTCCTGTCCTGCCCCTAGATTCTTCAGAACGATTTTTTTTTTTTAAGATTCCATATATATGTGTTAGCATATGGTATTTGTTTTTCTCTTTCTGACTTACTTCACGCTGTATGACAGACTCTAGGTCCATCCACCTAACTACAAAGAACTCAATTTTGTTTCCTTTTATGGCTGAGTAATATTCCATTGTGTTTATGTGCCACATCTTCTTTATCCATTCATCTGTCGATGGACACTTAGGTTGCTTCCATGTCCTGGCTATTGTGAATATAGCTGCAGTGAACATTGTAGTATATGACTCTTTTTGAATTATGGTTTTCTCAGGATATATGCCCAGTAGTGGGATTGCTGGGTCGTATGGTAGTTCTATGTTTAGTTTTTTAAGGAACCTCCATACTATTCTCCATAGTGTCTGTATCACTTTGCATTCCCACCAACAGTGCAAGAGGGTTCCCTTTACTCCACATCCTCTCCAGCATTTATTGTTTGTAGGTTTTTTGATGATGGCCATTCTGACCGGTGTGAAGTGATACCTCACTGTAGTTTTGATTTGCATTTCTCTAATGATTAGTGATGTTAAGAATCCTTTCATGTGTTTGTTGGCAATCTGTGTGTCTTCTTTGGAGAAAGGTCTATTTAGGTCTTCTCCCCATTTTTGGATTGGGTTTTTTGTTTTTTTGATATTGAGCTGTATGAGCTGCTTGACTAGATGAGAATGTTCCCTTCTATCATTAGTTTACTGAGATATTATTTCACAAATAAGTGTTGAATTTTGTCAGATGCTTTTTCTGAACCTAGTTAAATATCTAGTGTTTCTTCTTCCTTAGTCTGTTAACTTAATGAATTATAATGATTGAAATTAAAAAGTTAAATTAACTGTTCATTCCTGGGAAAGCGCCATATGGTTATATTTCCTTTTTACAGATTTACTGGATGAGGTTTGCTAGTATTTGTTCAGGACTATTGTGTCTAAATTCATGAGGAATATTTGTCTGTACTTTTCTTATATTATTTTGAATCGTGGTAATATTCTCTCATAAAATGAATTAAGCAACGTTCCAGTATCCTACAATTTTCCATAAGAGTTTACATAATATCGGTATTATTTTTCCTTAAATATGTGATAGAATTCACCAGTGAAGCCATCTGGATCTGGAGATGTTTTTGTGGGATCATTTAAAATTTTAATTCCAATTTCTTTAATTGATGTATGGCTATTCAGATTTTCTATTTCTTTTTGAGTCAGTTGGGTAATTCATAGCCCTTTTCAAGGAATTTATTCTTTCCATCCATTATTTAAATGTATTGGCTTAAAGCTGGTCATAGTATTCACTTATCTTTTTAATGTCAGTAGAATTTATATTGATGACCCCTTTTCCATTCCTAATATTGGTGACATATGTCTTCTCACTTTGTCTCGGTATATTTTCCTGCTTAGGGTTCATTGTGCATCTTACATAGTTAAGTTTTTTTCTTAAATTTGGAAAGTTGTTCATTATAGCTTTAAATATTTGCTCTGCCACCACCCCTTTCTGGGACTTCAATTATACAAGTTTTAGATTGCTTAATATTGTCCCACTGGTCACTGAAATGTATTTCAATTATTTTTCACTCTTGTTTTCCTCCCTGTGTTTCATTGTAGGTAGTTTTTATTGACATTCTTTAAAAGTTCTCTAGTGTTCCTTCTGCAGTATCTAATCTACCATTAATCCCATGTAGTGAATTTTTCATGTTAGATATCCTATTTTTCATCTCTAGAAATTCTATTTTGTTCTTTTCAAAATATTTCCTTTGTCTCTACACTATGATTGTTTTTCTGTACTCAATTGAACAAAACTATAATAGATGTTTTAATATCCTTTTCTTCCAATTCTCTTTCTATCATTTCTATGATTCCTTGTTCTGCTTAATTTTGGTAGTTTTTCTCTTGGTTATGTGTCTCATTTTCCTGTTTTTTAGCATGCATAGTAATTTTTGGCTGGATGCTGGATGTGTACTCTTTACAGTGGTGATGATCAGTAATTGTTGTCCTACTTTAAAGAGTGGTGGCCTTTGTTCTAGAATGCAATTAAGTTACCTGCTGTTTAACTTCATCTTTTTTAATTTTTCTTTGGATATGACTTGGATAGCCTTTACTCTAGGTATAATTTGGCTCCCCTCCTAAAATGTGGCTTTTTCTAAATCTCTATTGAGTTTTAAGAGTCATCAGTGAGGTCTCTCCACAGTGACTGGAGCAAACATATGGATCCCCATCTCTCCCAGTCAGTTTTTGCCTATTGTCATAGGGTTTCATCCCATGTGTTTACATCTTATTATTCAGCTAAGTTTCAAAGGGCCTTCTTAAGATTTCTAGTGTTCTTCTTCTACATAGCTCCCTCCTTGTTGGAACTCCAATTCACTATTTCCATGCTTCTTAAACTTCTTGAATTACAGTCTCTTTCTTCTCAAATTATTGATATAGCCATTATCTGATTAAAACCATCTTCCCTACTCCAGGTTCTAGAATATATAACTGCAGATAGAAATCTAGGGCAATCATAAGGCTCACCTTATTCGTTCCTAGTCTCTTAAGGATCACAGTCCTGCACTAGCCATTGTCCAATGTACAGAAACAGTAGTTTCTAAAATTATTTTATTATTTTACCCTTTAATTGTATTTTTAGTGCATTTTTATTTGATATAACCTTAACTGTGTTTTCCCCCAGTTTTATTGAGATATGATTGAAATACCTGTGTAAGTTTAAGGTATACAGCATAATGATTTGACTTATATATATTGTCAAATAAGTACCACAATAAGTTTAGTTAATATCTGTCATCTCATAAAGATTTAAAAAAGGAAGGAAATCTCTTTTTCCTTGTGATGAGAAATCTTGGATTTACTCTTTTAACACCTGTCATATATACCATATAGCCGTGTTAATTATTGTCATCATGCTGTACCTTTCATCTTTAATACTTATAACTGAAAGTTTACACCTTTTTTTTTTTTTTTTTTGCGGTACCTGGGCCTCTCACTGTTGTGACCTCTCCCGTTGCGGAGCACAGGCTCCAGACGCGCAGGCTTAGCGGCCATGGCTCACGGGCCCAGCCGCTCCGCAGCATGTGGGATCTTCCCAGACCGGGGCATGAACCCGTGTCCCCTGCATCGGCAGGCGGACTCTCAACCACTGCGCCACCACGGAAGCCCAAGTTTACACTTTTTGACCACTTTCATCCAAACAGTAATTTACTGCATTTTAATATACTTTGTCCAGTTCTCTCTTTGCTAAAGGCAGGAGAGTAAATCTGATTTTTTTCTTTCATCATGAAAGCAGAAGTCCTTCTCCTTTTCCTACTTCTCCTCTTCCTCCTCCTCCTTCTCCTTCTTCTTTTTCTCTGAGAAAGCATTTTTGTGAAGTTCTTGGTATTTTCTGAGGTTGTTTTCCAGTGTTCAGTTATTGTTTCAATGTCTGGAGATTCTGTCATGGGACATGTATTTTTTGTCACGCGGCATGGATTACTTGCAATGATAGTGACTTCTTGATGGCTAGATAATACCAAAATGGCAAGTTACTGAATGATATTTTAACAAATCTTATGTTTAACTTAATTTTATGGTATAAAACAGGAAATTTTATAATACCTGTATTTCTGTCCAATAGACTTACCTTCTTCAAAGCAGGTCTTAAACATTTCATTTTCCTAAAATATAATAATGGCTTATATTTTGCTATATGTCATCCACTTGGGGGGAAAAAATCTGTGTTAGTTTCCTAAGGCTGACATAACAAATAAAGCTTGTGGCTTAGAACAACAGAAATTTATTCTCATATTTCTGGAGGCTCAAAGTTCAAAATCAGGTTGTCAGCAAGGCTACATTTGCCCTAAAATGTTCTAGGGAAGAATCTTTCTTTGCATCTTCTAGAATCTGATGGCTCTTGAAATTTCTTAATTACATCTGCAAAGATCCTTCTTCCAAATAAGGTCACATTCTGAGACATATCTTTTGGGGGACAATAATTCAACCGATTACAATACCTAATGAAAAGAGCATCATTTAATACTGATCCCTTGAATTTCATGTGACAAGCTGATGAGAAACTGTGACTTTCCAGGAAATGACTATATGACTATGATATTATGAAACAGAACTTCTCTCTCTCTCTTTCTCTCTCTCACTCTCTCTCTCCAAAGAGAAATACCTTGTTCACAGTTTTGTACCATTTGCTATAATAGTCATAAAAGAATAACATAGTACCCTCCTTCAATATAGTTACTGATAAGTCATCAATACACAAATAATTAGAGCTCTGTTCAGTAGAGCAAATTAACAAATGTCCAAAGGCAGGTTGTAAAATGGATGGGTATACTACTTTAGAGAAGAAACATCTGAAGTCTGCATTCAACTGGAAAAGCTTCATAAATAAGAGGGAGCTTGAGAAGGGCCTTGGAGCACGAGGGACAGAATGGAGGGCACTTCAGAAGGAGAAGAGGAGAGAAACCAGAGTGAACAAAGGCTTAGGGTTAGGCATGGGAAAGGTGATCAGGTGAAAGAGGTGGAAAATTCAGTAATTGGGTGACAAACTATGAATTCAACCTAGGATAAGACCTTGATGTTTGTGATATTGTGATTTGTAATAAATATATATTTGGTTTTCATCCCCATTTCTGGCACACAGCTCCTAAAACCCTTGGAATTTCCCAAGTATAGAGCATAAAGGTGTCTTTGTTATGTTAATGAATGACTTTGGGAAAGCATCTAAGGATGCTGGTTGCTAGGGGAGCCAACCATGTGATGGAGGGTAGGAGATCTCAGTCACATCCCCTGAACTCCAGGGAGAGGTGAGGGGCTGAGTGAATGGCCAATGGCCAATGATTTAATCAATCATATCTATATAAGGAAGCCTCCATAAAACCCCCAAAGGAAAGAGTTTGGAGAGCTTCTGTGTTGGTGAACAATTGGAGTTGTGGGGAGAGTTGCACACATGGAGAGGGCATGGAAGCTCCATGCCCCTTCCCACATACCTTGCCCCATGCATCTCTTTCATCTGGCTGTTTCTGAATTACATTCTTTTATAATAAACTGGTAATCTAGTAAGCAAAGTGTTTCTCTGAGTTTTGTGAGCTTCTCTAACAAATTAATCCAACGCAAAAAAGGCATTGTTGGAATCTCTAGTCTATAGTCAGTTGATCAGAAGCACAAGAGAAAACCTGGACTTGCGATTAGTATCTGAAGTGGGAGGCCGTCTTGTAGGACTGAGCCCTTAACCTGTGGAATCTGATGGTATCTCCAGGTAGAAAGTGAGTTGAATTGAGTTGAACCGTAGGACACCCAGCTTGTGTCTGAGAATTGCTTGGTCATGTTGGGGAAAACCCCACACATTGGAATTGGTTACAAAATCATAATATTTATCTCATAGAAAATGAAAATCCACTTATTTTTGGAGCATGGATTATGAATGATCTTATCTCGTTACCTTTTTCTCCCACTTCCACCTCTTCCTCCTTCAATGTTGTTCCAAGGTAATCTCTCCAATAGACTTTCCAATGTTGTTCCAACATAGTCTTTCCACTAGTCTACTATGCACATTCAAAACCTCTTCAGTCTTTTTGCATTTCTTCAACACTTCCCCCAATCTCATAATTTTCTCCTCCCTTCTCTCAATCAATTTATAAAACTTAACATAGTGACTCTATGGTCATTTAGATGTGAATGTTTGCAAGTGAGCCATGTGCAGAAGTAGTACCACCCAATAGACATTTTTCTTTCATTTCAAACCCAGAAACTATTTAGATGTTGACTGTACTTGAATATTCCTTTGATTAAGAGGTAGGGTTTCTATATTTTATTATAGCTCCAACCTTACTGTAACAAAATGCAAGGCAGATTTAAGTTTATATTTAGCAGGGATCTGTTTAAAATGTGAATGAAGACCAGTGTGGGTGAGTGGGAACCACACTTGCATTCACTGGTAATGCTCTGTTTCACTCTGGCTTCAGTGATTTCCCTTCGGCATGCTAGGGTGGAGCAGAACAGCTGATGAAGGGGGCAGCAGGTTGAACATACGGTTTAGTCATGTAAATATTCTCTAAGCTCCAACACTGAAATATTACTCTCAGTTTATTAGTTCACAAGAAAAACACAAATATGTGTGCAAATAAGCATTGCATGCAAAGATACCTTTAATACTGTAACTAGTCTTATTATTTCCAATTTAGTCTTTTCTGGAAATGAACAAAAATGAGGATTACAAGCTTGTCATGATATCTTCACAATAGTTATTTCTAATACAACTGAAAACAACAAGGCATAATCTATGGAGTAAGAGGTGGTAAGTAGGTTGTATATCCCATTTCCCTTCCTATGTTCCTCCACATATCACATGACCACAGATAATGAAGTATCATATGAATGCTTTGTTTCTCAGCCTTTACACATTTTCTCCTCCCATCCAGGCTGCCACATAATTAAAGGAGCACTTTAAAGAGTCCCATATTGTAGAGCATCACGTAAGCCTCAGGCAAAATATAACAGCACTAACTGGGCATGATAGAAAAACCATCCCAGAGCCATGATTATTAACGAAAACAAACAAAATGAAAATTATGCAGACTAACTAGACAAACTTTATCAGAAGTGTCTACTCTCCTTTTAAACAGCAAAAACAAAGCAATGAAGAAAAGTTTAAACATGACCACTGATTCTGGAAAAGGAATAAGAACATTTTAGGTACTCTTTCCTACGCCAAGGTCATCTGCTTTTCTGCATCACTCAATCCTAATTAAAGGTAAATGAATACATCCAGTGACAGTAAACTGGCTCCTAGGTGGTCTCGATCTCCCAAGGGCTGGAGGAAGAACATCTACAACAGCAGGTAAAATGTATTAGATTTGCTGAGCCTATGGAAAGACAGAATATGCAAAAGTGTAAAAAATTGTCTTTGAATGTGAAGTGGCAAGCTGCTTATTCCCATAAGGCTGAGGATTGTGTCTAAATTAATCTTGCCCCTGGCATGAACTGTAGAGAATCAGATACTTTTACAAATGTGACTGTTACTGTTATAGCTAAATGAATGCAATGTATGGGACAAAGGATTTAGGTTGAGCAGTTTAAATAATTTGCACATTTTAGGATTTTAAAACTGGAGTTGTCAATTTGTTTTTGTAAAGGGAGAGAGAGCAGATATTTTAGGCTTTATGAGCCATACTCTGCCACAACTACAGAAATCTGCTGTTGGAGCAGGAAGGCAGCAATTGATCATATGTAGAATAATGGGCGTGGCTGTGCACTTGCACTGAACTATTAACAACTCCCACTCTAAAGTATTAACATGTTTACCAGAGCTGAGCCAAAGCATGGCTCTTGGGGAGTGAGAATGAAAGTGGCTGATGATGAGGTTTATTGTCAAAGAGAAAGGCTAAGCTCCAACTCCCATAGCTTCCACTAAATGTCTCTCTAGGGGAAAAGCTGGCTGGCAATGCAATGGAAGCATCAATACAAATTCCATAGACCTCTTTCTAATTAGACTCCTGCACTCAGTCTCCACTCCATCCATAGCAATGTTGCAACTTGCATGGCACAGGAAAATACAGAGAGTGTTCACCTAGCGAAAGGAATGAGTGAGGTGTCTTTCCTGCACATTAGGAATGGAATATATTGCTTCTCACAGCCAAATCAATTGAAATATTTCAACAGTTTAAATAAAATTGAATTCTGATCATTATACTAGATCAATGGTTCTCAACTGGAGGTGATTTGACAATGTCTGGAGACACTTTTGTTTGTCACAACTGGAGAGTGGTTGCTACTGGCATCTTGTGGCTAGAGGCCAGGGATGCTACTGGACATCTTACATGCACAGGACAGTGTCCAACAACAAAAGATTATCCAGTTCCAAATGTTACTGAATCCAAGTTCACACTGCTCACAGCATGACAGGCCAGTAAATCAAGAGATGAGTTGTGGGGCAAGAAATAGCAACTTTATTTGGAAAGGCAACAGACGGAGAAGATGGTGGACTAGTGTCCCAAAGAACAATCTTCCCCAAGTTAGAATTCAGCCTTCTTTTATACTAAAAGGGGAGGAGGTATTGTTGGTTGCTGCAAATTTCATGGTGCCAGAATCTTTTGTTCTTCAGCTGTCCACATAGGTCTGGTCACGATGTTCCTATAAATATCCAAGACAAATGTTATTCTCTGTTCTGCAACTTTTTATCTCTGTATGAATGGAAAAGTGTTATACCTTTAAAGGTCAGAATCTTGAGAATGGGCTATGCTGTATATTTCAGGCTATAGGCAACATTCTTAACCTGTAGCAAAAGTAATAGAATACAAAGGTTAAAGTAAAAGACACAGATCCAATATGGAGTCAGATTTGTTCTTCCCCTTTTCAGAAATATCGATAGTGCCAAAGTGGACAAACCCTGTGCTGATACTTTAATAAAGTCCTCCTTTAGTGAACATAATTACAAAAAACACAAAATACATTATCTGGAGAAGTATTGAGAGCCATCAGCAAATAAAAAGTTGTAATAGCAAAAGGGTTCCAAGTAGTTTGCAGAAGGTATTCTCTTGAAAATATTTTGCTCTTTCAAATTAATGCAAGAAGCAAAAGAACACCTCTTATTTTTAGATCTCAGTGCAGTATCTTTCAGAATATGATTTGAAACAATTTTGTTTTGAATTCAGGTATTTTGTAGTTTAATTTTCTAACCCTGACACTGGTTACAAATTTAGATATATTTAGGTTTTGCAATATGTACATGATATATGGAATTATATCAAGTTTGAACAATAATTTACCTGGTTGATGCTGAGGATTGGAACTTTGGAAGAGAGATGGTTTAAAGGACGTGATAAAATAGGAGCAATGCTTTTGTAGAGTTGCAAAGGGATTAGTGGGGCCTTAGAACTTCCTGAAAACTATATGCTTTTCTGTCGGGAAGGCAGGAGCTAAGATATGGTTGAGGCTGTACTGACAGAATCAGGTCAAAGTGTTCTGCTTCGTTTTGATGTGTCTTAATATGGAGTTCCTCAGATGGAGATAAACCTATATAACTCTGAGTCTGGGGAAAAGAAGAACACTCCAGCAGACACATGGAGTTTCCTCAATGGATAAACTTAATATGTTAATCAAGTTTACCCTAAATGACCAGGAGCTATTGAAACTTATCATAACATCCAAATCATTCAATAACAACTAAATTAGGAAACAGGAACTAATCAATAAATTCTCCCCTGAACAAAAATAAAATCAAACTAGCTGGTTATTTGCAGCATTTAAAAGAAAATTTCTGCTACTAGGTAATTAATTAAAAAAAAAAAGTTTATCTCAAACTCCCAATCTATCCCTCCACCCCATCCTTCCCCCCTGGTAACTATAAGTTCGTTCTCTAAGTCTGTGAGTCTGTTTTATAAATAAGTTCATTTGTATTATTTTTTTTTGATTCCATATATAAGCGATATCATATGATATTTGTCTTTCTCTGTCTGACTTACTTCACTTAGTATGATAATCTCCACGTTTGGGATTGACACGTACACACAGCTATATTTAAAATAAAATGTCTTTTTATGAAAAAAGTTTACTTTAGAATAGCTTTAGGTTTATTTTTTAAAAATTTGAAAGGTAGTACAGAGAATTCCAGTATATACCACATCTGGTTTCCCCTATTATTAATTACATTATTACATTACATTATTAATATCTTACATTAGTAAAGTGCATTGTCACAATACTTTATTATCAACTAAAGTTCATACTTTATTCAGATTTCCTTAGTTTTTTTCCTAACATCTTTTTTCTATTCCAGGATCCCATGCAGGATGCCATATTACATTTAGTCATCATATCTTCTTTTGTTGCAAAAGTTACTCAGACATTCCTCATTTTTTGATGGTTTTAAGAAGTCTTGATCAGGTATTTGAGAAGTCCTGATCAGGTATTTTGTAGAATGTTTCTCAAGTGGGATTTTTCTGATGTTTTCCTCAATATTAGTTTGGGGTTGTGGGTTTTGGGAGGAAGACCAAAGAGATAATGTGCCAATCTTAACAAATTGTAACAAGACTATATGCTACCAATGTGATGTATAACTCTTGACATTAACCTTTATTTCTGAGCTGAGTTAGTGTACTTCATTGAGGTATTCAATGTTAAACTGAATTTTATTTATGTGTTGAAATTGTATGCACTAAGTGACATACATCATATAAAATAGCTTGACAGAATGTTCAGGTAACTTTCCTTTTTTAAAATCACTGTATTTCCCTGAAAAGTATTCATTCAACTATTTCTTTAATTGAAACCAGAACCATTCACTACTGTGTCACACCTGATCCTAGACTAACTTATATTAAGCCTATGCATAACAGTCTCTACTTTACTTCTGTGAAATAATAGTGAAAGACACATCTCTTTTCTAAGGTGGCATAAAAACACACTATTACTATTGACTATGATATTTTTAGTGAGAACATCTTGCACTTTTTATAGCATTTTCACATGCACTACTTCTCTTGAGTCACATCAAAACCCTGTAAAGTAATCAGCAGATATTATTTCTTTAGTCACAGTAACTACCTTTGGTAATTAGCTTTCAATATAGCAATTTTTTGGATATTGTATGTGTCTTCATTGTTTTGTGAAAGCAAAGATATATTAACAGTTAAGGAAAAGTACAACTCTTCTTTCCCTAAAAAATTTACATTTTTACTTATTGAGTGTATGTAATATATAGACTTGTAATTAGAATATATCCAATGATTTCCATTATAAAAAATATTGTCAGCACAGGCCCATCATGTAGCTGCAGCACAGCATTCCCTAACGTTGCAACTGGGGGAAAAATCACTTTCCAGTCTATTTTGCAAGGTGTGCATGTCCATCTGAATTCCCTGAAAGTCCATCTGCTGCCTTGGTCAAGAGAAATTCCACTTGCATGAAGGTTGCATGCCTGCAGATTGCATCTTTGTTGCAAAACTAGCTACAGAAGAGAAGCAAGACAAAGTCTTCTGTGTTCCCCTCTACTATCAAAGGAAAGGGGAAAATGTCTCAGTTGAAAGCCATATAACTGATAGGGTCTTAGTGTTCTGGCCTGGTGTCAGGCCTGAACCTCAGAGGTGGGGGAGCCAAACTCAGCACGTTGGACAACCAGAGACGTCCCAGATAATATCAGTCAGTGAGAGTTCTCCCAGAGATCTCCCTCTCAATGCTAAGACCCAACTCCACTCAATGACCAGCAAGCTCCAGTGCTGGACATCCCATGCGAAACAGTAGCAAGACAGGAACACAACCCCACCCATTAGTAGAGAGGCTGCCTAAAATCATACTAAGTTCACAAACACCCTAAAACACACCACCAGATGCGGTCCTGCCCACCAGAAAGAAAAGATCCAGCCTCATCCACCACAGCACAGTCACCAGTCCCCTCCACCAGGAAACCTACACAACACACTGAACCAAACTTACTCACTGTGCACAGACACCAAAAACAATGGGAACTACAAATCTGCAGCCTGCAAAAAGGAGACCACAAACACAGTAAGCTAAGCAAAATAAGAAGACAGGAAAATACACAGAATATGAAAGAGCAAAGTAAAAACTCACCAGACAAAACATATGAAGAAGAAATAGGCAGTCTACTTGAAAAATAATTCAGAGTAATGATAGTAAAGATGATCCAAAATCTTGGAAATAGAATGAAGAAAATACAAGAAACGTTTAACAAGGGCCTAGAAAAAATAAGAGCAAACAAACAATGATGAACAACACAATAAATGAAATTAAAAATTCTCTAGAAAGAATCAATAGCAGAATAACTGAGGCAGAAGAATGGATACATGACCTGGAAGATAAAATAGTGGAAATAACTACCACAGAGCAGAATAAAGAAAATAGAATGAAAAGAATTAAGGACAGTCTCAGAGACCTCTGGGACAATATTAAAAACACCAACATTCAAATTATAGGCATCCCAGAAGAAGAAGAGGAAAAGAAAAGGACTGAGAAAATATTTGAAGAGATTATAGTTTAAAATTTCTCTTATATGGGCTAGGAAATAGTCAATCAAGTCCAGGAAGTGCAGAGAGTCCCATACAGGATAAATCCAAGGATAAACACAACAAGACACATATTAATCAAACTATCAAAACTTAAATACAAAGAAAAAAATATTAAAAGCAGCAAGGGAAAAGCAACCAAAAAACATACAAGGGAATCCCCATAAGGTTAACAGTGGACCTTTCAGCAGAAACTCTGCAAGCCAGAAGAAAGTGGCAGGACATATTTAAAGTGATGAAAGGGAAAAATCTACAACCAATATTACCCTAGCCAGAAAGGATTTCATTCATATGCGACAGAAAAATTAAAACCTTTACAGACAAGCAAAAGCTAAGAGAATTCAGCACCACCAAACCAGCTTTACAACAAATGCTAAAGGAACTTCTCTAGACAAGAAACACAACAGAAGGAAAAGACCTACAATAACAAAACCAAAACAATTAAGAAAATGGTAATAGAAACATACATATTGATAATTACCTTAAATGTAAATGGATTAAATGCTCCAACCAAAAGACATAGACTGGCTGAATGGACCAAAAAACAAGACCCGTGTATATGCTGTCTACAAGTACCCACTTCAGACCTAGGGACACATACAGACTGAAAGTTAGGGGATGGAAAAAGATATTCCATGCAAATGGAAATCAAAAGAAAGCTGGAGTAGCAATTCTCATATCAAACAAAATAAACATTAAAGACTATTACAAGAGACAAAGAAGGACACTACATAATGATCAAGGGAGCAATCCAAGAAGAAGGTATAACAATTGTAAATATTTATGCACCCAACATTGGAGCACCTCAATACATAAGGCAAATGCTAACAGCCATAAAAGGGGAAACCAACAGCAACATAATAAAGTAGGGGACTTTAACACCCCACCTTCACCATGGTCAGATCCTCCAAAATGAAAATAAATAAGGAAACACAAGCTTAAAATGACACATTAAACAAGAGGGACTTAATTGATATTTATAGGACATTCCATGCAAAAACAACAGAGTACACTTTCTTCCCAAGTGCTCATGGAATATTCTCCAGTATAGATCATATCTTGGGTCACAAATCAAGCTGTGGTAAATTTAAGAAAATTGAAATTGTATCAAGTATCTTTTCTGACCATGATGCTATGAGACTAGATATCAATTACAGGGGAAAAAACTGTAAAAAATACAAACACATGGAGGCTAAACAATGTGCTACTAAACAACCAAGAGATAACTGAAGAAATCGCAGAGGAAATCAAAAATCACCTAGAAATAAATGACAATGAAAACGCGATGACCCAAAACCTGCGGGATGCAGCAACAACAGTTTTAAGAGGGAAGTTTATAGCAATACAATCCTACCTCAAGAAACAAGAAATATGTTAAATCAACAACCTAACCTTATACCTAAAGCAATTAGAGAAAGAAGAAAAATAAACACCCAAAGTTAACAGAAGGAAAGAAATCATAAAGATCAGATCAGAAATAAATGAAACAGAAACAAAGAAAACAATAGCAAAGATCAATGAAACTAAAAGCTGGTTCTTTGAGAAGATAAACAAAATTGAAAAACACTTAGCCACATTCATAAAGAAAAAGAGGGAGAGGACTCAAATCAATAAAATTAGAAATGAAAAAGGAGATGTTACAATGGACACTGCAGAAATACAAAGCATCATAAGAGACTACTACAAGCAACTCTATGCCAATAAAATGGACAACCTGGGAGAAAGGACAAATTCTTAAAAAGTTTTAACCTTCCAAGACTGAACCAGGAAGAAATAGAAAATATGAACAGACCAATCACAAGTAATGAAATTGAAACTGTAATTAAAAATCTTCCAACAAACAAAAGTCCAGGATCAGATGGCTTCACAAGTGAATTCCATCAAATATTTAGAGAAAAACTAACACCCATCCTTCTCAAACTCTTCCAAAAAATTGCAGAGGAAGGAAAACTTCCAAACCCATTCTATGAGGCCACCATCACCCTGATACCAAAACCAGACATAGATACTAGAAAAAA
The DNA here is from genome assembly GCF_003676395.1 of Aethalodelphis obliquidens. Lineage (NCBI taxonomy): Eukaryota > Metazoa > Chordata > Mammalia > Artiodactyla > Delphinidae > Aethalodelphis > Aethalodelphis obliquidens. Next base: position 26,940,525 of record NW_020837945.1, on the reverse strand, counting down.
AGAAAATTACAGATGAATAGCACTGATGAATATAGATGAAAAAATCCTCAGCAAAATATTAGCAAACAGAATCCAACAACACATTAAAATGATCATATAACATGATCAAGTGGGATTTATTCCAGAGATGCAAGGATTTTTCAATATACGCAAATCAATCAATGCGATACATCCTCTTAACAAACTGAAGAATAAAAATCATAGGATCATCTCAAAAGATGCACAAAAAGCTTTTGACAAAATTCAACAGCCATTTATGATAAAAACTCTCCAGAAAGTGGGCACAGAGGGAACCTACCTCAACATCATAGAGGTCCTATCCGGCAAACTCACAGCAAACATCATACTCAATGGTGAAAAACTGAAAGCATTTCCACTAAGATCAGGAACAAGACAAGGATGTCCACTATCGCCACTCATATTCCACATAGTTTTGGAAGTCCTAGCCACAGTAATCAGAGAAGAAAAAGAAATAAAAGTAATACAAATTGGAAACGAAGTAAAACTGTCACTGTTTGCAGATGACATGATACTGTAAATAGATAATCCTAAAGATGCCAACAGAAAACTACTAGAGCTAGTCAATGAATTTGGTAAGGTTACAGGATGCAAAATTAATGCAAAGAAATCTCTGGCATTCCTATACATCAATAATGAAAAATCAGAAAGAGAAATTAAGGAAACAATCCCATTTACCAACACAACCAAAAGAATACAATACCTAGGAATAAACCTGCCTAAGGAGGTGAAAGACTTGTACTCGGAAAATTATAGAACACTGATGAAAGAAGTCAAAGATGACATAAACAGATGGAGAAATGTACCATGTTCTTGCATTGGAAGAATCAATATTGTGAAAATGACTATACTACACAAAGCAATTTACAGATTCAATGTAATCCCTATGAAACTACCAATGGCATTCTTCACAGAATTAGAACAAAAAATTTACAATTTGTATGGAAACACAAAAGACCCTGAATAGCCAAAGCAATCTTGAGAAAGAAAAACAGAGCTGGAGGTATCAGCCTCCCTGACTTCAAACTATAGCACAAAGCTACATTAATCAAGACAGTATGGTACTGACACAGAAACAGAAATATAGATCAATGGTACAGGATAGAATGCACAGAGATATATCCACACACATATGGGCACCTAATTAATGACAAAGGAGGCAAGAATATGCAATGGAGAAAAGACAGTCTCTTCAATAAGTGGTGCTGGGAAAACTGGACAGCTACATGTAAAAGAATGAAACTAGAACACTACCTAACACCATACACAAAAATAAAAACTCCAAATGGATTAAAGACCTAAATGTAAGACCAGACACTATAAAACTCTTAGAAGAAAACATAGGAAGAGCACTCTTTGACATAAACCACAGAAAGATCCTTTTTTGACCTACCTCCTAGAGTAATGGAAATAAAAAGAAAAATAAACAAATGGGACTTAATTAAACTTAAAAGTTTTTGCACAGTGAAGGAAACCATAAACAAGACAAAAAGACAACTCTCAGACTGGGAGAAAATATTTGCAAATGAAACAATGGACAAAGGATTGATCTCTAAAATATACAAACAGCTCATGGAGCTCAGTATCAAAAAAACAAACAATTCAATTAAAAAATGGACAGAAGACCTAAATAGACATTTCACCAAAGAAGACATACAGATGGCCAAGAGGCACATGAAAAGATGCTCAACATCACTAATTATTAGAGAAATCCAAATCAAAACTACAATAAGTTATCACCTCACACCAGTTAGAATGGACATCATGAGAAAATATACAACCAACAAATGCTGGAAAGGGTGTGGAGAAAAGGGAACCCTCTTGCACTTCTGGTGGGAATGTAAATTAATACAGCCACTATGGAGAACAGTATGGAGGTTCCTTAAAAAACTAAAAATAGAGTTATCATATGACACAGCAATCCCCCTACTGGGCATATACCCTGAGAAAACCATAATTCAAAAAGAGTCATGTACCACAATGTTCATTGAAGCTATATTTACAATAGCCAGGTCATGGAAATGACCTAATGCCCATCAACAGATGAATGGATAAAGAAGATATGGTACATATATACAATGAAATATTACTCAGCCATAAAAAGGAATGAAATTGGGTCATTTGTAGAAACATGGATGGACCTAGAGTCTGTCATACAGAGTGAAGTAAGTCAGAAAGAGAAAAATAAATATTGTGTATTAACACATATATGTGGAATATAGAAAAATGGTACAGATGAACTGGTTTGCACAGCAGAAATAGAGACACAGATGCAGAGAACAAATGTATGGTCACCAAGGGGGGAAAGTGGCAGGGGTTGGGGTGGTGGTGGTGGTGAGATGAACTGGGAGATTGGGATTGACATGTATACACTGATTTGTATAAAATAGATAACTAATAAGAACGTGTTGTATAAAAATTAAATTAAATTAAATTAATAAAAAACAAGGTATACCAAAAGGTGAAAATAAAAGAATAGAAAATGCTGTACTTTTTGATCAGTACCAGAAGAAAGCTGGTATAGCTATACTAACAAAGAAGACTTTAATGTTAGAAGCCTAACTAATGATAATGAGGGTATATGATAATTTTCAAAAGTAAAGTCCACCAAAAATATCCAGCAATTCAAAATTTATAATAAGAACAATTCAAAATATATTAAGTAAAACTAAAACTAAAATGAGAAAGAAACAAATCTACAATCAGAATGGGAAATTTCAAAATCTTTCTTTCATGAATGGATAGAGGCACTTGACCATATCCAGGGTTATAAAATTTACCTAAACAATTGAAAGAACAGAAATCTTAGAGAGTATATTCTCTGATCACAGTGAAAATTACCAAGAAATGAGAACAAAAAAAATAACTATAATATTTCCACATGTTTGGAAATTATTCAGTACAGTTCTAAGTAGTCCATGTGTCAAAAAGAAATCACAATTGAAATTCGAACATATTTTGAGTTGAATGGCAATGAAAACGCTACATATCAAAACACATAGGATGTATTGAATACTGCCCTTACTGAAAAGTTTATTGCCTTAAATTCCAATATTAGCCAACAATAAAAGCTTAAAGACCTATAATCCAAGCATCCAAATGACAAATGAAATATAAATAAAATGAAACATCTGATGAAGTACAAAGCTTAGAAAGGAAGGAATAATAAAAACAAGAGCATAAAACAATGGGGGGTGGGAGCACAAACCACAAAGTTAGAAGTTTGGTTTTTTGACAAGATAAATAAAACTGGCAATCTCTTTGCAAGATGAATCAAGGGTGAAAACAAAGCACAAATTACCAATATCACAAGCGGAAAGGGAAATTCATTATAGATCCTAGAGCTTCAAAGAACAATGAAAACATATTTGAGAAAGTTTATGCCAATACATTTAACAATTTTAGATCAAATGACAAATTCCTAAAATTATAAAATTAGCCAATGGGCACAAGAAGAATTAAAAATCTGAAGTCTTGTGGAGAAAGGACTTGAGGACACAGGGAGGGGGAAGGGTAAGCTGGGACAAAGTGAGAGAGTAGCATTGACATATACACACTACCAAATGTAAAATAGCTAACTAGTGATAAGCAGTTACATAGCACAGGGAGATTAGTTTGGTGCTTTATGATCACCTAGAGGGGTGGGATAGGGAAGGTGGGAGGGAGATGCAAGAGGGAGGGGATATGGGGATATATGTATACATATAGCTGATTCACTTTCTTATATAGCAGAAAGTAACACTGCATTGTAAAACAATTATACTTCAATAAAGATGTTAAAAAAAAATCAGAATCTTTTCCCTCATATTTGAAAAACTTGTCTGTAGGAGAATGTTCAGATGGCTTTGCCACACAGTTCTACTAAAATTTTAAAGAACGAAAATGCAAAAGACTAATAATAGTAAGTGTTGACAAGGATGTGGACAAACTTGATCTCTAATAAATTGATATTAGGAATTTAAATGGGTACACTTTAGAAAACTGGCATTGTCTACTCAAATTAAATATACCCATACTAAATTTATACCCAACAAAAATAGCTACTTATAGCTGCATAAAAAGAACAGTCAAATATTAAAACAACCCAGTTATTCACCAACATTTGAACTCCTAAATCAAAGTGTGCCATTTTTATACAGTGGAATACTATGCAGCAATAAAATGAACAAACTTGTGCATCAACATGAATGAATTTCAAGCACATAATTTTTAATGAAGGAAGGCAGACAAAAATAATCCAAATGACATAACTTCATTTTATGAAATTCAAAACCAGGCAAAATTATCTTATGGTGTTGAAGTAGAAGAGGAGTTATCTTTGGAGGGTGATTGGATGAGCTTGAATTGGGGAGGTTCTGGGAGATTTGTGATGTTCTATTTCTCAGCCTGAGTTATTGTTCCATGAGTTTTTTTCATTTTGTGATAATTAAGTTAACTGTACACTTTAATATTTTTTCAGTTTTTGGTATTTATCTTTTTAAGTTAACTTAAGAAAGCAATTCTTCATCAGTAGAACTTTGTGCACATGGAATTTAATTTAGTGTCTGTATATCTTGAATATCCTGCTTATCCTACATATTTTTAGTAAGAAACTCTTGCCGTAATTCCACCTGGAGTACTTTTTCCCTTCTTTCATAAACTCCTTGAAATAGCACCACACACGATCTTTCTTTCTTCACCTATCTCAATGTGTTGCTATTTTTATGTCTATGGACTGTATAATGTATGTTTCTAACCATAGTTTTCTGTTACTAGTAGCTTATCGTTGTATACTGTTGGATTTCTTTGTGTTGAGTTCATTCATTTTAAAGGCTTAATTTCACTTTAGAGAATTAAAAATAGCTGAAGTTTGTTTAATTATGTACCGTGAGACCATTAGAGGCACACGTTACACATGCTAAAAAAATAGATGCTGCTGCTATTCCTTCTGCTCATGGTGATGGTAGTAATGAAGGAGAAAAGGAGCACAGGCTAAGTGAAATAATGTAGAGAGTCTTCCAAGGGCATGCCTGAAGAATGCTAGATCCTCTGGTTGGCAGAAGTCATTGATCTTTCATTTTATTGAGTGAAAAGTACAAGCCAAGGGAGCACATGCTCCCTTGTTCAAATACTTGGGAGCACAGTAAAGGAGATTATTTAGAAATGGAAGAGAAAGGATAGATATGATGTGGTTTGCGGAGACATAAATTATGAAAAAGATATGCTTTTAAAAACGTTTCATGGAATTTTACTATATGGCATATGTTTAAAACCTTGTATCATATCTTCAAACAAAATATTCAGTAAAATATCCATTTTTACTATTGACATTTTTTGGTTGGATATATTTTTCACCCGCATAATGATCTCTGTTTCAAAGTCAGGAGGTTGGCAACAAAATATGCTCGTGCGTAGCCCCCAGTATCTTGGTTACAACTAGAAAAAAAACAGTACAGAAATATTTTTTAAAACGCATCAAAATAAGATGGTTAGATTTTAAATCCTAAGTCAATTGCTTAGAAACTCTAGAATTCACTGACTAGCCAATAGTAAATTATCTAGCCTTCAAAAGCAGGAAATAGAATTCTCTGTGCTTCTTTTTAGCCCTGTTTCTGCTTCCAGAGTTCTTTATTCCATGAATTTACCAAATTCTCCCTTTAAAAAAATCTTTATTTTCAAACTCATCCTGCTCAAAAATTGCTTAACACTAAAAATAAAAACCTAATGGGACTTTTTCTAGAGATCCTGGATTTAGATTACCTATCAAAAGATTCAGGATGCTTCAGTTGGCCTTTTTTGCATCTCGTATATTTCTCAACAATTCTAGGCAAACATATTCAAAATTCAGGTTATTTTTTTACTGTTAAATTTCCAATTAAACTCTCTTTTGTCTGATACAAATTTGAGTCATTGCAAAAATTTTAAGTATGATTTCAACTCCCTTAAATATTAAAACTGCAGATTAATAAATTGTTAACATATTTTGAAAGTTAACGGTTTTCTTTTTTGGTTTATTATGATCACAGGTTCTTCAGGGATTCAAAGTTTCTTAAGCTTAAATTGAGAGCTCTGTATCACAAATCAAATCTTACTGACTGCCTTTGAGCCTTCTTTCTTAGGAATGTGAGTGATTTGGTAATTTGAAATTAAGGATTATATCTGTACATTTTTTAATGATTATTATCATGTTTTCTGAGATCTAAGATGACAGATAAATTTACTGCTATTTGGAAGCAATTTAATTTGTTCTTGTTTTCTTATTTTCAGAAGCAAATGTCTCTCTGGAGACCTCACAATATGTTAAATAATATGTATACTTATTATCGTACTTGAAAATTTAATTAATTTATGAGTTAACCTTGCCATAATATTTACTTGCTAGTCTCATGTTAATAACGGGTCTAGAAAAAAGACAAATCTATACATTTCAGGAAATGAGAAACAGCGTTTGCTTTAGAATGCATCAGGTTTTGCCTCAGTTCTTTAAATAAACTCTTAAAAATACAACAGTGGAAAGTCAGTAATTATTATTCTGTACCTATAATTGAAAAAAAAATGCATTTGGTTGTGACATGACTTTGTTCCCCATGTCTCCCTTTCTAAAGTGTTTACTTTCTTCTTTCTGGCCATCCTAAATCTATCCTTATATAAAAAGCCCATCTGACCCCTCTCCCTATTCCTGGGCATCTAGTCACATTCACAGCAGTGTATTCATGGCTTTGGGCTGTTCAATATAGCAAATTTCTGGGCCTTATGTATTTTCTCTTTAACTGGAGGGCAGCCACAATTTATTTTGTTTCCCTTATATCTGCTGTATCACCTACAATGTCCTGAATATATTTTTCCTCAGCAATGTACACAATAAAATGAATACTTATTCACCAATTCTGTGATATATCTTCCTCTCTGGTGACACCAGGATGATATGATGCTATGTCTAAATGGATCTCTATGTGTCAAGAGAAGTTCATAGAGTCTAGTACCCATATAAATACGTTGCTCAAGATAGATCTCTCTTTAATTAATTCAGTTCAAAAGGTATTTATTGAGCACCTACTATATGCAGGACAAATACAGATAGAGTAGAAAATAGAACTGACAGAAGTCTTTGCTTTTATAAAGCTTACATTCCAGTAGGGATCAGATGATAAGTAGGAAAAATAAGTGTTGTGTGTGTGCTCGTGCACACGCGGGCATAACATCTGAGTATATCTGAGAGAAGAGCATTCTGGACAGGGAGAACAGCAAATGCAGAGGCCCTGAGTTGAGTGTGAAGGCATAGCAAGGAAGATGTTAGAGTTAATAAGAAGTCAAGTGACATCAGTCCTTAGTATCAGATTATAATAAGAAGCCATTGGACAATTTTGAGCATGATCTATAATTCTGTAAGATTATGTAGCCCCTTTTTCTTCTTTTTGTCCCTTGGTGCACATCCTAAATAAAAGTATCAATTTATAATCTGCATATGATGACAATCTTTCTACACATATCACATATGTTTCATATATGTATAACTGAGAATAATATCATACAGATGTAGGAATAAGGAAACTTCCTATTACATGATTACCCCCATAAAAGTTAGAATCTAATTTGTAAATACTCAAATGCTTTGTACATACCATCATTCTTAGGTTTACACAGAACTAGTTTACTCTCTGAAATATTCTATTTATTTATTTTTATTATTTTAATTGAAGTATAGTTGATTTACAATATTATATTAGTTTCAGGTGTACAGAAACATGCTGATATTTAAACAGAAATGTTTCCAGAGACATTTTGAAAGTAAGCAAATGGGCTTTTTAAAATCATTTTTGTGATTATGTACATACTTCTTTCCCATGCATGTATTTTAAAATTTAAAACAAAAAAGCAGTTATGTCTAACACACATTTTAACACACATGTCCTCAGTATCTAATCAGTGTTTAGGTGAATCATTTTCACAGTTGTGTAAATATTTCAGAAAAACACACACATGCACACACATACACACACACACAACCCCAAAACACATTTTATCAGGGAATTAGGTATTATATGTACCTATTGAAACATTTTCTTTATGTTTAAAATATTTATTTCATTATGAGGGAAATTACTTAGCAAAAATAAAGTAATAAAAGAAAATATTATTGCTAGGCTGCTTTTTCATTCACAAATCCTAACTTCATACAGATAATCAATCAATAAATAAAATTACAAAGATTATGTGATGAATGAGAAGAGCCTTTGTGTTTAACCTATTTGGGAATTTCCCCATCCCTTTCTTCCCAGAACATATCTTACTAGTTTGGGGGAAATTTTTACCTGTTTCCATGTGGTTCTCAGGTGGTTGTCAATAGTAAAACAGGTGTGACCTAACCTGAAACAATCATCTATTTCTGTAAATATCATGTTTAGTATAAATGTGACTAAGCAACTCAAACTGAAGGAATTGAAACTCCTTATTGGAATTATCTGCATTCCTTATAGAGGTATAGCTTTATTTTCCTTTTCTTAAGTGACATTTAAGTGTATAATTCTGGATTAATCTGCATCTATATTTACTGACATGGAAAAATCCACTTTGCAGAAGGAAACAGTGAGAACAAGAGAAAAAAGTACAAATGAGAAGAGGATTTACAGACACATTTAAAGGAGTCAGAGAACAGAGAGAGACAGACAGCTAGTGAGAGATAGATAAATACAGAAGCAAAGAAAGACATTATTTTCCCAATTCTAACCTACTCTACTGTCTCCCCCAGCCACATAAACAAATAAAATTCTTTGTGTTTAAAGAAATTTGAGAAGAATTCCTTTTATCTGCAACCAAAACAAATGAAACAGAAATTAATACGAGAAGTTATGTTGGAAAAAGAAGACCCTAAAATGGAAAACTGGCTGTGTTGAGGTGGACTAAGTTACAAGGATGATTCCATCATCCCAGGATGGAAATTGGCAGCCTTTGTTACACCACAAGAAGCATATCTTTGGGTTTCATGTGCTTACTGAGGCTGGAGCTATAGGAGACTTGCTGGAAAATATCATAATTCTTAGAGTTGATTTAAATCCTTTCCTTCAGTAATGTCCTGAATGAACATCACAAGCTTTTATATAAACTGGCCCATTGAAAATTAGAAAGGGTATAGCCATTTTGAGTTTATTTTTGTGTATGGTATGAAGGAGGGTTCTAATGTCATTGATTTAATGCTGCTGCCCAGGTTTCCCAACATCACTTGCTTTCCCAGCATCACTTTCCCAACATCACTTGCTGAAGAGACTGTCTTTTCTCCATTGCATATTCTTGTCTCCTTTGTTGAAGAGTAACTGACCATAGATGTGTGGATTTATTTTGGGGCTCTCTATTCTGTTCCATGTATATCTGTTTTTGTGCCAATACCATGCTGTTTTGATTACTGTAGCTTTGTAGTATTGTCTGAAGCCTGAGAGTGTTATGCCTTCAGCTTTGTTCTTTTTTCCTCAGAATTGCTTTGGCAATTCCAGGTCTTTTGTGGTTACATATAAATGTTAGGATTATTTTTACTAGTTCTGTGAAAAATGTCATGGGTAATTTGATAGGGATTGCATTAAATCTGTAAATTGCTTTGGGTAGTATGGCCATTTTAACAATATTAATTCTTCCAATCCAAGAGCATGAGATATCTTTCCATTTCTTTGAATCATCTTCAGTTTCCTTTATCAATATTTTATAATTCTCAGCTTTCACCTCCTTAGATCCATTTTCTCTCCAATACTTTGTGAACTAAAGCAATGACAGTGAGAGTGAAACAGTAAAAAAACAGCTGATTCACTTTGTTATACAGCAGCAAGTAACACAATAATGTAAAGCAATTATACTCCAATAAAGATGTTAAAATAAATAAATAAATAAATAATAAATAAATAAAATAAAGTGCAGGGAACCACAAAAAAATAAAAAAAGAAAAGGGAAAAAACGATTTAGGCTGTATTTAGAAGATAAAATATATACAAGGATGTCATGGGTAAGAAGGAGAAGTAAAGATGACTGAATAATTACTTAATATGTATCAATATAATAAGCATAATATTTCAATTTGCTTATAATTTTTATTTCCCTGCTGAAGAGATGGGAATGCTGAAGAGATTAAGCATTTTTTTTTATTGTTACTGACCATACACTTACATGTCATTTGCCCATTTTTGTATTTTGTTCATGTGTGTATGTTTTAGGGCATGGCACACAGAATTGTTGAGGGACCTTATTTATTCTTTCTCTGCCTCTCCTCATTTAGCTTGGGACAAAACGTTAAGAACTGGTTATTTTCCAGGAAACATTAATTATGTAATTCTGCAATGGTCTTGGATTGTTGGTAAGAGAAAGAGAAGAAAGAGAGAGGGAGAGGAGTTGAAGAAATGAGAAAGAACTATTCCATAGACCTGTCTGTATCAGTTTGAATTCTCTAAATTTTGACTAACAAAATCTAATTCCAATTCATTTGAGCAAAAAAAAACTTATTAGTTTATAGAACTTAAATTCCAGTGACAACCTGAGCTGTATATCCAAGGACTCAAACGATATCCTCATGACACAGTTTCTTTCTGACTACCTGCTCTGCTTACTTCTGAGTTTGCTCGATTCTCAGAGATGTTCTCCTTTATTCAGAGGGAAAAGATAGTTGTTAGTAAGTCCAGATTTATATCCTCCCAACTCCACTTCTAGGGAAAAACATTGTTCCTCTCTTCTGGTCCCTTAAGTGAAAAATCCAAATAACAGTCTCCATCAACATGACTGACTTGACTTGTGTGATGTTGGGCAAATAACTTAATTTTCTCTATCTTACTTGTAACGCAGGAGTAATAATTATAAAAATAATAACAAAAGTAATAGCTGCCTGATAGTGTTGTGAGGAATGTGAGTTAATTTATGTAAAACTTGGCAAATATAAGGTGCTTGGCAAATATGAAGTTCTGTAAAAAGGTAAACTTCTACAATCTACCATAACCCACTCATGCTCAGCACACATAATAGTGTATATTAGTAGCAATAGTAGTAATAATAATTATTAATTAATTAATTTATAACTTTTTAATACAAATTCTAAAGGTTACTTTCCATTTACACTTATTACAAAATATTGGTTATACTCTCCGTGTTGTACAATACATCCTTGAGCCTATCTTACGTCTAATAGTTTGTAGCTCCCACTCCCTCATCCCCACACTTATGTTATTATAGCAATTGTTTTAAGCTATCCAGAATGCCTTATGATCATCATCCTTGAATTAACAGTACCAGTCAGCTTTAGGAAATCCTCTCTTTCTATATTCAGTCATATTGGAGCTGCCAATCATGGTGTCACTTTTTTCACAGGGTTTTAGATTAGCCAAGTGATGTAGACTGGCTCAGATGCAATACTGAATCTCCTAGACATAATGATTATTCTAAAAGATGACCATGTTCAGTCCAGAGACCATTCCCCAAATTTTCTAAACATGAAGTGAATGAGGGTAGCTTTTAATTCATCTTGGATCAAAAGCCCTAAATATGTAGAAGTGAAGCCATATAAGATTTTAATTCTGCTATATGGAGATAGTTGGTCTGAAAGGGTTGAGAGGGAGATTTTGGTATTTTTGCCCAATTCCAGTCCCTAAAACCCAGTTTTTGGTTCTTTTGATTTTATTTTTAGCTATTTTATTATTTTTCCCAGTCATGTTCATGACAAAATTCCATTGTTTCTTAGGCTATGATGAGTAATATTTCATTGCTCAAAACCAGAAGTGACTGGAATAAGGTAGGATGTTATTATAGCTAATGAATTATATACAGTTTGATAAATGTCTTACAGAGAGCTAGTCATAGAAAGCTAATTCTGAGAAATCCCCAGAGATCATTGAGACAAATGTCCTCTTAGATATAGATAAGTAAATTGGTCTTGGAGAGGGTGCATTAGCTTTTGATTTCAAGAAGAATCCAGCTGGCTAAATCAAGCAGATCTTTAGATAATGCTAATATCTAGTATGGCAATAGAAGGAGAGGTTTGGAGGAGAGGCATGAACTACAGGTCCATGGTCCACACTATAAGAAATTCTGGGAACTGATTCTTATAAACCAAATGCAGAAGATCAAATTCACAAACCAAAATGTCCATATCTTAATTTAGAATGTGAGATGAACTTTGATCATAAGACATACCAGCCATATAAGAAGACACTCAATTGCCTGTGTATTCATTGGTTATCATACATAAATGTATTACCTAATTCTTTATGCTGAGAGAGACGTTAAGCAATGACATCTCAGTGGCACCAAGCATACCCAGTACCCAGACCTTGGTTTCTATACCACTCTCTACTAAATACGTCTGATGTGGCTGATTCTGGGATTGAGGCTGAGAAATACAAGATGTACCTGGAGCGCCTTGTGGTTTGAGAAAGTAAGAAAGAGCTCAAAAAAAAAAAAAAAAAGATGAGGTAATTGTCCAAAGGACAAGAGGTGCCAACCTGAAAGACCCCAGTAGCCAGAGCAACAAAAATATGTAAGCAACAAAATAAATAATGTAGTATTGGATTATAAACCAAAGTATAAAATAATTATACATGACTCCACATAGATATAAATAAATGCTTGATAAGTAAACAGGGAGAAGAGTCAAATCTTTCTTGAAGAATGTATTCAAATAATTTATGTAGGTTCTTTCTCCTATAGGTGGTGGAATTTAATTCTCATCTGACCCCCTACACTTGAGGATGGGCTAGACCTAACCACTTGCTTCCAAAGTATAGAGTAGGGAATGGGAAAAAAAGTAACTTTTTAGTGCAGAAACCTGGAAAACACTACCTTAACCAAATGATAAAATCTAACATTGTTAGTGATTTCATGTGAATATCATGTCATACCTGATATGATGTTACAAGTATGGTGCTTCACCTGGTTGGCATTTTTGAAAAATATAACTTCAGTCTAATCATGAGAAAAACAAAAAACAACCTCAGATCAGAGGACATTCTATGGGATACCTGGTCAGTACCCCTCAAAAAGCTCATTAAAAAAAAAAAAAAAAAAAAAAAAGATTGAGAAATAGTCACAGACCAGAGAGAATGGAGAATTGACTACTAATTGCTGGTAAAATCCAAATAAAGTCTGGAGTTTAGTTAAGAAGTGAACAGCCATGTACCAATGTCAGTGTCCCAGTTTTGACAAATTTACTATAATAATGTAAAAGGTTAACCACTGGGGAAACTGGCTGAGCGGGTACACAGGAACTCTCTGTATGATCTTTGCAAATTTTCTATAAACCTAAAATTATTCCAAAATAAATGTTCATCAAAGTAGTAAGAGTATGTTGAATATTTATTCTTAACAAATATTTTCATTAATTTACGAACTGCCTTTTTTGACTATAGGGGTGCTTTTGTTAAATGTGATTGTGTTTGGATCAAAATACACAGAAAGTGCATCAATAACATTCTTTTCCTTAGCTGCTTTTTTTCTGGCACTACATAGGACAGTGCAGAATCTGTCCTGTCATCCCTCACTGCAGTCACTATTCAACAGTATTATCTGAAATTAGTAGAAAGAGACAAAGGAAGCATTGGCATTTCTACTTTCATAAATGCTAGCAGATGGAGAGTCAGGAGGTCTTCCCAGACTTAGCCAGTGGGTGGTTTCAGAGTTTCCTTCCCAGCGTGGTCTTATTTGAATAATGGTGGCAAATTACACATGACTTTATTAAGCACCTTTCACTTTTCAGAAGAAAACTACTTTCCATTAGATGTAATATAATAATAGTTATGTTAATAATGACACCAACCTCTCATCATAAGAACCATATTCTTTTTTCTTTAGTTACTATAGAAATCACCTTAGATTATATGTTGAGCTTGTTGCGAAGTTGAAATGCAACATAAATTGTCTCCAGTATGATTTTTTCCAACTTGAGTGCAAAGTAAAACTAAAATCCTAGAACTCAAAGCCTCAAATCACTATCTAAAATAAATTGAGAGTAAAAACATTAATTAGAGATGTTTTCTATGAAGGATTTATAGTTTAAAAGAGAGGGTAAGAGCTGCTTTTGAAATATGTTTGAACCTATGGACTAAGCAGATTTATGAGATAAAGAGATTCAAGATATAATTTTTATAAAAATCCAAGTAATATTAAAAGCACTAGCAATTGTAGTCAAATCAAGCCTTGGTAGTAAAACTATTATAAAACTTATGCAGTACTCTTAATTCTCAAAAATTATGCTGCTGTTGCTCTATTTATCTTTATGATGCTCTGCAGAAAGTTCTTCTCTGAAGAACCTGAAATATGTTATATTAGGTGATCTCTGAGAATTGAGTGTCTAGGATTATTTGTACATCTTGTTGCTTAAACTGATGCTGCTATGAAAAATCAATTAATTAAACAAGAAAGCAAATTAAATTGGGTTTTTATAAATCTTTTCTTCATCTGCTTTGTATATGTTCTTTTTTCAGTAATAAACAAGTAGGGGTTTTGTAATAAAAATTAGTAAAAAATATTTTTCATACACAAAATTGAACAAGACTTCCATCAGTTAACTGACTAAATAGTGTTCAACAGAAATATTGAGCTCATTAATGATCACACTTAGCTAGAATTAAGAGGATTTGGGGGACTCCAAGATTAATCCAAAACTCCAAACATATTTGGAAAGAAGGTATGCTATATACCTTTAAAAATAAACAAGGCAATTTGTCTGTCCTGAATCCTTTCATTCCATTATTTTCTGGAACCAAATTTGCTGCTAGAACTTTTTGTTTCCAACAAACTTTTACCATTGCTGATAAAAGAGCTTACTTATTTTTAACTCTAAATCAAGCAAGAACAAACTTTGTCCAAAAATCACAGGAAATTCAATACTTGAATGTCCCATCATGACCTCCAACGTAACTTGCACAAAGTAGAACTTATCATTTACTAATTTCCTCAAATGCTACAAACCTATAAACAACACTGCCATTATTCTATTGTTTACATGCAAGAAATCTTGGAGAAACTTAGAGAAACTTTTCCTTTTTTTATCAATCTTTTAAAAAAAAATAATCACCAAAGTTACCTACTTATCTTTTGAGATATCTTTTGGAATCACAGCTTCTTTGCCATTCTGTCCACAACCGCTGTCACCCAAGAATTAAGCTTCTCATTTCTGGACCATCAGTTGATCCTCCTAGTCTCAATCTGTCTAGTGAGATTGTCTATTTAAAGAACTGAGATCGTCATCCATCTGGAAACTTACCTTTCTTTTATCTAAATGTTCATATCGAGACTCTATCCATTCAGTCTACTATTGAATTGTCTTTGACCCATTACACTTATAATCAGCACAATGAAATTTACCATTGCTTAATGATTGCTATTTATGTACTATTAAAGTTTTATCTTCAAATAGATTATGAATACTTGAGTAGTTGAAGCCATGTCTTATATCCTGCTCTCTCATAGTGCTAGTATAGTTTTAGGATCAATAAATATTTGCCTGATCACAAAACTATTTTAGTGCCTCAGGGAGTTTTATTATTTATGAGTGATAGCAGACATGGTTTATTTCAAATTCTCATTTGAGTTGCAAAGAATGGTGAAGATGAAGATAAAAAATCAGTACCAGTGTAAGTAATTCTCCTTCCAGGTTAGCCTATCAAAATAAGGACCTTGTTGTGGTGTATATGTGCAGGATGCAAGGAAATATGATGGAATAAAAAGCTCTTTGGTTTTTATCCAGACCCTACCAGTAAGTTCAAGCAAGCAAGCAAACAACTGTTTGGCTAGTACCTCCTTTTCATAGTGAACAGTCTCATTTTATAAAGTGGTTAGAAAGTATGTAATTGTAACACGATGGTGCTAGGTAAAGACTTTCCCCCTTCTACTCTCAGAAATTGTCCCAAAGCAACAGAAATAAGAAGACAACATGCAAAATGAACTAAACACAAGTTGACAAAATTCAATACAACAAGTGGATATCTGAAACTCTAAATCACAAAATGGCTGCCTAAATCTATGAAGAAAATAAACAGTAGTTCAGGAAGATGCTAAAAGAGGGTACCTACAGCTGCAGATATCATTTTTAAAAAGCCCTTTAGCATATGTCATCTAAAAAGTGGTATGTCTGGGGTATAAATCCACTACTTGGAAGAGCCCCTGTGCTTGAGCTAATTTCAAAGAAAAGTAAGATGATGAAGCTCAACAATAAAACATTTGAGACATATGCAGGAAGCAGTCTGCTATGGAGGCTGGCAGGGATAAGAGAGATTGAATTCTGAGTAACTCTATAGCTGTCAACCTCAGCTGATTGGGCCAAGGAGGATGGAAGGGTCACAAGGGCCAAGGGAATTCATTTGCATAAACAACCCTGAGGTAATAGGAAAATACCTGCTTACTTTGTAATATAGTCCTGGCCTTTGCCTATATGAAATTTTTGTAAATATGCGCTCCAGGAGAAAAACTCTCACATTAGCTGGAATAAAGTGAATAAAGAGGAGCCAAAACTAACGTAACACAAGGGGAAAAATGATATGAAAATTTAAAAGTATAAAGGATTATAGAAAAGTGATTCATATGTAATTCAAACAAAGAGGATTAAAATATGCACAGTTTGTATCACAGAAGGAAAATAAATGAAATAATGTAACAGAAAAAAAGTTAAAATGAAGTTGACAGAATTACAAATGAATCGGAGAAGAACAGATCTACATATTGATCCAGGAAAACTAAACAGATAATTCATGAGGAAAATTGCTTGTAGACAGACTGAAAAAAATTAAAATAAAAATTTCTATGAGAGGAAATAATCAGACTCATCTCACATTTCTCCAGCACCAAAGACTAGAAAATAGTGGAACAATGCCATGAATAACTTATGGAAATAAGTGTACACAAAGCCAATGTATGTGCATATATAAAAGCAGTGAGAAACATTTTAGGTATATAGGAACTCAGGAAACGTTCTCAGGAAGCTATCTTGTAGAAACCACTTGAGAACCAACTTTAAACAACCAAGATATGAATTGAGAAACAATAGTAAATGGATCATGCACAGTATTAAACACCAATAAATCAAGTAATTACATTTACAGAAAGGAATATCAATATTGTAAACCTGACACAGTCAAAATGATACAAAATAATAGTATTCGGTAAGAAAAGGGAATGAGAAGCCCATAGGTAGTGTAATTACACTAATTTTCTCATTTTAAGGCTAAGAATCTGAGGAGCTCATTTATTATTTTTTAATTTAATACAAAATTATAAAATCAAAGGTAAATAACAAAACCAACTAGTGTTAAGTGGTGGATAAAAGGAACGAGAAGAGGAAGAGAGACTCAATGTATAATTACATCATTGCTTCTCCTAGGGAGTCAATAAACATCTCAGTAAGTGCAGAAGAATTAGTCTGTTATTAAAAAAAAATTACTCAGATTTGAAAAGGAAGGGAATTCTGACACATGCTACAACATGAATGAACTTTGAAGACAATAAGTTAAATGAAATAAGCCAGTCAAAAAAGATAAATACTGTATCTTTCCACTTATCTGAGGTACTTAGAGTAGTGGAATTCAGAGACAGAAAGTAGAATGGTGTTTGCCTGGGGCTAGGGTGAGGGGGAAATGGGAAGTTATTGTCTGACAGGCATAGAGTTTTAGTTTGTGAAGATGAAAATGATTCTGGAGATGGATGGTGGTGGTGGTTGCACAACAATATGATTATAGCTAATGCCATTGAGTATACACTTAAAAATGGTTAAAATGGTAAATTTTAAATTTTGTATATTTTACCACAATTTGAAAAATAATTTAAAAAATATAAGTAGTAAACAACTATGGAGTATTTACCATGAAGTTAATGAAACATGCTTCAATGTCCCTCTTCTGCACACTTTCTACATTTTGTTGTGATTCATTTCCTAATTCTAAAAAAATTTTCACTTGCCTGGTTATTTTGTTTCATTACTTTATTTTCTTGAAGAAGTTCCTTCAAATTTTATAAGCTTTAGATTCTACTGGATCTACTCCTGGTTTTAAAAGTAAATATCAGAAAAAAAATACACAAGTCATGTGTGCACACATGCACACACGGCACAAAGTCATTAAATACATAATGGGACTGTTTGAAAAACTATAACAAATAGAATAATTATATATATAATACATATATATATGAAGAACTAAGATGAAACACATCTTGATTTTAAAAACTGTAAGTGGACCAAACTCACTTTTTTTTTTCATGGAAAGCATTTTATTTTAAATATAGCAGTGTGTACATGTCAATCCCAAACTCCCATTCCATCCCTCCTCCCCACCCTTCCCCCCTGGTAACCGTAAGTTCATTCTCTAAGTCTGTGAGTCTGTTTCTGTTTTGTAAATAAGTTCATTTGTATCATTTTTTTTAGATTCTGCATATAAGCAATATCATATGATATTTGTCTCTCTCTGTCTGACTTACTTCACTTAGTATGATAATCTCTGGATCCATCCATGTTGCTGCAAATGGCATTATTTCATTGTTTTTAATGAATGAGTAATATTCCATTGTATATATGTACCACATCTTCTTTATCCATTCCTCTGTTGATGGACATTTAGGTTGCTTCCATGTCTTGGCTATTGTAAACAGTGCTGCAATGAACATTGGGATGCATGCATATTTTTGAACCATGTTTTTCTCCGAATATATGCCCAACAGTGGGATTGCTGGATGATAGGGTAGCTCTATTTTTATTTTATTAAGGAACCTCCATACTGTTCTCAACAGTGGGTGCAACCAATTTACTTCCCACCAACAGTGTAGGAGGGTTCCCTTTCCTCCACACCCTCTCCAGCATTTACTGTTTGCAGATTTTTTGGTGATGGCCATTCTGAGTGGTGTGAGGTGATATCTCATTGTAGTTTTGATTTGCATTTCTCTAATATTTAGTGATGTTGAGCATCTTTTCATGTGCCTGTTGGCCATCTGTATGTCTTCTTTGGAGAAATGTCTTTTTAGGTCTTCTGCCCATTTTCTGATTGGGTTTTTTTTGGTTTTTGGATATTGAGCTACAATGAGCTGCTTGTAAATTTTGGAGACCAATCCCTTGTTGGTCACATCGTTTGCAAATATTTTCTCCCATTCTGTGGGTTGTCTTTTCATTTTGTTTATGGTTTCCTTTGCTGTGCAAAAACTTTTGAGTTTAATTAGGTCCCATTTGTTTACTTTTGTCTTAATTTCCATTACTCTGGGAGATGAATAGAAAAGATATTGCTGCGATTTATGTCAAAGAGTGTTCTGCCTATGTTTTCCTCTAAGAGTTTTATAGTATCTGGTCTTACATTTAGGTCTTTAATCCATTTTGAGTTTATTTTTGTGTATGGTGTTAGTGTTCTAATTTCATTTTTTACATGTAGCTGTCCAGTTTTCCCAGCACCATTTGTTGAAGAGACTATCTTTCCTCCATTTCATAGTCTTGTCTACTTTGTCATAGATTAATTGGCCATAGGTGCTTGGGTTTATTTCTGGGCTTTCTATCCTGTTCCATTGATCTATATTTCTGTTTCTGTGATGGTACCATACTGGTTTGAAGACTGTAGCTGATTCCTTCAGCTCCGTTTTTCTTTCTCAAGATTGCTTTAGCTATTCAGGGTCTTCTGTGTCTCCATAAAAATTTTAAGATTTTTGAATCATTATAAATATTAATCTTTATAGTGTGTACCAGAGAATCTCCTAAAACCAAATGACACAGAGAGATTGAAAGTGAAAGATGGGTAATGTGTAGCAGACAAATGAAAATCAAAAATAAATCAGTCACAATCTTAACATCAGACCAGGCAAAATCCAAAGGAAAAAGCAGTATACAACAAAAGTATACTACTATATAATGAATAAGAGTGAAATCCACAGTGAACATCTAACAGATAACTTTCTATGCACAAAAAAGGTATAGCATCAATAATCAACCAGAAAAAAACCTAAAGCAAATACCTGAAGAAAGTGGTATGAATGCATTTGTGATCGGTAACTTTTATTCACCTTACATGCTCAAGGAGTCATAAAATAAGTTCCAAAATGTAGACTTATGTATTAAAATTGAGATGTGCTAATTGATATAAAGTTAACTTTGTTCCCTGAGTATAAGAACAAGCCTAAATTTTCTAGTACCCATGGAATGTTCACATTAGCATGGGCACACACACACACACACACTAATTGCTGAAACCAGAGTGGTAAGTAAATGGGGAACTATGATTGTCCTGAGGCCAAATGCTATTATCAGGAACCTCGAATCTGGGGGAAATTAATGACCTCTTGGGTCTTCACAAGATGGACAGTTATATCTGAGAGCCCTGCACAAGATTGGAGACATCTAAGATACTATAAGCTCAGTGAGAATCTTGGTTAAAACAGCAGCGACCGTAACAAATGGAACAAGAAGGAGATCTGTCTGTCTCTGCTACGGCTCTGGATAGAGTAAAAATAATATTTGCTGAACCTGATAAGCATAGGCCTGCCTCACTAATTTACACCACCTGAACTGGTCAGGGGCCCCTCAATTTGAGAAATGAATTTAAAGTTCCAGTTTATTGGTATCCAGGTACTAGCAGAGGCAACCTCAATTCTTCTCTGGTGATCCTTAATCTAGTAGCACAGGAATTTCAAAGATTAAAGCCAGCAAATAGATTTAATTCTTAACAAATGACAAATACACAATGAAACAAGTTATGATCAGGAAACAATAGAAGCAACAGGAAAATAATTTGGTTTATCACATGCTGGAATAACTAGACAAGAAAAAATTAAAATAAATATGTACAGAATATTTAAGGCAATATAACTTATTGGGAAAATGGTCAAATATCAAAAGACTATAATTGCTAAAATGTCCAGTTATGCAGAACTAGCAATAGCTTGCCACAGATATAAATATTACATTACATTAATAATAAGTATAGGACGCTCCCCACCATTAGGAAATTTTCAAAGCACAAAATGATGAAGAAATCCAACTAAAGGACTCTATAAACTAAACTTTATATGGCAAAAACAAATCTTCCCCCTCCATTCCTGACGGACCGAATTGCAATTCTATTGCTTTTCTTCTAAAAGGCACTGATAATCTCTTATCCAGGAAAATCACCCTTTGAAACTACGATCTAAATATTTGCCTTTGCTTTCTCTTGCCAAATTCAACTAAAAATCGTGTAAAGGTAATTTTGACATTACTTATGAGACTAATAATGGTAGAGGTGTACACCCTTGGCTATCGTCACAGCTACTATGGCCTGGAGACACATTTCTAAGTTTAGAAATTGGCTTATGAGTGTGTTATCTGTCCAACAATTACATCTCTTCACAATGTACTATATAAACTTTACAGTTGGTGAGAAACTTTAATAAGCTTTTTGTAAACTGAGATTACATGGAAAAGGAAAATAACAACATTTTAGTGTTGCCTTGTGGGTTTCTTTCCTTTTATTTCTCTGAGTCAGCAGCATATACAGGCTCATGTCATTGAGTGGGTAGCCAAACTCTGCCAACCTTTGCCCAATGTTAAATTCCTATTTGACAAAGAATCTAGGGCCATTTTTTTAAAAAAACAATGTTGTCCCATGTTTACAGTCTTAACAAGTGACAAAACATTGCTCAAATGGAAAAACTTTAATTTGAAAATACAATCAATGCAAACCACAGTTCCTTCATACAGTCTTCAAGAAACACTTCCATTCTCCAGGAAGTTGTGTAATGAATTGGCCATAGCTGGATATTGAATGTGGCACTGTAACTACATCTTGAAGCCCCAAGAGTTTAGATTGGCTTTTCTTGAAGTGCTTAATTTACCTGTTAAAAGTCTGCACTTTAACAATTTTCTCTCATCTCCTCTGCTGGAAGCCTGATAGCCAGGTGTTCTGTCTTCTTGTCTCTGGCAGTTACAGCTTGAACATTTGACCAGTATGAGATTTATAGTCTTAACAACATGACCAAAGGTTACTTGTGCCATTGAAAATATAGCACCTGTGGCTTCACATGTCCTGAGAAAGCTATGTGCAGGGCAGCAGTGACAGGGGTACATCCCAACCCAATGGCTCCCCAATGAGAGCCTTGCTCTTTTCCTGCTGCCTCTCTTTCTTTGCTTCTGCCTGTTGATTTGGCATCCCCATCCATTGCACAAGTTATCAGCCTTCCACTATATTCCTTTCTGCTCAGACTAGAGTCCATTTCTATCACTTATAAGAAATAAGCCTGACTGATGTAATATCTCACCTAAAAAGTAAAGTATCTGTCATGATATCTTTTTTTAGTAATTTTTTCCATGTAATGCAGGTGAATTTTCTGTTTGTTGGTACAATTTCACTGTATCCTGATCTCTCCCTGCTTTCTCATTTCTGAATTTGTATACCAATAGAGTACAAGATTAAATTTTTCTAATATATGTTTAACTTTTCTTTTTTTTTTATTGTTGTGAAGCAACAGGCACACAAGTAGAAGGCACCAGGGCAGAAGCCAGAGGATAGCAGTTGTGAGGCGTTCATCTATTATCAAGTATCCTGGGAATGTGTTTCTTGGGGGCAAGCTAAAAAAGAAAAATTTGAATTGTTTGATGCTGAAATCAGCTCCTTAAGAAACTGCAGGCTCTGTTAGATTTAACTCCCAAAGGAAAATATGAAGTACAGAAACAATGACAAAATTAAAAAACGATGGGAAAAGTTGTATACAATAAGGGGAAGTAAAACAATTTTAACATTTTTCAAGTAAGATTTTACTCTGCATCAGGCACTGTTTCAAGTGATTCAGATCAGGGTTTCTTAACTTCAGCCTTGTTGACATAGTGGGTGGGATAATTCCTTGTTGGGAGCACCCATCCTGTGAATGTAGGATGTGCAGCAGCATCCTTGGCCTCTATCCACTACACCAGTTACACACCCTCAACCTCATTTATGGAAAAAAAAAAAGTGTTTCTGGACATGGTCAATGTCACCTGGGTAGGGGGCAGGGGAATCACCACTGTTTGAGAACCATTGCTTTAGATGAATTACTCATTTAATCCTCAGAACAAAAAAATGAAATAGGAATTATCATTACATCTTTTTTACAGATGAAGAAAAGGAGGCACCAATGTTTTTAGTTGCAGTCAAACAAACAAACAGCTAATATCAGGAGAGCTGGGATTCAAATCTAGGCAGTCCAACTCCAGAAATTTTGTTCCCATTATTTGTCAGTTTTACCCAAAATGGTTGGGCTCAAGGGTTTGTTGATTCAAGGGTTTATTGAATTCATTTAAATATATAATTCATTTAAAAAATACAGTCTCCTAATGTCTTCTGATGTTTCATTTGCAGAAACTCACTTAGGTATTCAGTGCCAGGGAAAGGTTCACAATACCTAAGCTTACACTTAAGTCATCATTCCTGTATTTTAGATACACTTAAAAAAAGGCTTGGTGGGGAAAAAAATGTAGAGATATGACTTTTAAAAGTCAGCATTAGTATCTTCTAAAGTGAAATTAATAGCACATAGACAATTTCAACACCCCCTCCTTTAAATGCATTATAGACCTGAGCTATGAGCAGACTCAGTCCCACCCCAGTACAGACACACTTCACATGTAAGACCACGATTGCCTTGTGAAACCAAAATAGCAAGTCAGGTTTTGGCTTAAATCTCTCTAAACTGGAGCACATGCAATGCTTATATGAGAACTTTGAGTATATGGTGTTTCAGTCAATTTTTCTAAATTTCGAAGGCTTTGGGGTTTTTTTTCCCCTCCAAAGCAGAGTGTAGGTAAAAGAGGGGAATGAAATATGGACAAAAAGGGAATGTGGAAAGGGAAAGTTTGTGAGAAAAAGGAAACGGGAACTGAATGTTTTACTTGAAAGCAATTTTCCCCCTTTAGAACATTTTTTAAATTTATAATTTTAAATATTAAAATTTATAATTCTTGAAAATTAAATTTTAAATATCATCTGTAACTTGAGTTGGCAAAGTAATTAGATATATCCTGCCAGGAGCTCTACTTCTAGTAAACAAATAAACAAATCTACAGAATGTCCCTTTTTTCTCTAGACTCACAAAAATTTTACAATTGGTTATGTTAATATATTGAAACATACAATTTTCAAACCTACTTTAAATCTTTGTTTCTTTCTAACTTGGCTAGAACATAAGGATCAGGTGGGATGGAAATTGAAATGTTCTTGCAAATTTAGGAGAAATGGTTCATCAGAGATGAAAATTCCAAACAGCATGCTAAAGCTAATAGAACTTAGTGCCTATGGATTCAGCGCAGGCCATAATCGAGTTTTATTTGCCCTTTTAAGGACTTAGGCAAAGCTTTATTCCCTTAGCATAGTACATACAAGGTGCACTTTTCAACAGTCTGACTTCAATTATGGATCTTTTGGAAAGCTAATGATGTCTGTATTGTTAATACTGCCAACATTGTGTCAGTACATAGAAGAACCTGTGATATTAAACATGCTGATGTAAAAATATATGTTATTTCTGTTCAGCTGTGTGCAAACAATCTGACTGAAGTGTTAGAATTATAGGCAAATCCTCTCCAGAGATAAAAGTAGAATGGAATTCTGTTGAAAGCCAGTAAAACACTCTCTTCTTTTAAGTGGTTTCTTGGAGTGTCGAGGCCAAAATTTTATAAGAAGTTAATTACATGAGGTCTGTCACTCAAGACTTTTGGTTAAAGTTATAAATCCTTACTATAATATTCTTATTTTTCGGGGTGGGAGGGGCATCATTAGATATCATTTAGACAATCATTTAGAAATTTTAAAAATCTATACAAATTGAGTATTGAATAAAATAATTGATGATGTTTAAATTTTAAAGACAGTGGCAATAACAGTTCTTCAAGCAGCAAGATATAAGGATCTGAGACTCAATATTTTCCATCACCTAATTACTGCAAAAAAGCTAAGATCATATTCTTAATGTTTATCCTTCACAGTAAACTTTCATTGATTGGTTATGAGTGTTGGCTATTGTGATGGGTTCCAGATGTTTAAATACAGTGACAGCTCATTGATAAAATGAATTATAGTGACCAAAGTAACAAATGAAAAGCACATTCTTCTAAAAAGTAAAAGGAATAATAAATGTGATATTTAGTCACATATTTAAGGTATCATGCTTCCAGATTAGTTTTAAAATATTTTTATTACTTAGTTCCAAATCTCTTGTCTAATATATCTCCTTTAAACAATGAATTCCCAGTGATATTATTTCCCATGTATAAAAATGTTTGTTTGATATTTTCAGAGAATAAACCTTATTTGACATATAATTAAAGTATATGCTATACATTAAAATTTTCTTTCATTTGCTGGTAATGACCAAAAGCAACAAAGTATTTGGTGCAGAATAGAAATTATCTTATCATAACAAAAAAACAGTGAGGAAGAAAGGTTTTATTATAAAGGAAACCCAAGAAATAGCATATTTAAAAAATATTCTGCTATCTTAGAGTATGGTATATTAATTTAGAGGTAGTCAAGAAAATTATGTGTCAATAAAAAGATAAATATTATTCCAAAGACCGTTGCTGCAATATAAATATTAGAATATATTCTTAGAGGCTATTATTTAATAGAATTTTTGTAAAGTTTTAGTAAATAGCTTCACTTATATTACAAAACAGAAATAATACTGGTTTTCATCTATATAAACTGTGATGGTGTCTCGTATATAACTTCCATATAATAATAAATATTATTAAATATTTATAAAACAATAAAATAAATATAAGTAGAGATTAAGAAAAGTAATCTTTCTCTAGAGGTCAAATTCTGTGGTGTTTGTGTTTATTGACCCTGTTTTGCTTATATTTCCAGTGGAAATGAGTTTGATGATGGTGGAAAAGTGAAGATTTGGCACCCATCTAAGATTAAAGACTCAAGTTTATCATTACATAGCAACATTTAAAATGACTATTACCTTTCAAAGTAAATTTGTAATGATGGGAAGACTTTCTGGAAAAATCTTTTCATATAAGGGAAAAACAAAGATTTTTTTAACTAAAAAATCATAATGGTGATAAGTAATCCAGGTTCTTGGGCAAGATGTCATCAAAATTTTGACAAAGTTAGAAACATTTTTGCAGGGAGGGGAGTTTTAGGGGGGAGAATGGCAGATGCACAAGAGATGATTATTAAAAACTTTGATGATCCTTAGTATTAAAGGTGATTCAATTATAGAAATAACTCCTAATATAGTAAATCATTGAGCCACCTCACTGAGTACATTTTTGTCTTGTTTTATTTTATTTTTATAGGTGCTCTGACTAATTTTTGCATGATAAACTGTTGCTGAAGATAATTCTAAATGGCCCTGTGGAGTATTTTAAATTATAATATAAATTGATTTTCTTAACTGAATGATGTATCTCCTTTGTCTTAGTTTTCTGTTGCTGCATAGAAAATTGAACAAATTTAGTATTGTAAAACAATACCCATTTATTAGCTGTAGGTCAGAGGTATGGGCACAGCATGCCTGGGTTTTCTGCTGTGAATCTCACAAGGCTAAAGTCAGAGTGTCATTTTGGCTGCAGTCTCATTCTAGAGGTTGGGATCCTCCCCTAAGCACACATAGTTTGGGCAGGATTCAGTTCCTTGCAGTTGTGGGACTGAGGTCTCTGTTTCTTTGCTGGCTGTCACCCAGAGGCCACTCTTAGCTTCTAGAAGCCACCCACATTGCCATGAGGTTCCTTCCATCTTCAAAACCAACAGCAGAGTATTTCCCTCTCATTAAATCGCTCTCACACTTTGAATCTCTTTTGCAAGAGCTCGATCCTTTTAAGGGATCCCTTGATCGGTCAAGCCCACTCAGGATAAATTCCCTATTTTAAGGTCAAATTATTTGGAAACTTAACTACATCTGCAAAATCCCTTTGTGATAGGAGTTCTGCCTACCACATCTCTCCAAACTGAACTCTCCATTTCCTTCAAGCTCTAATCTGCTGCCAGATAGCTCATATTTTTTTTCTAAATCCAAATATAATTATGTTGATCAACACCATCACCAACGTCATTCCACATGTAAATGCAAATATTTTTCTGGCTTTCATTTGTTTATCCTTATGATAACACACTTAGCTATTGTTTCTTCAAATATTTTCTGCCTATCATATCTTCATACTTAGTCCTCAAGTTTCATTTACCTAATTTTAGTAACTTTTTAGACCTTTCTTACTTCCAGGCTCCCTCATGCTTTGGATGCTTATTTCTCCAAACATATTAGCTACCTCTCCACTATACAAGTGTATTATAATTTTAGGTTCATTAAGATTCCAGCTTGGCCATCATGCCCAAGAAACTTTCCTATCACCTTGCCACCATCCTTTGGTCTGGGACAGATGTCTTGTCTCTGTGATCCCATAGGACTTGTGTGAATCTCCTAACATCATTCTGCACTTTAGTTGCCTGTTATTCTCTCTACCTCACTGGACTGTAACTCTCTCGAGGAAAAACCTTTCTGAACTTTCTCCCATATCTCAATTGTTGTATTCCTGGTGTCAGACATAGTGCCTGTGACCAAAATTTGTCGAATTCATGAAATTTTGACATTTTCCAATTGTTTACATCATGTGTATAAAACACAAATAAATGGACTATTCTGTATTCTGGTTATTTCAGTTGCCTTATGGATTAGATAAGATCACTTCCACAGAGCTAATGCAATAGTTGGCTAAGTAAATGTTTATTATGTTTGTACAACTGGGAACAGGGTACTAATTGCACCTTTATTTTGTCCAGTTAGTTAGTAGAATAGATAACGCTGGAAACTGGATCAAAAAGGACCCCATAAATTCAACCAAAATGACGCCACAAATGCATAATTAATGAGGCAAAAAGATAAACTTTTAATGAAGTTAAAAACTCAAATAGATGTTATCTTTGTTTTAAAATATTGGATTTATCTTGGCTGCAAGATATCCTTTATATCCTAGGTTGTATTTCCTTTTATTTTAATCTATTACTTTAAGAAAGTTTCCAGGGTGAGATAATTCCTTTAAGAATTGATTCTCCTAGGTCTACCAGGCACACGAAAGCATTTATATAGTTTCTTTTATCAACACTGATTAAATACTAACCTTTTTTTTTTCTTTTTAGTGAATGGCAAATAAATAAGCTCTTAATTTCTTCATATGTTATGCACTGATTGTACCTTTTTTTTTTTTTTTTTGCGGTACGTGGGCCTCTCACTGTTGTGGCCTCTCCCGTTGCGGAGCACAGGCTCCGGACGCGCAGGTTCAGCGGCCGTGGCTCACAGGCCCAGCCGCTCCACGGCATGTGGGATCTTCCCGGACCGGGGCACGAACCCGTGTCTCCTGCATCGGCAGGCGCACTCTCAACCACTGCGCCACCAGGGAAGCCCCGATTGTACCATTTTATAGGCATTTTATCATGCATGTGTAGACATTGAGGAGTTAGTATTAGTTTTGCTAACAAAATATTGATCCTACAATGCAGATAGTACAATTATAGAAACAATTCTTAAGAAAAGTAATCTATTGAGAGAAATGAAGTCCCCATCATCAAATACAACATACACACACACACACACACACACACACATACACACACATCACCCAAATTAAAAATATATGTATATTTTTAGGGCAAATTTTCTTGTTGATACTGAAGAGTGAGAACATGCCCCTTTCTGCTGAATCATTTCAAGTATAAGCAATTGTATTTGTTTTTTGGGGGGAAATGCTTTAAGTATTAGCGTGTATAAATTAATAAGAAGTAACTCATCCGGTGTTTACACAACACTTCAGCAAGCTATAGTAACACAATCATATAAACCCATTGCACAAGTGTAGAAAAACAGTTTACACCTGGCTTCTCTTTGAATGTGTTATCAAGTCTTTCATTAAATGAAAAAAGTCAACACTACTTTTTCACTCAGAAGCATGCTTTAAATAGCCATTCCTTTCTACATTCCACTTTTAAGCAATTGACAGTTTACATTAGTTATCAAAAGCTTGTGTTCTTAGGAAAATTCTAAGTAAAATAAACATTTATAGGTGACTTTCACACATCTGAAAATATTTGTTTGAGAATTGATCATGCCTTTTAAACGTGGTGAATCTGACAAAAAATTTCTTTTCTCTTCTATATCTCATTTTTACTTATGAGTATTAAAGTTCTCCCAAAGATTATCTTAATTGTCATACTTGCTTTAAAAATAGCTTATTTGGGGGCTTCCCTGGTGGCACAGTGGTTGAGAGTCCGCCTGCTGATGCAGGGGACACTGGTTCGTGCCCAGGTCTGGGAGGATCCCACATGCCTCGGAGCGGCTGGGCCTGTGAGCCATGGCCGCTGAGCCTGCGCGTCCGGAGCCTGTGCTCCGCAACGGAAGAGCCCACAACAGTGAGAGGCCCGCGTACTGAAGAAGGAAAAAAAAAAAAGAAAAACTTCTTTGAATTATACTTTTTATAATTTTCTTTCTTCAAATAGTAATAACTTTACCCTTGAATCTTACACTATTACAACAAGGACAAGATTTTTCTTCCAGGATATCTTCACATGTAATTATCAGTTATTCCTTGCCTTGATTTGTTAAATTGCATTCAAATAAAGTCTATTTTAAAACTCAAATTTTAAAAATTCCATGTGAGAAACTTTAGAAATGTGAACTTTATATTGATCGTCTTCTGACCCAACAAAAAGTGAAATGTTAGCGCTAGTTCTTAGTCTTGACCATTTACTAGAAATACCTGGGCAGCGGGGCTGCAGGAGACTCCTTATATTCTGGCTGCACCTCAGGACAATTGCATCACATTGAAGTGTGGGAACTTGGCACCAATATTTTTAAGAATTTCTAGAAGTTTCCAATGTGCAAGCAGGATGGGGAACCACTACTCTAATTTGGTGGTTCTCACTTTTTTGCACATTAGAATTATCTATGGAGCTTTCAAAACTTCTTTTAAAAAATCCAAACCATACTCCATACCAATCAAATCAGGTAGAGTGGACATGAGGATCAGCAGTTTTTAAGTGTTCCAGATAATTCCAATGTGTAGCCAAGTTTGAGAACTAGTGCTTTGGATTGAAAATCAGTTTAGATATATTTGTCTTTTGTATTATGTGTTGTGGTTTTATGAGATAGGGAGGTGGTGGGAAAGATGGCAGGAAGGGAAAGAATGATCACTGCAATTTTAAGAAATGCTCTTTTGTAGGTTCTGTCTATTTAAGAGCAATTTAATTAAAACTTAACTTGTACTGAAGGTGAAACACATGTAACAGAGACTTTTGCATGAAAACAAAATAAAAGTGTTTAATGAAGATCTGAAAAGTTTAGGAGAGGAGCATGTAAACCACTATGTAGATCACCCTTTATATTTTTCACAGATGAAATACATAATAAAGGGGACAGACATATGCTAAATAAAGCAACAGTTCTAGAACTTTTATTTTCTTTCCTTATACATTGTGCCCTTTGTTGAAAAACTAAGTGATAGATGGTTTATTTTTTTATATCCTTAGGTTGTATGAGATGTACCATTTTCAAAACCTGTTCTGACATTTTGGTCTGAATTGAGCTTGGATTCTTCCAAGTTCTATTACCATATAGATTAAGTTTCAATCCAAGTTTTAAACTTTCAGTTATGCTTTTTCAATAAGCATTCCAAAGAAAAGCTACAGTCAGGTCAATTTCTTAAAATGTGCTAGAAAAAAAAAGCCAAAATAATCATGAACTTTCCCCCCATAATCATTATGTTTATTCCTACATATGTCCAAATAATATTTTATGTAGTTCATAGTCAACTGTAGACATGTCCAATATTTTCTTTGTGCAATTCCTTCTGTAGCAAGTAAACTGCCAATTCAATACAATTTAAAAGATATATAAATTCTAAAATATGGAACAAATTAAATTTTGAATAAGTTTTCTTATTCCTTGGTGAGAAGGGCTGTGAAAAATATATATTGAAATTTGGAACAAAAGTAAGAATTTTACTAAATAGCTCCTTCATGTTCTTAAACTCCTGTTTCTACATGTGTCATCAAAATCACTATCTAGCCCTCAAGGGGTGTTATATTTTATTGAAGTGAAGATGCTCTCTGCAAGGCTTCTACACCACACACACACACACACACACAAACCACATAAAGTTTTCCTAATAATCATTTCTCTACTGGCTTTTCGAAATTATGAGAGTAATTATATTTCTACTCCCTGATTTTGACCATATTTCAATGATCAAACATTGTAGAAACAGGATTGAAACACATCCATGCTTTAATCAACATCATTCTCCCTGCTGGAGCTATCATTTGCATCAAGGTCAAACATATGAACTCAGATTGAAAATCATTCAAAAAGCTAGAATAACTGTGGCAAGGCATTTAACCAAGATTCTACATGATCAGCCAAAAACAACTTGTGTCTTTCACTCTTTTTGGTGATTTTACTCACACACCCCTAGGTTTAAATTGGATTGGTTTTTTGGAGATAAGTGTCTATACCTTATGTACAGACACTTAAGTGTCTGATGACTTCCTAAAGCCCTGTTGAACACATGACTCAATGAATTGGGAGGAGTCCTCTATGTTAGAAAACCTATGCTTTCATGTCAATGGAAACCCTTGCTATGACCTTAAACCTTCTGTTTGATCTGCTGTGGAGCCCTAGCTGAATCCCTGTCTCAGCCATGAGGCATACTGAATAAAAATTATTGAAATGCCATGCTTGTGGAACAGTGTGTAAATCTTTGAGCTACTGGATGAACGAACCTTAGATTTAATGTCTCTGCTTCCTGATCTTTAAAAAAAAAATAGCTATCAGAGATGAAACTATTTATATTGCCCTTGAATATATACTTTAAGAATTAGCCTGACTCAATCCAGTCATTTTGGAAATGTTTTTATCAGTAGATAGAAGATGAGTTTTGACATTAGCCAGGCATAAGTATGAGCTTCATCACTCACTGGCTCTCTAACAATGGGAAAATCATGTAATTTCTTAATGCTTTAGTTTCTTCATTACAAAATGGAAATAATAAAACTACCTAGGAGTTTGTGAGATGCAGTTAAATAGGACACAGTTTGTAATTACCTAACGTAGTAAATTGCACACATTAGGCGCCAAATTAATATAACCTTTCCTGATTTATAAATGTAAGGAAAGAGAAGTGTGGATCTGAGAGTAGGCTGATTTGAAGTGATAAAATAAACAATATCAGAGAGGTAAAAATAAAAACTATATAAAACTAATATATTTTTCAACTGTTCTATGTAATTGCATTCCCTTTCCCTCTTTGACCCACTTTCTACTTGTTTGTCTCACTCCTCTGGAGGATTGTATGCACGTCTATTCAGCCTAACCATCCCACAGGCACAGATGCATACTCTGGCTTTTATGCCTAAAAATATTTTAAAACAAATATATGCAGTTTAGATCAAAATATATACATAATTATTTATAGATATTTGAGAAATATATTTTCTCAAATATCTATAAGAATATCTCTGAACAATGTACCTTTACACTCAGTAGCAATGGCAAAAATGTGATAAATCAAGAAAACTAGGAACCACTCTCACATTCCTGACTTATCAAAAAGCACATGCACTCATGCTTCTGATGTGCTGACATAAACACATCACCACAATGTTTCAAAGACAAAGGTGTGTGGTATGGCAGTCTTAGTGAAAAACTTATCAGTGCACTTATTAAGAAACCCTATTAGGGCTATTTCAAAATAGCTACTATTTTACTTATTATTTTTGAAATATTTGTTTACTTATTTGGCTGCTCTGGGTCTTAGTTGCATCATGTGAGATCTTTGCTGCAGCATGAATGACATCATTCCCTGACCAGGAATGGAACAGAGGCCCCCTGCACTGGGAGCACGGAGTCAAGCATTGGACCATCAGGGAAGTCCCTATTTTACTTATTGATAAATAAAAACTAATATTCTTTTCTTTTCTTGGAAAAATTTGACTCAAGAATATTGTTAGATTTATCTAGCTTTTATTATAGACATTGGCGTGCACCATTCATATTCTTGGAAATTTTTACTCAGAATAAGGTGAAAATCACTGTATTAAAAGAAAGTTTGTTGACACCTTCAAGATGGCGGAGGAGTAAGATGTGGAGATCATCTTCCCCGACACAAATACATCAGAAATATATCTACATGTGGAACAACTCCTACAGAGCACCTCCTGAATGCTGGCAGAAGACCTCAGACCTCCCAAAAGGCAAGAAACTCTCCACGTACCTGGGTAGGGCAAAAGAAAAAACAGAGACAAAGGAATAGGGATGGGACCTGCACCTCTGGAGGGAGCTGTGAAGGAGGAAAAGTTTCCACACACTAGGAAGCCCCTTCACAGGTGGAGACGGGGTGGCAGGAGGGAAGCATTGGAGCCACGGAGGAGAGCGCAGCAACAGGAGTGTGGAGGGCAAACCAGAGAGATTCCCACACAGAGGATCAGTGCCGACCAGCACTCACCAGCCCGAGAGGCTTGTCTGCTCACCCTCTGGGGCGGGCGGGGGCTGGGAGCTGAGGTTCTGGCTTCGGAGGTCAGATCCCAGGGAGAGGACTGGGATTGGCTGCGTGAACACAGCCTGAAGGGGGCTAGTGCACCACAGCTGGCCGGGAGGGAGTCTGGGAAAAAGTCTGGAACTGCCTAGGAGGCAAGAGACCATTGTTTTGGGGTGCAGTAGGAGAGGGGATTCAGAGCACCACTTAAACGAGCTCCAGAGACAGGTGCAAGCCACGGCTATCACCGTAGACCCCAGAGACGGGCATGAAACCCTAACACTGCTGCTGCAGCAGCCACCAAGAAGCCTGTGTGCGAGCACAAGTCACTATCCACACCTCCCTTGCCGGGAGCCTGTGCAGCCCGCCACTGCCAGGGTCCTGTGATCCAGGGACAAGTTTCCCGGGAGAGCACACGGCACATCTCAAGCTGGTGCAACGTCATACTGGCCTCTGCTGCCGTAGGCTAGCCCCGCATTCCATACCCCTCGCTCCCCCACGGCCAGAGTGAGCCAGAGACCCCTAATCAGCTGCTACTTTAACCCTGTCCTGTCTGAGCGAAGAACAGATGCCATTAGGTGACCTACATGCAGAGGCGGGGCCAAATCCAAAGCTGAACCCCAGGAGCTGTGCAAAGAAGAGAAAGGGAAATCTCTCCCAGCAGCCTCAGGAGCAGCCGATTAAATCTCCACAATCAACTTGATGTACCCTGCAACTGTGGAATACCTGAACAGACAACGAATCATCCCAAAATTGAGGCGGTGGAGTTTGGGAGGAATTGTTGACTTGGGGTTGGCTTTCTGAATCTAACTTGTTTCTGGTCTTATGTTTATCTTAGTTTAGTATTTAGAGTTTATTATCATTGGTAGATTCCTTTATTGATTTTGTTGCTCTCTTCCTTTTATATATATATATATATATATATATATATATATATTTCCACTTTTCCTCTTTTTGTGAGTGTGTACGTGTTTGCTTCTTTGTGTGATTTTGTCTGTACAGCTTTGCTTTTACCATTTGTCCTAGGGTTCTGTTTGTACGTGTTTTTTTTAGTATAGTTTTTCACACTTGTTATTATTGGTGGACTTGTTTTTTGGTTTGGTTGCTCTCTTCTTTCTTTCATTTTTTAAATTACTTTCTAATTTTTATTTTAATAACTGTATTTTATGTTTTTCTTTCTTTCTTTCTCTTTTTCTCCCTTTTATTCTGAGCCATATGGCTGACAGGGTCTTCATGCTCCAGCCAGGTTTCAGGTCTGTGCTTCTGAGTTGGGAGAGCTGAGTTCAGGACATTGGTCCACCAGAGACCTCCCAGCTCCATGTAATATCAAAAGGCGAAAGCTCTCCCAGAGATCTCCATCACAAAGCTACGACCCAGCTCCACTCATCAACCAGCAAGCTACAGTGCTGGACACCCTATGCCAAACAACTAGCAAGACAGGAACACAACCCAACCCATTAGCTGAGAGGATGCCTAAAATCATAACAACATCACAGACACCCCAAAACACACCACCACATGTGGTCCTGCCCACCAGAAAGACAGATCCAGCCTCACCCACCAGAACAGAGACAACCTACCCTCCACCAGGAAGCCTACACAACCCACTGAACCAACCTAGCCACTGGAACAGACACCGAAAGCAATGGGAACTATGAACCTGAAACCTGCAAAAAGGACACCCAAAACACAGTAAGTTAACAAAGAAACACACAGCAGACAAAGGAGCAAAGTAAAAACACACCAGAGCAAACAAATGAAGAAGAAATAGGCAATCTACCTGAAAATGAATTCAGAGTAATGGTAGTAAAGATGATCCAAAACCTTGGAAATATAATGCAGAAAATGCAAGAAACGTTTAACAAGGACCTAGAAAAACTAAAGAACAAACAAACAATGATGAACTACACAACAACTGAAATTAAAAATTCTCTAGAAGGAATCAGTAGCAGAATAACTGAGGCAGAAGAATGGATAAGTGACCTGGAAGATAAAATCGTGAAAATAAATACTGCAGAGAAGAATAAAGAAAAACAGAATGAAAAGAATTGAGGACAGTCTTAGAGACTTCTGGGACAATATTAAACACATGAACATTCTAATTATAGTGGTCCCAGAAAAAGAAGAGAAAAAAGAAATGGACTGAGAAAATATTTGAAGAGATTAGAGTTGAAAACTTCTCTAATATGGGTAAAGAAATAGTCAATCAAGTCTAGGAAGCACAGAGAGTCCCATACATGATAAATCCAAGGAGAAACATGACAAGACACATAGTAATCAAGCTATCAAAAATTAAATACAAAGAAAAAATATTAAAAGCAGCAAGGAAAAAACAACAAATAACATACAAGGGAATCCACATAAGGTTAACAGCTGATCTTTCAGCAGAAACTCTGCAAGCCAGAAGGGTGTGGCAGGACATATTTAAAGAGATAAAAGGGGAAAATCTACAACCAAGATTACTCTACCCAGCAAGGATCCCATTCAGATTTGATGGAGAAATTAAAACCTTTACAGACAAGCAAAGCTAAGAGAATTCAGCACCACCAAACCAGCTTTACAACAAATGCTAAAGGAATTCTCTAGGCAGGAAACACAAGAGAAGGAAAAGACCAACAATAACAAAATGAAAACAATTAAGGAAATTTTAATAGGAACATGCATACTGATAAGGACATTAAAACTAAATGGATTAAATGCTCCAATCAAAAGACACAGACTGGCTGAAAGGATACAAACACAAGACACATATATATGCTGCCTACAAGAGAAAACTTCAGACCAAGGACACATACAGATTGAAAGTGAGGGGATGGAAAAATATATTCCATGCCAAAAGATATAAAAAGAGAGCTGGAGTAGCAATTCTCATATCACAAAAAATAGACATTAAAATAAACAGTATTAGAAGAGACAAAGAAGGACACTACATAATGATCAAGGGATTGATCCAAGAAGAAGATATAGCGATTGTAAATATTTATGCACCCAACATAGGAGCACCTCAATACATAAGGAAAATACTAACAGCCATAAAAGGGGAAATTGACAGTAACACAATCATAGTAGGGGATTTTAACATCCCACTTTAACCACTGGACAGATCATCCAAAATGAAAATAAATAAGGAAACACAAGCTTTAAATGATACATTAAACAAGATGGACATAATTGATATTTATAGGACATTCCATCCAAAAACAACAGAATACACATTCTTCTCATGTGCTCATAGAACATTCTCCAGGATAGATCATATCTTAGGCTACAAATCAAGCCTTGCTAAACTTAAGAAAATTGAAAGTGTATCAAGTATCTTTTCTGACCACAATGCTATGATCTAGATATCAACTACGGGAAAAAATCTGTAAAAAATACAAACACATGGAGGCAAAACAATACACTACTTAATAACCAAGAGATCACTGAAGAAATCAAAGAGGAAATAAAAAAATACCTAGAAACAAATGACAATGAAAACACGATGACCCAAACCTATGGGATACAACAAAAGCAGTTCTAAGATGGAAGTTTATAGCAAAAAAATCCTACTTCAAGAAACAAGAAACCTCTCAAATAAACAACCTACCTTACACCTAAAGCAATTAGAGAAAGAAGAACAAAAAAACCCACAGAAGTTATCACAAGGAAAGAAATCATAAAGATAAGATCAAAAATAAATGAAAAAAAATGAAGGAAACAATAGACAGGATCAATAAAAATAAAAGCTGGTTCTTTGAGAAGATAAACAAAATTGATAAACCATTGGCTAGACTTATCAAGAAAAGAAGAGAGAAGACTCAAATTAACAGAAATAGAAATGAAAAAGGAGAAGTAACAACTGACACTGCAGAAATACAAAGGATCATGAGAGATTACTACAAGCAACTTATGCCAGTAAAGTGGACAACCTGGAAGAAATGGACAAATTATCAGAAAAGCACAACCTTCTGAGACTGAACCAGGAAGAAATAGAAAATATAAATAGGTCAATAAGCACTGAAATTGAAACTGTGATTAAATATTTTACAAAAAACAAAGGCCAGGACCAGATGGCTTCACAGGCGAATTCTTTCAAATATTTAGAGAAGAGCTAACACCTATCTTTCTCAAACTCTTCTAAAATATAGGAGAGGGAGGAACACTCCCAAACTCATTCTTTGAGACCACCATCACCCTGATACCAAAACCAGACAAAGATATCACAAAGAAAGAAAACTACAGGCCAATATCGCTGATGAACATAGATGCAAAAACCCTCAACAAAATACTAGTAAACAGAATCCAACAGCACATTAAAAGGATCATACACCATGATCAAGTGGGGTTTATCCTAGGAATGCAAGGATTCTTTAATATATGCAAATCAATCAATGTGATAAAACATATTAAAAAATTGAAGGAGAAAAACCATACAATAATCTCAATAGATGCAGACAAAGCTTTCAACAGAATTCAACACCAATTTTTGATAAGCACCCTCCAGAAAGTAGGCATAGAGGGAACTTAACTCAACATAATACAGGCCATATATGACAAACACACAGCCAACATCGTTCTCAATGGTGAAAAACTGAATCCATTTCCTCTAAGATCAGGAACAAGACAAGGCTGTTCTCTCTCACCACTATTATTCAACATAGTTTTGGAAGTCTTAGCCACAACAATCAGAGAAGAAAAAGAAATAAAAGGAATCCAAACCAGAAAAAAAGAAGTAAAGCTGTCACTGTTTACAGATGAGATGATACTATGCATAGAGAATTCTACCAGAAAACTACTAGCGCTAATCATTGAAATTGGTGTCGTAGCAGGATACAAAATTAATGCACAGAAATCACTTGCATTCCTAAACACTAATGATGAAAAATCTGAAAGACAAATGAAGGAAACACTCCCATTTACCACTGCAACCAAAAGAATAAAATTCCTAGGAATAAACCTACCTAAGGAGACAAAAGATCTGTATGCAGAAAACTATAACACATAGATGAAAGAGATTAAAGATGATAAAAACAGATAGAGAGATATACCATGTTCTTGGATAGGAAGAATCAACATTGTAAAAATGACTCTACTACCCAAAGCAATCTACAGATTCAGTGCAGTCACTATCAAACTACCAATGACATTATTTACAGAACTAGAACAAAAAATTTCACAATTTGTATGGAAACACAAAAGACTCCAAATAGCCAAAAGAATCGTGAGAAAGAAAAACAGAGCTAGAAGAATCAGGCTCCAGGACTTCAGACTATACTACAAAGCTACAGTAATCAAGACAGTATGGTACTGGCACAAAAACAGAAGTATACATCAATGGAACAGGATGGAAAGCCCAGAGATAAACCCACGCACATATGGTCACCTTACCTTTTTTTTTTTTTTTGTGGTACGCGGGCCTCTCACTGTTGTGGCCTCTCCCGTTGTGGAGCACAGGCTCTGGACATGCAGGCTCAGCAGCCATGGCTCACGGGCCTAGCTGCTCTGCGGCATGTGAGATCTTCCCGGACCAGGGATGAACCCGTGTCCCCTGCATCAGCAGGTGGACTCTCAACCACTGCGCCACCAGGGAAGCCCTGGTCACCTTATCTTTGATAAAGGAGGCAAGAGTATACAATGCAGAAAAGACAGCCACTTCAATAAGTGGTGCTGGGAAAACTGGACAGCTACATGTTAAAGAATGAAATTAGAACACTCCCTAACACCATACACAAATATAAACTCAAAATGGATTAAAGACATGAATCTAAGGCCATATACTATAAAATTCTTAGAGGAAAACATAGGCAGAAAACTCTATGACATAAATCACAGCAAGATCCTTTTTGACACACCTCCTAGAGAAATGGAAATAAAAACAAAAATAAACAAATGGGACCTAATGAAACTTAAAAGCTTTTACACAGCAAAAGAAAACAAAAATAAGATGAAAAGGCAAACCTCAGAATGGGAAAAAATATTTTCAAATGAAGCAACGGACGAAGGATTAATCTCCAGAATTTACAAGCATCTCATGCAGCTCAATATCAGAAAAACAAACAACCCAATCCAAAAATGGGAAGAAGACCTAAATAGACATTTCTCTAAAAAAGATATACAGATTGCCAACAAACACATGAAAAGATGCTCATCATCATTAATCATTAGAGAAATGCAAATCAAAACTACAATGAGGTATCACCTCACTCCAGTTGAAATGGCCATCATCAAAAATCTACAAACAATAATTGCTGGAGAGGGTGTGGAGAAAAGGTAACCCTCTTGCACTGTTGGTGGGAATGCAAATTGATACAGCCACTATGGAGAACAGTATGGAGGTTCCTTAAAAAGCTAAAATAGAACTACCATAAGCAAGCAATCCCACTACCGGGCATATAACCTGAGAAAACTGTAATTCAAAAAGAGTCATGTACCAAAATGTCCATTGCAGCCCTTTGTACAATAGCCAGGACATGGAAGCAACCTAAGTACCCATTTACAGATGAATGGATAAAGAAGATGTGGCACATATATACAATGGAATATTACTCAGCCATAAAAAACAAAATTGACTTATTTGTAGTGAGGTGGCTGGCCCTAGAGTCTGTCATACAGAGTGAAGTAAGTCAGAAAGAGAAAAACAAATACCGTATGCTAATGTATATATATGGAATCTAAAAAAAAAGTAGTTTTGAAGAACCTATGGGCAGAACAGGAATAAAGATGCAGATGTAGAGAGTGGACTTGAGGACATGAGGAGGAGGAAGGTTAAGCTGGGACGAAATGAGAGAGTGGCATGGACATATATACCCTGCCAAATGTAAAATAGATAGCTAGTGGGAAGCAGCCCCATAGTACAGGGAGATCAGCTTGGTGCTTTGTGACCACCTAGAGGGGTGATATAGGAAGGGTGGGAGGGAGACACAAGAGGGAGGAAATATGGGGTATATGTATGTGTATAACTGATTCACTTTGTCATAAAGCAGAAACTAACACAACATTGTAAAGCAATTATACTCTAATAAAGATGTAAAAAAAAAAAAAAGAAAGGAAATTCTGAGAAACTGTCACAGTCAAGGTAACATGGCTACTTAATATAATGCGGTGTCCTGGATGGGAACCTGGAGCAGAAAAAAGAAGATTAGATTAAAAATGGAATAAAGGTATGGATTTTAGTTGATAATAGTGTATCAACATCATTTGATTGTAACAAATATACTATACTAGTATAATATGTTAGTAATAGGGGAAACGATGTGGGGTATATGGGGACTCTATGTACCATCTTTCCAATTTTTCTGTGAATCTAAAACTATTCTAAAATAAAAATTTAATTTAATGCTGCCTTTTTGCTATTCATATGGGTATTTGGTGTCAATCTGAAATCTTAAAATAGTGTTCAGATTCAAAGCAACAAGTGGTTATTCATCATTCAGCATGGAAAATTTCCTTGCCCTTGAAATTTACTATCTTGTGCAGATAATATATATACATAAGAAATATTTAAAAGACCAACCCAAGAGCAATGTACAATTAAGGGATAAAATGAGGAAATAAGACCCAAAAAATCTTAGCATTGAGAGGTAAATGTGCTAAAAAGTGAGAATTCTTAGAAAGTACTTTAGGGAGGTAGAGCAGCACTGTCCAATAGAACCTTCTGTGATGATGGAAATAATTCTGTGTGTAGCCACAATAATAATACGTAACCACAAAACATAGGTGGCCTCCAAGCACTTAAAACATGGCTAGTGTGATTGAAGAACTAAATGTTTTATTTTACTCAATTTAAATGAGTTAGTGCAGGTTAGTATATGAACTGAACACAAAAGTCTTTTCAGTGCAAAGATGCATTATAGTTAAGTGAAAAACACTACATTTGTGGAACAGTAAGTAGATCTTTGAGTTATTGGATCAACCAATGCTAAACCCTGGCTCACATCTGTACTTCTGATTTGAGCTAACTCATTTTCCACGTAGCCCAGATTTAACTGGCATTTCCACTATATGTAGCCCAAAGTACCAAAACTTATCCATGAGGATTAAATGAGAAAGTAATATGTGAAGTACCAGTCGTTACCTAGTAGATCCTAGATTCTCAGCAAATGACACTCCTTCCCTTGCTCTCCTCTTTAATCAAGTCACCTTCCTTGTATCCCTTGCATTTGTGCTTCCATGATTTTGCTCCCAGCATGTTCCCTTCTCACCCATGTCACCTATTCGAATCCTTCCCACCCTTTCAGTCCCAGCTCAACTGGAGTCTTTACAAAGCTAATCAGCTCATGAGGAAGTCTCATCTTAGCCTCTACATCGCTTGCACCCAACATGCCTCATCTGAGTCAATACCTGTCCTGTATTCCCTGCCAACAAAGTCCTTTCGAGCAGAAGCTAGAGGGTCAGTTGGAGTCCCTGTATGTTCTGAATTGGAGGTGAAAGTGAAGTTCTTTTTATTTTCTCTTCTTGGACTTGGAAGGAGGGAATCCTATAGCTTCTGCTGGTTATGAGAGAATGAGACTTCCCTGTAGATGAAAAAAGATGAAGGAAGGAGTGACAAAAGCAGGGGTGAGAGCATGCAAGGCCCAGGTTCTAAAAATTGCAGATTTTCCCCACATATGCCCTTGTCCTTTCAGCTGTTCTTTTAATCCCCTCAACTGCCCCTACTTATTCAATAAACCCTCTTTTATCTTAAATTATTTAACATTAGATTTCTGTCCAGCTACTCAATTTGTGTGTTTCTCTTCATGTCAAAATATTTAGAAAAATGTGTTTATTTTTACTATCTCTACTTCCTTACCTTACCTTCCTTTTTATCTTTTACCCACTGAAATCAGGTTTTTATCTTCACCATACTTCTGAAGTCACTTATATAAAATTTAGGTATAATATCTATCTTCAAAATCTAATGTTAAATTCTCAGTCCTTCTCTTAACCTCTTAACAATATTTGAAACATGTTTTTCACTTGGCTTTCAGGATATTATACACATCTGGCTTCCTCCCTACACACTTGCTGCTCCCTTCCAGCTCTTTGCACACTCTTTTTCTTCCTTTCCAACTTCAGTGTTGAAGTGCTTCAGAGTTTGGTCCTTGCCATCTTCTCTTCTGCATCTTCATTCATGACCTAATGACTTCGTCCAGTACAACCTCAACTAAGTGCCGATGACTCCCAAATTTATGTCTCAGCTCTCATCTGTAGTCCTTCTTCTGACCCCTAGACTCACATCAGCCTACTGGACAGCTTATTGATGCCA
Source organism: Aethalodelphis obliquidens (assembly GCF_003676395.1). Classification (NCBI taxonomy): domain Eukaryota; kingdom Metazoa; phylum Chordata; class Mammalia; order Artiodactyla; family Delphinidae; genus Aethalodelphis; species Aethalodelphis obliquidens. Next base: position 26,897,842 of record NW_020837945.1, on the reverse strand, counting down.
AATAATCTCTCATATTTAACACGTTCAACACCAACCCTTTGTACCTCTGCCTCCAAACCTACCAAGTAAATGGCACAACTGTACCACCATTCACCAACTGTTCAAGTAAAAACCTGGATATCATCTTAGACTTTTCTTTTTCCACCACTCTCACATCTAATATATCATCAAGCCCCATTAGTACTATCTTCAAGAATATACCCTACAGCTGGCCTTCCCATCCCCTCTATCACCAACACTTTTCAAGCCCCCAACCTTCATTTCTTAGCCAATTACTATAGTGTAGTCTCCTGGCAAATTTTCCTACTATCCTCAGACTCCACCACCCTTAATTCTTCACATAGCAGACACTGGTAGAAGAATCTCTTTAGAGAATATGTGTTATCATTCTCTTGTTCAAAACCCTTCAGTTAATTCTTATCAAACTTAGATTTAAATGTTCTAGTTTTTCCTACTCTTTGTAAAATCAGATTCTATATTCTTCTCTGACTCAGTCCTGCCACTGGAGTCCGTCTCATTGTTCCCTTGGGGATGTTAATCTGCCTTTTCTCTGCTTGGAACATTTTCCAGCAGGCTATCACACAGTTTCTTCTTTCACATCATTCACGCATTTGCTCCAAAATCTCCTTCACAGAGAAGCCTCCCCTGACCATTGTATCTAAAATACATCACCTACATTCCTCATTATCTCTTCCTTTAAGCTGTTTTATTTCCCCTCCATATTTCCAGTGATTACCAGAAATTATAGTGCATATTTGCTCATGTATGAATTATTACAATCTCCTTTAAAAGAATGAAAGCTGCATAAGGATATGAAACTTATGTGGCTCATGACTTTTCCTCATTTCTAAGGACAGAGCCTAACACCTAGTAGATGATGATGATAAATATTTGCTGAATAAATGGTTAAATTCTGATGTTAAGCAGACTTAAGAATAAAAAAGTGCTACTTTGTGATCCATCAAATGGGGACTGGAGGTTTCCTTCATGCAAACAAATTAGTCTGGTGATTTTACAACATTGGTAGTTTAGATGGTTGACTCAATTCTTAAAGGCTGGGGTCAAGGTTATTACATATTGGCATAGCTATCGTCTCATTCGCGGTCTGGTTCTCAGTAGGTGCTCAGTGAATTTTGATAATTGAAGGAAAGCAAGCAAAAGCTCAAATTAATTGACTGATCTTAGGCTTAAACAACTGACTAGATATAATTCTACATTTTATGTCGTTATTGTTAGTGTCTGGAGAAATGGTAGCCCAGAAGAGAAGAGCATGCATGACGGGTAAGAGTCTTTGATGCTAAGGGTAGAATGGAAGTTAGTGGGATGTGACAGAAAGAGAGAGAAACCTTCTTTGAACCATCTGAGTTTAAGTCAAATGGGAGAGTAATGAAGATGGGCAAATGGAACTCTAAAGTTATTTTTATTAAACCAGTTTGCTTATATGAACAACAACGAGTTTTCAAATAGTCACACTCAGAATTACCTAGTCTTTCCACTCACACTCAGAGTAAATAAATACAGAATCTCAAATTGCAGCTCTACCCTCCCAGAACTTAGGCAAAGAAGCATATCATATGCTCCCTGCAGGCAACTGACTCTATAACCAGTTTTTACCAAAAGATTTCCCAGTTGGAATTCAGTTCTCTTCTTCAAAGGAAAAGTGAGTGAAGGAATGGATAAAGGCTATGGGTTTTATGCTAATGAATGTCACTCCATATGGAAATACAATGAAAGGGGTACAAAGGTTTCCCTAAGGATAAGCCCCAAATAATGGAAGACAGAATGATATTCTGGCCTATAGAACTTGGAGATAAAAATAGAGGTTCAAGTGATTTTCCTGTAGTGAACCGACTAGGACACAGAAATGTTTTACTATCAGTGAGAGGAAAGGAAGTCAGAGATCCCCTCTGGAATTGTTGATGACTCTGTGATCTGAACACTGTCTTTTGAAAAATTCTATGTACCAATTATCGACGTCACAATACTACAGTGGTAACGCCACAAAACAAACAACCACAAAACTTCAGCAGTAATCGACAATAATTGTTCATTGTGCACATATCTGTAATTAAGTGGGGGGTCAGCTAAGGGGCTCTGCTAAAGTTGTCTGTGCTTGCTCAGATACCTGGAGCTCAGCTGGCTGTTTGGCTGACACAGCCTGGCTTCGGCTGGGGTGACCAGAGAAATGTCGCATTTGTCATGTGCTATTTAAGTCTAGTAGGCTGACTCAGACTATCTTCTGGCAAAGGCAAAGACTTAAGAAAGAGTGTACTGGAACATGTAAGACCTCCTAATGTCTAGGTTCAAAACAGGAACACCTTCACTTCTGAATCATTCCATGGACAAAAGCAAGACACATGGCCAAATTCAGAATAAAGAGGTGGGGATATATACCCTTTCCCCTTTTCAAAGGGACTGCATGGTCACAAAGCAAAGGGCATAGACATAGGAGCGGGTGGGGTGGGGGGAGTATTGGGGCCATGAATACAGTCTACCACAATGTAGGTTTGAAGCAGTGACTGGATTTCTAAAATCTAAATAATGCCAGGAGAAAGATACACAAATAGCTAGACTACAGCTGACTTTTCCTTACCCCTAACATTTATAACATATCCAGTGTACTCTCATCATTATCTCCTGGATAATCACTGATGTATGAGCAGAGCATCAGATATATTGTTTAGAAACAACTTTTTTTAATTATAAAGAATTTGTCACCATATAGCCATTCACTATAAGATGTTGAAACTACTTCTTAGAGCAATGGGAACTCAACATTCCTGGTGATGTCTAATGGAGAGGTGATCATACTCAAGGTCAGCTTATTTAGAATAATATAAACCAAACCCAGTGAGTTAGGAAACTACCTACAGGTCCAAAAGAGGGGGTTGCCATTGAAACACAGGCTGTACAGGAGTGAGACACATTGTATGGTCTGGTTGACAGTCCCAGCAGAAGTTCAGTGGCTCAGTTGCAGGAAAGATAAGTTGTGTCCAAACGGTTCAGATTCATATATGTGAAACCAGGGAACCAGAATATCTATGCCAAAAAGAAACTGGAGAATCTTTAACAGCAAGCATTGGTATCTCGGGTACCCCCAGACCTAGCTCACATGTTATTAATCCCTTCACCTTCCAGGTGACCTGTTTCCTAAAAAGTCTCAACACAAACTTTTTAGTTAGATTTTACTTAGAGATACAGAAAAAGGGATGCTTGACAAGAATTTTAACATAAGAAGATTCAATTTATATGCTAAAATTAAAAATGCACTCATTGTAGGTGAGACAAGAAAACAGAAAAGAATGTGAAGAGTTAATAAAAGGAGACCTGGGGAGGGGGTGGGGTGGGTGGGGAGAGAGAAAAGGAAGGAAGGAAGGAGTATGGATTAAAAAGAACGAAGAAAGGGGCTTCCCTGGTGGCGCAGTGGTTGAGAGTCCGCCTGCCAATGCAGGGGACACTGGTTCGTGCCCAGGTCTGGGAGGATCCTACATGCCGCGGAGCGGCTGGGCCCGTGAGCCATGGCCGCTGAGCCTGCGCGTCCGGAGCCTGTGCTCCCCAACGGGCGAGGCCACAACGGTGAGAAAGAACGAAGAAGAACAAATAATAGGTAGAGGAGTCATATTAAACTAGGACATGAATTCCTTTCTTTACAAACATGAAAAGTAGGGTCATACATCAGCCTTCTTATTGCTTGAATTTTTCTTATTCATCATGATAGAGAGGAAAAATGATGGCAAAAGTTTTAGGAAAGTGGGTATCAGGGGAACTTAAGCCACCATTTTGTCTGAGACTGATTCAGAACTTGAGTGTGTATTTTACAAAACCAATACACTATATATATATATATCCATTGGGTCAATAAGTTTAATTCCAGTGAATGTGTTTTATATTAATGAGTGTGTAGAGCTAGTATATAATGAAAATGTGTTATGCTCATGAGTATATATTTTGGATATGCATTGCAGTATGGTTTATGGCATCAATGGGTTAAATTACAACTTGCTTACTTTGTTCAAATGAAATCCAGCTAAAACTGTCAAAAGTCAGGGCCAAGCCATTTGAATAGATAAGTGATAAAAATAGACAAAAACTGCAGTTTTTCCATTGTATCAGCAATATTTACTCTGAAAACCTATTTAAATAATTTAACCGTTGCTTATGTTGTAAGTAGAAAACAGCTAGGTTTATAATATTTTTTTAGGCCAGAGAATGCAATTGAAATTCTTTAATGATATCTGTCTAGTCTGCCCCATCCAATTCACTTTCATCTTAGAAAAAAATTACTTGGGTCAAAAGTCATTGGTTTAAGTCCCAAGGTATATTATGAAACACAGAATGATAAACTCAAAAGCCATTATCAAGTTTCTGATAAAGGCTTTTGTGACAGAAATTCTAATTTGGTAGTCAGAGTTATTAATGAATATTGTGGAGATTTAGGGTCTCGCTGCTACACTTGGACTGCTGATTCAGTAGAAATACGTTACAACCCAGTTATTCTGGTAAGCTGCCCGCATTCTTTCTCTGTAGCGTTACTTTGGCTTAGTTCTACCTAGAGAAATTATTCTTGAATGCAGCTCCCCAAGAACGTCAATGTACTTTCTCTTTCATATATTTTCTTGGAAATGCAGCCTGTTGAAAGAAACAAGTGCCAACTTTTAACTTAAACTTATTTCACATAAAATCTATAAAGCACCCATCACTTTGAAGATTGTTATGGGTTTTATATTTCACTTTAGTAAACCATGTCCTTCCAGTAAGTTTGATACTATTTGCAAGTTAATCCTAGACCTACAAAATACAAGTAGAAGTTGACAGGACCTTAAACAGAATCAATTTTCTCTTCAATAGATGTGTAGATCAATTGTGATGATAGATGTAGCCTGCCATTTTTTTTTTTTTTTTTTTGCGGCAGGCGGGCCTCTCGCTGTTGTGACCTCTCTGGCTGCGGAGCACAGGCTCCGGACGCGCAGGCTCAGCGGCCATGGCTCATGGGCCCAGCCGCTCCGCAGAATGTGGGATCTTCCCAGACCGGGGCACGAACCCGTGTCCCCTGCATCGGCAGGTGGACTGTCAACCACTGCACCACCAGGGAAGCCCCAGTGATATGTCTTTTTACTCCCAATGTCCTTCACAGAGCCCTATCATGGAGGATGTTTAAAGTGTTTCTTGTTAATATCGTCTCCTTCTCTTCTGTGAAATTTAGTTGCTCTATGCTTTATATCACAATATTATTATGGAAAATTGAATTTTTGGAAAAAATCTGCTGAAAATCATATGATACGTTATAAAGCCAAATAGAAATTTTCTCAGGACTTGAGGTCATTGTGGAATGTTAGTGCCACTGTATTTCTTCATTAGAACAAATTATTGAGAAGTGGCTGAATTGCCATAACTTGAGTTTCTTCTCTCTATGATTCCCTGAACTGACATTTTAAATATGAACCTTTTTTTTTTTTTTTTTTTTGCAGGACTGCATCTATTTGGCTAGTCCTATGGTGAGATTTGATAAGTGCTAGAAAATCTATCCTGTTTCCAAATACTTTCATCACAGCGCTCAAAATGACTATCATGAAAAGTTCTGTCTTTGAGGTTAAAACCTTCACTCCAAAATTTGTTTTGAGATGTAAGTACCCTAAAAAAGAAGTTTATTTATCTTTTATCTGTCCTTAATACAATTATAACTTGTCAAATAAATATAGAATAGAATATAACAAGCAAACCTTTTTGAATAATCAGTTTATTGAAGAAAAATTTGCATAAAATTATTTCACTCACTTTACTATATAGTTTGATGAGGTTTTTAAAATGCATAACTGTGTAATAATCACTTATAGAACTTTTCCCTGAATTGTGTCTTTGTATGTGATTCTTTGCGTGGGAGCCATTTCCCTGGCTTCTCTTTATTTCTTTTCATCACTGGTTTTCAGTAAATTGATTATAATGTGTCATGGTGTGGTTTCACTTGTATTTATTCAGCTTCAGTGCTTTTTTTGAATGTGACAATTTTTCAAATTTGAAATATTTTTATTATTCTTTCTTCAGATATCCCTTCCCCCTCAGACTCCAACTTCCTTCATATAAGACAGCTTGATATTATCTCACAGCTCCCTGATAAACCAATCCCTGTTTTCATTCTTTTCTTGCTTTGTTCTTTATTTTGGATACTTTCTGTTTGTATGCCTTCAAGTCCACTATGTTTTCTTCTGCAATTTCTAATCTGAAATTAATTACATCTAATGTATTTTTCATTCAGATATTATATTTTTAATCTTTAGAAGTTCTAAAGATTTCACTTTTATATCTTCCATTTCTTATGTTTTCTTAACATCTTTAAATCTGTTTTTAAGGTTTATATTAGATGCTTAAGGCATTTCTGTCTGATCACACCATCATTTCTGTCAGATCTGGTTCTGCTTCTATTGATTTCTTTTCTACTGGCACTGAGGCATATAGTCCTGCTCTTTTACACGCTGGTTATTTTTTATTAGATGCAAGAAATTGTGAATTGTGAGGTTTTGAGTGGTGATTCTTTTCTTTGAATAGTTTTGAACTATTTTCTGGCCTAGAATAAATTTGATACTTTCAAGGTATGCTTTTCAACTTTTCTATTGAAGTTTAAAAAAAAGCCTTTATGCTTCTGAAGACTCTACCCAGTACTGCACATATCATGAAGTTTATTACACGTGGCTGGTGGGAACACACATTCTTCCAAGCCATAGCTCCAGAGAATTTCCAGCTTACTACTTTCAGTTGGTGTTTTCCTTGGCTTCATGAAATTTTACTTCATGTTTTATAAATTTCTATTCAATCAAAGACTCAAGAAGGCACTTTTGCAGACCTCCAAAACTCTGTGTGTGTATGTGTGGGATCCCTTTGTTTTGGGATATTCTGCCCTATGGATTTTAGCCAGTTTCCTCTCTCAGCTCTGATCTCAGTCATCAATGCAGCTAGATGCTAAACCCTGCTTGAATTCCTCCTGGATGCACTGTAATCTCCTAACTTCCCCCCTCCCACACAGTGTAAATTGGGGAAATGTTAGGGTTCACCTCATTTATTTTCTAACCTCAGAGATCAGAGTTGTTCACTACCTCTTGTTCAGTGTGTGAAATTGTTTGTCTTTTGTCCAATTTTATAAATGTATTTGGCAGAAAGGTAATTCCCATAGGAGTTAATCTTTCATGGATAATAGTGGAATTTCAGGTGAGTCTTGATGAAAGTGAAGGAAAAACTTCTCAATGAAGGAACTTGATCCTAAGAGATTAAACTGAGTAGAGAATTGAAACAAAGAATTCTGGGAAACCATAGTATAACAATAAAAGGCACTTATGGATGAAAGAAACAGAGAAAAATTTTACTAACTGCCCAGTTTTTCTTATAAGAATATTCTATTTTAGTTACGTCCATCTCCACGGAAAATCCTACAAAGCATTCAGTAAAGCTCCGTAAGAAATCATTATCCTCTTTCCAATTTCCGAACTTCTGCAGGGCAGGGAGTCTAGGGTTGATCTTAAGAAAACCTAAGATTGGGTTCTAGTCTTTTCTTCCACTCCTTTCCTGCTGCCGCAGGCTCAGCGGCCATGTCTCACGGGCCCAGCCACTCTGCGGTATGTGGGGGGTCTTCCCGGACCAGGGCACGAACCCGTGTCTTCTATATCGGCAGGTAGACTCTCAACCACTGCACCAGCAGGGAAGCCCAACTACTGCTGCTTTTTTTTGAGCTATGTTTTTCACCCAGTTTGCTGTATCATCTCTTTGTTGTCTTGTTGTCTCTAGTTGCAGTCAAGATGTACAACAGCCTGCCAAGGTATATTACTACTAAGCTTCCGATTACCACACTTAAGCCTATTTATTCTCTAAGAATATGCTATATTTATATTATACTTTTGCAAATGGCTCTTCTACACATATTTGAAAAAGCAAAATAGATATTATTTTTATAGCTTCAAATACCACCCATATATTGAAAATTCCCAAAGCAATACGTGTATCCAAGATTTCCCTCCTAAATTTCAATCCCATATATCCAACAATTTTCTGGACACTTCCACTTGGACAAATTTAATATGTGCTCAAGTGAATTCATCACCTTTCTTTGCCAGATGTACTGTTGAAGGCAACTGCCTTTGTGGATCAAGACTAGAAAATAAGGACAGGAAGGGCAGGAGATTGATGGATCTCATTACAAACATTTTAATACATTTTTAAAAACCATATGCCGATTACTTTTATAGAATTTTTTAAAAGTTAGAAATAAAAAATGAAAAAGGAAATCTTATCTCCTGTCTTGAAAAGCAAGCACATCTCAAGTGAAATTAGCATCTTGACCCTAAGAAGAAAGAGAAAGTACTCTGTAAAGTGTTGAACCCCAAACACAAGACAGCACAGAGGGAGGGGATATTTTCTCCTGCACTTCATGCCTGCTCTTTCTCCTTCCATAATAGTGTAGCCTCAAATAAATCTGCTGGTTGTTTTTTTATTTAAATGATAAACTAAGTTTCACAGTGAGGAGACAAATCTTACTATTTTTTACATAGCTTATTTAGTAATAAACTTGGACAAAAAAGAAAATGTTCTAGATTCTTCAGTAATAAATCATACAGCATGATTCCTAATGAATGATGGGCAATGATGGAAACATTTCCTAATGTATGATGAGGTTGATTGTTTTCTCTCCTTTCGGTTATATAATTAAATTTAAAACATCCCTGCAAGGTGACGGGAATTATACTTTTAATTTTTTAATCTAATGTTGAGCATATTCAATTAAGGCTGTCAACATAGCAGAGTTGATTTGGTACCTGATATTTGGAGACCTGTGATTACAGCCCTCAAAGAAAAATTATGCTCTGGTTTGAGAGGAAGATTTGTATTAGAGACACAAGGGAAAGGTTGAAGATTAAGTTGAGGAACTTAACTGTTCACTCTCAATTTATCTGCTTCCAAAGACCCAAATTAAGCAACTAAGTATATTTTAAACTACATGTGATAATTGATTCTGTTTAGTTTAAATGGAACAACATTTCCACTATCTGATTTATGACTTCACTTCGAGATATTTCTGGTATTATATTGCTTCAAATAGTCTAAGAAGAATGGATAGATCATCCTGAACCATTTTCTCCCTGTAATTCTAAGTTATAGCAAATGGTACATCTTAGTGGTCAGACCTTATGACTTGATTTAGTGATACCGTGCCTTCTCCTTTAACTAGTTTTTTACAAGCTCACATACTTGTGGTCACTCTACTTCTGCCCCTGAGACTTGACTTCCACATAGTGAATGCTTCTGAACTAGTTATATTTTTTTAAAGTTTATTCTTACCAATATATATTCTTTTATCTTTATTCCTCTGAAGCAAATCAGTGTAAATGGACCCAAACATTTGCCATCTTCTTTTAAAAGGGCCTGGCTTATTACGACAAAGGTTTTATGCTGCACTTTGTAGTTTCCATTGGTACATTCCTGTTTTTACAGTGGATTATAATGAAAACCAACCATATGTTTGATATTTATCTATTACATTTGAGAGTCAAGACCAGTTATTTTGTTTTATTTCAGCCTACAAATAAATGACAGTAGAAATTCATTTTCAGGATTCTAAAGATTAGAAGAAGCCAAATACTGGATTTTTAAAAAAATATCTTTAACAAATTATCATCTATTTAAAAAATCACCATGGCATTGTAATAAATGAAGAATTAATTATAAAAATACAGAACTGAAATGTTTGCTTTAGGGAGCTGGAAGGGTAGATGAGGAACAAGGTGGGTGTAGAGAGGGGTAGGAGCAAGGCTTGCTTTTACGTCATTGTGATTTGTGAACCCTATGATGCAGTACCTATTTTAAATAAAAAGAACGCCTTGTGGTGGTGGCTTTATCCATCGCCAAAAGGGCTAAAAAGGCATAGTATAAGTGTTCACTCAGTGGCCCAATCTGTGTGACTCAAGCAGGGTGTTGTCTATTTTAATGATGATTGAGAGTGTTGTACAAATTGCACAGATTTCATGAAACAAAGATAATTTACTACAGAACAGGAGATTCTCCAGATGCACAGGCTGAGGAAATATTTGAAAAGGAAAGACATAACAAGAGGAAGAAGATGACTCTGATGGATGTTTTCAAAAGAGCTGTCACATCACAGCTCTCCTTTGGTTTCTGCAGATGCTGTTAGAACTAATCCTGATGATGAGTGATTTTACTTCACATTATCTGCAGATCAACAAGGATTCTCTGGTAAATTAAGTTTCTTTCTTTCTTTCTTTCTTTTCTTTCTTTCTTTCTTTTTTCATTTTCATTGAGCACAATGTCTTTTGCCATTTTTGAGGGAAAAGAAATAATACTGCAAATTCAGCTCTACAGTAAAGGATTTTCAATGCAATTATTTTTTGCTTTTGGTTTATTAAATATTTAGGATTTATTTTTGCTCCATTTTTAGTTAAAGCCTGATATTTTAAGATATGTAAAATGATAGACATTTAATATATTCTTCAATTGACTTTCATGATATATTTTTAGATAATAAAAATTTGGAACAATAATATTCATAAACTTTTAGACTACTTATCATATATCTATATTATGTAAATGTATTAAATGCCACAATATCTTCTTTATTCTTTTTTTTGTGTCCGTCAGAATTTAAGCCATCAAATCATAGAAATATTAAACTACAACAGCAATATTAATCCTAAACACTCAGATAAAGTATTGGTTTAATGCAACGTAGCACCCTGACAAAATAAATTCTAGTTTAGATTTATACAGAACATTAGAGAACACCAAGTTGGAAATCACTCATTTTTCAAATAAGGAAATTTAGTTTGATAAAAATCTAGTAATTTTCTCAACATCACAGAACTAACCAGTAGACTGAGCAGCAGAATGAGATAAATTTAATATTATTTATGTAAATTACTTAAATATTTTGGAACCAATATTTTTAACATGGTAGATTAAATGTAAGTACAATACCTTAGATTGTCCTTACCCTTCATTCACGTTTAAATCATGTCATTTGGTGCCAGACTGGAGTAATGAACTCTATATTTATTGAAGTGTTTGCTATTGTTTCTGGCAATGAATTGCAAGGAGGACATGAGTGGGCAAGGCCAAACTCTACTTCAGAAATTTTCAAATTATAATGAACAATTTTTCATTATTTCTCAGAATGTACACAGCATTCATGCGAATTTGTGGACTAACCAGATTCTTTACAAAGAAGGTTTTCAAAATATGTAACTAGAGGTAAGATTGCCAAATAATTCTAAATGAGGCATTAACAGTATTCTTTTAGCTCTAAAAAATCTTTGTGTTTCAGTTTTAATTTTTCCTCATGCTAATTAGATGAGATTTTAGAAACAACCCTACTATGTTCTATTTCTCATTTAATTGACACATCAGATCTTTATTCATGCTTTCATGAGGCAAAGAATGGCCATTACAGCTATTACAATGATGCCTCACTGCTGGGGTCCATGCCACAGGGCCAGTAGACATAAATCAGTTTATGAGTCATAATATGCTTGTGGTAAGTAAACTCCTCTTCAACTGTGTCCCATATGTACCTTGTTCTGTGTCAGGAAAAACATCAAGAAAAACTTCCACAAAGCAAATGTCATCCACATTATAAGGCTAATCTGACTGGAACATACACATTTTTATCCTGAGGAAATAGCTTTCCACAATATGAATGATTGTCATGATAAAATTCCCATTATTATGGGCCACACCCTCGCACTAATGAGTGTACTACTGGATTTAGAAATATTAAGAAATTGATAGATTTAATGTCTCCAAAAAATGTATTCCTACATAGAACTTTACTGTCAAAGTATGTGTTTGAGTACATAATCCAAGTATAAGTAAAGTTATTGTGAGTTTCTCTCAGAATCAGAACTTTCTAATTAATACACTGAACTTATCCCAATGCAGCTAAGAAATAAAAAAAAAAAATTCCCAATCAAAAATCTAAAATATACACCTTCACTATGTTTGAAGAAAGTGAACAGTGGTATAATTTGATAGTTTTAGGCAGAGACAATTTTTTATTGGAATATACAATTTGGGGAATTTTATAACAATAATTCTTTTTAAAAAACAGATTGCTCAGTTATAACACTGTTCCTTTAAAAAAAATTACACACACACACATATACATGCATTCATTTTCAAATAGTTCCACATATCTCCACACAATGAAACCTGTTTTGATATAAAATTATTAAGGATCTAGCTTCTAAAGAGACTTAGAATTTTTAAATTGCAAAAGTCTGAATCTTGTAGGGTAAATCAGGCTTGGCAGATGGGTGGAAAGAGAAGAACAACACACAAAGCCAAAAGAAATGCCTGGAATGTAATTGACATTTGGACTTTGTGCAAACACATAGGGTGATGCCTGCAGAGGAGGCTACAGAAGGAGAGAGTATAATAACAAATCAAATTTTGGTGTTTTAAATTAAAAAAGCAATTTTATAACAATGTGAAATCATCGTGAATGTAGTTTACAGTTTGGTCAAGAAAGTTCACTGTAAGTGTTCTCAGATATTTCTCTTGCTCTTATCACCTTAAGTAGTCCTTCGCCCAGAATGGGTTGTGTTTATAAGTCATGAGATGCTTCTTCCATGACTTTAGTGGCCTCTAAACTCATGTGAAATTTATATGTTTAAGTCCTGTCCAAAATGAATCACACCTGTTTTTTTAGGAACTGTGGCCAATTTAAAGTATTCAATACAAAATGAGAACTAAAAATGCTTTAGCTGGCTTACTGATGCAGAAGAGAAAGATATGAAAGGATATACAATTTGACATTATGGACATTTCCCATTATTTCTGCAGTTTTAATATAGGAAAAAAGTACTAAAACTGAAATTTGAATACATGTCACCAAGTGGTAGAGCTGTTTCAATCATAACTGAAGTGGAGAAAAACATTTTTTCTCTCTTATAACAAAAATGAAATTCTTCATTCTAACAAGCAAAGTTTTCAGAGACCTGATATTATGGAAACTGTCCTTAATTGTAAGAAAGCTTATTATACAAATAAGATTGTAATAAATCAGGCAAAGTTAAACAGCCTTGAAAAGCTAGGATATTTACCTGATATTTACCTAGGATATTTTGGGTTTTTTTCCCTTCTGTTTATTCCATATAATTCTTTGGAATATCTTTGTTATTACCTGATTCTGTCTTGTTCATAGTGTTTCATTGTACAGGAATTGAAGACTAAAGAAAATATTGGATAGGATAGTCTGTGTTAAGAAATATAACAATAGACAATATAACAATAGACATTTATTTCTTATACCTTTAGTAGTTGAAGTAAGGGGCTACTTTTCAGCTGGCAGCTCTCCTCTTGTGATAGTTCAAGGAGCCACACTCTTTTCATCTCATGACTACCAATCCAGAGGCCACCCAAACAAAACTGATGTAATGACAAGGAGGAAGAGAATGATTGCACTTGGAAATCAGAAAGAAATTCTAAGTGGAGGTCTTAGGTTGTGATTTGAGGAGTGGATGGTATTTCAACAGAAAGGGACGCAGGGAAATGGCACCCCAGAATCACTGTGAACCAAGGAAAAAAGAAAAGCATGTTCTGGGAAAGATGAATGTCCTGGGTTGACAGTAATGGTTCATGAAGGAGAATAAAATGAGGGTCAAGTCTAGGAAAAGTTGTAAGTGTCAGATCATGGATGACCTTGATGTTCTGCCAAGCTTTTGTTACTTACACACACACACACACACACACACACACACACACACACACACACACTACTGGGACGAAAATAACTTGACGGTAGCGTGAGGAAAAGAGAGGTGGGAGAGAAACCAGTTAGATCGCTACTGTGAAATCCAGGAACTTATTAAGTTCCTGAATAAGGCATTGGCTAAGGCATTGGCTACAGAAAGGGAAATGGGTGGTTTTATTTGAGAAAAAAATTGAGATTTAGAAATACCAGGTCATAATAGACAAATTGTTGTTTTCGGGAATAAATGAAGAGAGATGAAATTGAGGAAGTGGCTTCTGGTTGATTAACTTGAGGGTAGTGGCGCTGAATAAACCATGGTGGAAAACAAAGGCCGTGGGGCTGACTGAGGGAAAGAAGATGATAGGCACGGTTTGAGATATTTTAGCTTTGCTGTATGAGTAAGACATGTCTTTTACACTCAGAGAAGCAGATGAGGGTGTAAGTCTGAAACTTAAGAGGGAGCCAGGGTTTGAGACATAGGTCTCCTGGGGACTATTTGGGAAGTGTGAGTAAAATCAGTTAGGAAAGGACTGTCAAATAGGACATCAATCAATTTTAAATCACCTAGGAAAGCAGTTCCACTGAGCAATCATGACCTTCTCATGCCAGATGTAATTTTTTTATTTAACTCAGTGAGAGATGAGAAAAAAGAAACATCAACAGACTTGTTAGAGTGAGGTTTTTAAAATATGCCCTGATATAATTTCGGGGACAAGATTAAAGTAGGGTCTTATTTTCTTTTTTATGTATTCATTTTACTTTTTAAATAATGAAAAGTGGATCACTGTCAATAGTTTCACTTAAATATTGAAGAACAATTTGGACCCTTCATGAATAAAATGCTAATGAATCATAACAGGCTCACATGACCATTACTGAAATGATCACAGGCAAGGGGAATAGGATTACCCCTTGGACCATCATTCTCTTCCTGGGGAAAGAGTGGAGTTCACCTCATCAAGATACCTAGCTGTGTGTGTGTTGGGGGTGGGATAGTATTTACCTAAAAAATCAGGGTGTTGTTGGGGAAAAAAAAGAAGAGTGATATTGGGAAGGCAAATGTAGTGTTAATTATATCATGATTATCTGGTTAAGTGAATAAATAACAATAACAAGTCTGCATTTCAACCCTTATTATTGAATATTCTAAAATGTATTAGTTCTTACTCGAGTGAATAGACTTTATGGAAGATTTTTGTCCCCAGGGTTATCATTTTGGATTGGCAAGAATCATCATTACAAAAAAATACACATATAAAAAGTGTAGAGAATTGAACTGAATACATCGGGTATATATTGGATTTTAATGAATTTTTACTATGTATTTAAATATTTTAATGAATTTTTATGATATATTTATAATATTTTAAGAATATAAGTCCACAAGGGAGGAATGTGGTTTGTTGTGTTCACTGGTGAATGTCCAATGTCTAAAACAATACCCTACACACAGTAGGCTCTCAATAAATACCTGTGGGATGAATAAATGGGGAAAATATTTATATCACCTTAGTTGTATTTTTTATCTTTCTCTGAAAAATGAAAATTCTCTCCAAATATTTTATATTTGATTATTTGGTATTTAATTGGCTCTGATTCTGCTATTCTTTTTTGCAATGTTCTTTCTAAATTTAACTATATGTGACCTTCTAATTTGCCCTTCAACTTCAGTTCTGGGTTTAGTCATATTGGCTGTTTTCTCTTCTTGGCTTTCAAATATCCTGGTACAGTTTGTTTTGAATGGGTAGAACCATATTCTTTTTAATAGCCAACTTCCTTGAACTACACTTCCTAAGAGAAGCCTAAGGATTCATTTTACTAGTTTTCAAGCTTGATACAATTAGCTTCCCAAAGTTAATCTTCTTAATCTTGCTGACATTTCCATTCCCTTCCCTTAGGGAAAGGAATTCAATTTCATCTACTTGCGATTGTTTCCTCAAGGTTCCCTTCTACTATTAGAAACCCATCTAATTTTTTCCCTGTGAGTAAGTATCAGATCTGATGTCTGCCTTGGGAAATGTTACCTTTGTCAACGAAGACCATGCTATGAGATTTCATTGCTTCTGAACTTCTTGGTCATCAGTATTCTCATTTTGATGTGTGCCTGTCAACACTTATCTTTATTTAAAATTTCTTTAAGTTGACTAAAAACCTTATTAAACTGTTGTTTCTTAGTTTAGTGATTTACATGATTTATATTAGATTTAGGATATAGTTATTTCGTGTGTTCTTACCATATTAACTTTAATCCAATTATTCATCCCAAATAATCTCATTACTATATTTTTATTCTGGATTTATGAAGGCATTAATTTCACAAATAATAATGTAATTCTCTCTCTTTCCTAAGCCCATCCTCCAGTTCCAAGTACTATCCTACTAGTTGTCAGGTATTTTAATAGTATCTCAACTCCAAATACTCTTGATTAATTCTATCATTCAAAAGTTACATCAGAGCATTTTGCATAATTGTATGATTATTTCCTCACAATGGAATGTGATATAATAAAGAGATATTTTAAATGTTGTGTGATAGTCATTGAAGCACATAAATGTCACTGTTCACAGTGAACATTACATAAAAAGAAATACACCAAAGACAGTGAACAAATAATGATACAAAATCTTCAATTTATTTGTATTAGAAAGAAAAAAATAAGTGATAAAAGATTTGGTGCAAGCCTAGGGAGGAGTTAAATGAATGGCTACATCTGTTTAATGGATTAAACAAGAAGCTATTAGATGACTAAACAAGATAAGAAAATAATCATTTTATAAAAACTTAAAAGCACCTCACATGATTTTTCATTAGTTCTTTATATTTTTTCAGCTAGTATAGTGTTACTATGTTTGAGTTCAGAGAACACAGAGATAAATAACATGTAGTCCTTGACAAGAAGGAGATTACAGTCTTGGAATGAGAGAGAGTTATATTAAAAGGCTTTGTTTTCTCTCTTTTATTTCACGTCTATGATAAAAATCATAATGAGTACAATGAGAATGCAAAGAAATTTTGATAGAGGAGTCAGTTATCCTTAGGAATATAAGGAAATGATTCAGGGGTAAGAATGCCTATTTGTACATATAAGTCACCTTGAGTAAGATTGTGCTGACTGCACAAAGGCCAGGGTACTCCATTGCTGTATAACACATCTCAAGCCTACAGTGTGAGAGTAGAGGGTTAGAGAGATAACCTCAGGCTACCCTGTGAATATTTTCATTGGAAGTTGAGTCTCTGAAGCACAGAAACCTTTGGTTCTTTATATAGGGATACCCATGCAAATCACTAGGGCATAGGATTGGAGGATGATTAGCATCTTATTGGATCTTCAGACTATGAGAGGGTGAAAGATAGATTTAAGGTGAGACGTTTGGGGTTAGAAAGCCACTGGGTTGATACCTCTGCCAACTTGAAGGGACAGAGATTATAGCATGGATTTAGCATGTGGGAAACAGTCAAATGATAATTTCCTTTGGGGATAATTTATCTGTGTATCATGCTCATCAAGATACTTCCCCATCTATCCCAGTATGTCCTAAATGGGTGTCTTCAAGTTAACTTCAATGGAATTTTCTACTTGTTTTTAACAGTGCATATTAAATTCCTTAAAGAAGAATTATGATAACTCTTATTTGCTCTGGTAATTTTTTTAGAAGTATGTGTTTGACTTTTATGGAAGATCACAAGGAGAAACCATCTTATGATATCCATATTCACATGAACACACTTTAGTATTTCCCAAATTAAAAATGAATTATAGGTGCTCCTAGACTCCATATTTTGTCTATTTTAGTTATATTCCCATCTCTCTCTAACCCTGTTCAAAGCAAACCTTCTCACAAGCGTTATCGATGCTTGCTGTCTCTCCTTTCTCAGCAACTATTCACTCTTCAATCTATACCAATCTGGCTTCATCCCCAAGCATGACCCTTAAGATGTCATTTAACCTACTTTTGCCAAGGTCGTTTACAATCTTCAGGATGCCTACTCCAAGGAACATGTCTATGTCCTCATCTCACTAGACTCCCCCAGCAGGATTTGACAAGGTTTGCCATCCCTTTCTTCCTGAAACACTTTTTTTTTTTTTTTTGCGGTACACAGGCCTCTCACTGCTGTGGCCTCTCCCGTTGCGGAGCACAGGCTCTTGGACGCGCAGGCTCAGCAGCCATGGCTTACGGGCCCAGCCGCTCTGCGGCATGTGGTATCTTCCCGGACCGGGGCACGAACCCGTGTCCCCTGCATCGGCAGGCGGACTCTCAACCACTGCGCCACCAGGGAAGCCCCTGAAACACTTTTTCTTCTTGGCTTTATTGACATCACACTGGTCGTAACACCCATCTTAATCAATGGGGTGGTAGATTTATATTCTTCTGTTTCCCATGGTTCTAATTTTCTTTTTCTACTTCTGTTTATAGCTAAGCCTTGTTTGTGAAGTATCTTAAATCCTTGTGGGAAAAGGAATGTATATAATTAAAATAAAAATTAAATATGTAAGTAATAATATTGGCTATCTTATAGTTAAAGGATGCCATAAAGGAATTAAAAGAACTCATAACCATGGACATAGTCAAGTAAAAGTTGCATGTCTAAGTAGGTTATCTAAAAAGATATGAACTGTCAATGCTGTCAAATAAAGAACATTTGTGTTTATGTACACACTACTTAAAGATACACATAATTCTTTGCCGGGGACCAGCCCCAGCTGAGCAGGATTCACCCAAAGGAGAAGACGGAGTCGGCGTGGACAGAACTCAGTACACCTCTTCTTGGATGCAAGGATCTGACAAATTTATTTTTACAATTTTGAAGCTTTTATACTGTGAGGCAATCTTATTTTCAATCTTAACAATCCAGTTCCCATGCCAAAAAATCCCTTACAAGAGCCATAAAACAAAAGTAATTTACATAAGCAGATTACATCAGAAGGTCAAACAGGTTAAATGATCTTCTTATCGCTTGTAGTTTCTTTTATCCCCTGTGGTCAGGTACATCTTGGTCACGCCTAAGTCAGGAACTCTGTCTGCGGTTTCATCATTGTTCTTAGAAGAAGTAGATGTTTTTGTACCTGTTTGTTCTGTTTAATCAGCCAGATCTTCAAAACATAAACTCAAGCACATTATTCTTTAGCATCAGTAAATATTTACAGGCTGTTTTAATCTATCTCTATAATTAAAGCAAGACACAGAATAATCAATAACCCTAGGGGGTCTTGGGGGAGGGCATTGTACCTTAAATTTGCCACCAAGT
Source organism: Aethalodelphis obliquidens (assembly GCF_003676395.1). Lineage (NCBI taxonomy): Eukaryota > Metazoa > Chordata > Mammalia > Artiodactyla > Delphinidae > Aethalodelphis > Aethalodelphis obliquidens. Next base: position 26,878,850 of record NW_020837945.1, on the reverse strand, counting down.
TCCTTTGCAAAATACTTATAAAATATAATTTGTGCTTTATATCTATTCTTATTTGGAGAGCACTGAAACTTATGTAAAGCTGTCAAAAAGCCTACTCTATCTAGTTCCATATAAACCCACTTCAGCATAAAACCTTCCCGCCACCATATCCAAGTGTTTTTTAACATATCTTTAACTCCCCAGGGGGGCCATAACTCATCCAATTTACCTTGTAAAGTAAGCTCTTGCCATACAAATGCTCCTGTTGTGTTTCCCTGTACCCAATGCCCTGGCCTGGGAGTGGGGATTTCAGGTGTAGTCATTGGGGAAGCCGGGGTAATTACAATCTTTTTTTTTGGTTTTACCCTAAGTCGGGGTCTTTCCCTAAACCCTCCATTGGAACTGGGAATGTTTCCCAACACTAATAACAATCCTATAAAAATCACCTTAGGCAAAGGCAGGGGAAGACAAGGGGAGCCACACAGAGGAAAGCTGTGGTTCACGGAGGAAATGGGAAACAAAGCCCTGTTGCGGTGGAAGAGCAGTTGCCATTGGCCAGGTCTCTGGTCTGCTACCTGGGTTCCCATCTGAGCTGGGCGTGGGAAGCGAAGCAGCCATGGGGACAAGAGACCTCTCTCAAAAGGGGTGAGGGTTCAGGCTCCTGCAAAGTTGGGGGGGGGGGAGGGTCTATGCCCCACCTCTGTTGGCCCCCAAGTTCTCTCCTGATGGCCCCTCTGCGACTGTGCCTGTCTTAGGTTGTTCCTTCCCTGAGGAATCTTACCCGTCTCTGGCTAACCAGCCATCCTCCGGGGCCAAGCAGGGAGATGTGAGGTGTGCGAGTGAGCGAGGTGCAGCGCCCCCAGAGAAGGTCAGTTCTCTGTCACCTTGGTAGCCTATGCCCCCGTGGCCTCCACGCCCAGCACCTGCCCTGGGATTCCTTCGCCAACTGGCGGGGCCCCGGCTCTGATCACATGTCTTCGGGAACCCAGGTTTCTCCTCCAGAGAGGGCCCAGCTTACAGCACTGGGCAAGAGAGACCAATTACACGGCACCAGCCACCAGGAGGCAGGAAGCTTTGCAAACGAGAACTTTGCTTTTCCATATTTACACCTGACAGCACCAGCTTTGCTTGGCACTATGGGTCTCGTCCATGCTGAGACTCAAAGGCACTTCCTATGCGGCTCCCAACAATTCTTACAAAATAAGAAACTAGAGCTATGAGGGCAACAATAAAAATAAAACTGGAGAAAGCCTAAGAGACTATATAGTGTTGAATTCTCGCTCAAGTAAAATGAGTCAATTTTCTTAGGGAAAGGCCCTCATTAGCCTTGAGATCCAGTAGCAGCTGCTGTAAAACATTCCTAACCAGAATACATAGAACAGCTTATCACTATGGGCCTGTGATGTAATCACAGAAACACTGGATGTGAGCCAGAGCAGGTGGATTAAAAATTATGGTGTTGCACCTTAGCTGTCCAGAGGATGATTAGGTTAGACCTTCACAGGCAAAGGAAACACTGCACTTACAGAGTTATTCGAATAAATGTCTTGCTTTTGAATACATTTCACAGGGAGATTATAATATAAACCAAATAGCAAGTGATTGAGAATTGGCAAATGGAAAATTTTACCTATAAATATATCTAAGTAAAGGTGAATTCTACTGATTTTCTAAAAGAGTAGAACTGCAGTGCTGAAAGCTTTTATTGTGGCATTTTATTCTTTCTGAGAAGATTACAGTTGTTGCTGCAGTCAATGGTGAGATCCAGATCATAGTGGTGGGACATCAGAGGCATTTGAGACCCTTATTATGGTGGTTATTTTAAAATAATGTTCATAAATTGTGAAATGCCAAATAAATCAAATACACACAAAAATGGAATTTGGTTATTACAGTGGATAGCCTATATGGCAAAATATTTTGCAGCCACTTAAATATATTTTAGGAGAATATTTAATGCTTTAGGAAATTGTTCATAATATTAAGTGAACAAAATAGGTAATAAAAGATATTTACAGGGCTTCCCTGGTGGCGCAGTGGTTGAGAGTCCGCCTGCCGATGCAGGGGACACGGGTTCGTGCCCCGGTCCAGGAAGATCCCACATGCTGCGGAGCAGCTGGGCCCGTGAGCCATGGCCGCTGAGCTTGCACGTACAGAGCCTGTGCTCCACAACAGGAGAGGCCACAACAGTGAGAGGCCTGCGTACCACAAAAAAAAAAAAAAAAAAAAAAAAAAGGTTTTTACAGGTCTTAATCACTTGTGTATACACACAAAATAACTTGAAAATATATACTAACATATCAACAGTGGTTATTTGTGGGTAGTAGGATTATGGGTTATCTTCATTTTCTCTTTTGTGCTTTACCATATTTTCTAAATGTTTTACAAAGAGCATGTAGCATGTTAGTAACAAAAATGTCAATGCAAAAAAAAAAAAAAAAAAGAAAAAATTCTTTGTAGAATTTCTTCTATTTCTCACTGTCTGAAGTCTCTCCAGGTTTAGTAACCTATGGATTCACTGTAAAATCTTTTTCTCAACCAAATATTCAATGTATGCCTGAAAGGCCTATTACAAATTTGACTGTCTTTGACTTGGTGATATAGCCTCAGCTCAACCCTCTCCATCTCTCATTGATGACCCTACAAAGCAACACTGTGTGCTTGGAGACCATCAGAAGTTTCAGTGCAGATTGAGCATATTCACGTACTTAATTGAATTATTTCTCCTTGACACAGCCAGTAGAAACAGAAGAGCCAGGAATAAAAAAAGAGTGTTGAGAAGATTTAAGCAATCATTCAGCACATTTCGTATGAAAAAAAAGAAGAATGATTTATTTCCTGAGAAAGGAGCAGCACCCTGTACTGGAAGACTGTAAAGGAAACTTTGTGATTACAGATACTCCATAATCACTCAACAAGATCCGGAACCTGTTGTCACCTGTCATATGTCCAAAGCATATGCTATCCTCTTTGTTTCCATTTCTGCTTCTTTTTTCAAAAGGGTCTCACATAATAAAGAACTGAGCATCGAGAACATACACAGTTTACCTCAACTGTTTATATTTAAGGTGTGAAAAATAGTAGAAAACCAAGCAGGTAGCCATGGTTAAGAGAGTGAGAACAACTGGTTTGGGAAGCAGACAACTTACGTCACAGCTGAAAGCAACAAAATGTAACCTGCTGAGAAAATAACAATGGCAGAAAAGAAAAAAAGCAAAACAAAACAAAAAAAAAGAATCTGGCTGTGTTAGTTAGAAATAGAGCAGCTTTTCTGGAGCAGAATTTATACTGATGGTGAACTTAAGGAAAAGAATTAGTATACATGCCAGACTGAAAATATAACTCAAAATAGTATCTTCTGGGCTTCCCTGGTGGTGCAGTGGTTGAGAGTCTGCCTGCCGATGCAGGGGACATGGGTTCATGCCTTGGTCCAGGAAGATTCCACATGCTGCAGAGCAGCTAGGCCTGTGAGCCATGGCTGCTGGGCCTGTGCATCCGGAGCCTGTGCTCTGCAACGGGAGAGGCTACAGCAGTGAGATGCCTGCGTACCGCAAAAAACAAACAAACAAACAAAAAAACTATATATATATATATATATATATATATATATATAAAATCTTCAATAATTGATAAATAAAAAATAGTCCTTATTTCACACATGAACTTTTTCTTCTGCCACACTGTACTAATTTTACAGAAAGTTAATCATCAGTAAATCGCCATTGCATATGATAGAAATTTTGAAAAGTTTCAAGAATCAATACTTTATCTTGATAGTATTATCATATGCTCAAACTTTACTTCTTTATGGAAACCTTAAAAACTATGTACCTTTGACAAGGATGCCCCTTCCAGTCAGGTATTAATTCATTTATTCAACAAATATTTTTGTACACTTACAAGGTACTGGATATCATAATTGGCACTGAAGACAAAGATGAAAAAATGGAAGTTTTTGTTATGAACCTCAGGGTGGAAGAGGAGATCATGAAGTAAAAGATAATATTATGTTACCATATGCAAATACAAGGGTCAGAAAGAGGCGGTGGATTGTAGTGGCTAAGCACGTTGATTCAGAAGCCATTCTCCTGTGGTCAGGCCCTTTTTTTTATCACCCACTTCCAATTTGGGTACCTCTGGACTTAAACCACTTTTTGGTTTCCTCACCTATAAAATAGGAATAAAAATAACGCATCTGCCTATTATAATCTAAATGAGGCTTAAATGAATAAATATGATTCACGTATATGTAAACCAAGATATGTAAAGAACAGTGTCTGATATGGATTAAGCATTATGTGTATATTAGTTAATGCTATAAAACAGAACAAAACAAACCAAAAAAGAACAAAGTAGTAGTGGATGAAGAAAGGAGAGAATGCTTTTGGGAAGAATTTGTCAGGAAAAGATTAACACAGGAAGACTCTAAAGATGATTGGGGGGAAGGAGCTTCATGATGGCGGAAGAGTAAGATGTAGAGATCACCTTCCTCTCCATAAATACATCAGAAATACATCTACATGTGGAACAACTCCTACAGAACACCTACTGAATGCTGGCAGAAGACCTCAGACCTCCCAAAAGGCAAGAAACTACCCACGTACCTGGGTAGGGCAAAAGAAAAAAGAAAAAACAGAAACAAAAGAATAGGGATGGGACCTGAACCCTTGGGAGGGACCAGTGAAGGAGGAAAGGTTTCCACACACTAGGAAGCCCTTTCACTGAAGGAGACGGGGGTGGTGGGGGGAAGCTTCGGAGCCATGGAGGACAGCACAGCAACAAAGGTGCGGAGGGCAAAGCGGAGAGATTCCTGCACAGAGAATCGGTGCTGACCAGCCTGAGAGGCTTGTCTGCTCACCCGCTGGGGTGGGCAGGGGCTGGGAGCTGAGGCTCGGGACTTGGAGGTAAGATCCCAGGGAGAGGACTGGGGTTGGCTGCATGAACACAGCCTGAAGGGGCTAGTGTGCCACAGCTAGCCAAGAGAGAGTCTGGGAAAAAGTCTGGAACTGCCTAGGAGGCAAGAGACCATTGTTTCGGGGTGCACGAGGAGAGGGGATTCAGAGCACCACCTAAACGAGTTCCAGAGACTGGCACAAGCCGCGGCTATCAGCGTGGACCTCAGAGACGGGCATGGGATGCTAAGGCTGCTGCTGCAGCCACCAAGAAGCCTGTGTGCAAGCACAGGTCACTGTCCACACCTCCCCTCCCAGGGGCCTGTGCAGCCCACCATTGCCAGGGTCCCGGAATCCAGGGACAACTTCCCCGGAAGAACACACGGCACACCTCAGGCTGGTGCAACGTCATGCTGGTCTCTGCCGCCGCAGGCTTGCCCTGCACTCTGTACCCCTCCCTCCCCCGGCCTGAGTGAGCCAGAGACCCCTAAACACCTGCTACTTTAACCTTGTCCTGTCTGAGCGAAGAACAGATGCCATCAGGTGACCTACATGCAGAGGCAGGGACAAATCCAAAGCTGAGCCCCAGGAGCTGTATGAACAAAGAAGAGAAAGGGAAATCTCTCCCAGCAGCCTCAGAAGCAGTGGATTAAATCTCTACAATCAACTTGATGTACCCATCTCTGGAATTCTTGAATAGACAATGAATCAGCCCAAACTGAGGAGGTAGACTTTGGGAACAAAGATATATATATATATTCTTTCCCTTTTTCCCTTTGTGTGAGTGTGTATGTTTATGCTTCTGTGAGTGATTTTCTCTGTATAGCTTTGCTTTTACCATTTGTCCTAGAGTTCTGTCCATCCTTTTTTATTATTATTACGTTTAAAAATTTTTTCTTAGTAATTATTTTTATTTTAATAACTTTATTTTATTTTATTTATCTCCTTCCTTCCTTCCTACCTTCCTTCCTTCCTTCCTTCCTTCCTTCCTTCCTTCCTTCCTTTCTTTCTTTCCTTCTTTTCTCCCTTTTATTCTGAGCCATGTGCATGAAACGCTCTTGGTGCTCCAGCAAAGTGTCATGGCTGTGCCTCTGAGGTGGGAGAGCCAAGTTCTGGACACTGGTCCACAAGAGACCTCCGAGCTCCACATAATATCAACTGGCAAAAATCCCCCAGAGATCTCCATCTCAACGCCAAGACCCAGCTTCACTCAATGGCCAGTAAGCTACAGTGCTGAACACCCTATGCCAAACAACTAAAAAGACAGGAACACAATGCCATCCATTAGTAGAGAGGCTGCCTAAAATCATAAGGCCACAGACAGCCCAAAACACACCACCAGACATGGAACTGCCAACCAGAAAGACAAGATCCAGCCTCATCCACCAGAACACAGGCACTAGTTCCCTCCACCAGGAAGCCTACACAACCCACTGAAACAACCTTGGCCACTGGGGACAGACATCAAAAGCAACAGGAACTACGAACGTGCAGCCTGCGAAAAGGAGACCCCAAACACAGTAAGTTAAGCAAAATGAGAAGACAGAAAAACACACAGCAGATGAAGGAGCAAGGCAAAACCCCACCAGCCCTAACAAATGAAGAAGAAGTAGGCGGTCTACCTGAAAAAGAATTCAGAATAATGATAATAAAGGTGATCCAAAATCTTAGAAATAGAGTAGAGAAAATACAAGAAACATTTAAGAAGAACGTAGAAGAACTAAAGAGCAAACAAACAGTGATGAACAACACAATAAATGAAATTAAAAGTTCTCTAGAAGGGGGCTTCCCTGGTGGCACAGTGGTTGAGAGTCCACCTGCCAATGCAGGGGACATGGGTTCGTGCACCAGTCTGGGAAGATCCAACATGCCGCAGAGCAGCTGGGCCTGTGAGGCATGGCCGCTGAGCCTGCACGTCTGCTTCACAACGGGAGAGGCCACAACAGTGAGAGGCCTGCGTACCACAAAAAAAAAAAAAAAAAAGAAAAAGAAAATTCTCTAGAAGGGAACAATAGCAGAATAACTGAGGCAGAAGAACAGATAAGTGATCAGGAAGATAAAATAGTGGCAATAATTACTGCAAGGCAGAATAAAGAAAAAAGAATGAAAAGAATTGAGGACAGTCTCAGAGACATCGGGGACAACATTAAATGCTCCAACATTAGAATTAAAGGGGTCCCAAAAGAAGAAGAGAAAAAGAAAGGGACTGAGAAAATACTTGAAGAGTTTATAATGGAAAACTTCCCTAATATGGGAAAGGAAATAGTTAATCAAGTCCAGGAAGCACAGAGAGTCCCATACAGGATAAACCCAAGGAGAAACACACCAAGACACATATTAATCAAACTATAAAAAATTGAATACAAAGCAAAAGTATTAAAAGCAGCAAGGGAAAAACAACAACACACAAGGGAATCCCCATAAGGTTAACAGCCGATCTTTCAGCAGAAACTCTGCAAGCCAGAAGGGGTTGGCAAGACATAGTTAAAGTGATTAAGGAGAAAAACCTACAACCGATATTACTCTAGCCAGCAAGGATATCATTCAGATTTGACAGAGAAAATAAAAGGTATACAAACAAGCAAAAGCTAAGAGAATTCAGCACCACCAAACCAACTTTACAACAAATGCTAAAGAAAATTCTCTAGGCAGGAAACACAAGAGAAGGAAAAGAACTACAAAAATAAACCCAAAATAATTAAGAAAAAGGTAATAGGAACATACATATCTATAACTCCCTTAAATGTAAATGGATTAAATGCTCCAACCAAAAGATATAGACTGGCTGAATGGATACAAAAACAAGACCATATATATGCTGTCCACAAGAGACCCACTTCAGACCTAGAGACACATACGGAGTGAAAGTGAGGGGATGGAAAAAGATATTCCATGCAAATGAAAATCAAAAGAAAGCTGGAGTAGCAATTCTCATATCAGAAAAAATAGACTTTAAAATAAACACTATTACAAGAGACAAAGAAGGACACTACATAATGATAAAGGGATTTATCCAAGAAGAAGATATAACAATTGTAAATATTTATGCACCCAACATAGGAGCACCTCAATACATAAGGCAAACACTAACAGCCATAAAAGGGGAAATTGACAGTAACACAATCATAGTAGGGGACGTTACACCTCACTTTCACCAATGGACACATCATCTAAAATGAAATAAATAAGGAAACACAAGCTTTAAATGATACATTAAACAAGACGGGCTTAATGGATATTTATAGAACATTCCATCAAAAAACAAAAGAATATACATTCTTCTAAAGTGCTCATGGAACATTCTCCAGGATAGATCATATCTTGGGTGACAAGTCAAACCTTGGTGAATTTAAGAAAATTGAAATCTTTTTTTTTGTTGTTGTTGTTGTTGTTTTTTGCGATATGCAGGCCTCTCACAGTTGTGGCCTCTCCTGTTAAGGAGCACAAGCTCCGGACATGCAGGCCCAATGCCCATGGCTCAGGAACCCAGCTGCTCCACGGCATGTGGGATCTTCCTGGACCAGGGCACGAACCCGTGTCCCCTGCATCGGCAGGTGGACTCTCAACCACTGCACCACCAGGGAAGCCCGAGAAAATTGAAATCTTATCAAGTATCTTTTCCAACCACAACGCTATGAGATGAGATATCAATTACAGGAAAAAATCTGTAAAAACTACAAACACTTGGAGGTTAAACAATACACTACTTAATAATCAAGAGATCACTGAAGAAATCAAAGGTGAAATCAAAAAAAAACCTAGAAACAAATGACTATGAAAACACGATGACCCAATACGTATGGGATGCCGCAAAATCAGTTCTTAGAGGGAAGTTTATAGCAATACAATCCTACCTTAAGAAACAAGAAACATCTCAAATAAACAACCTAACCTTACACCTAAAGCAATTAGAGAAAGAAGAACGAAAAAACACAAAAGTTAGCAGTAGGAAAGAAATCATAATGATCAGATCAGAAATAAATGAAAAAGAAATGAAGGAAACGATAGCAAAGATTAATAAAACTAAAAGCTGGTTCTTTGAGAAGATAAACAATTGATAAACCATTAGCCAGACTCATCAAGAATAAAAGGGAGAAGACTCAAATCAATAGAATTAGAAATGAGAAAGGAGAAGTAACAACTGACACTGCACAAATACAAAGGATCATGAGAGATTACTACAAGCAACTTTATGCCAATAAAATGGACAATATGGAAGAAATGGACAAATTCTTAGAAAAGCACAACCTTCTGAGACTGAACCAGGAAGAAATAGAAAATATAAACAGACCAATCTGAAATTGAAAATGTGATTAAAAATCTTCCAACAAACAAAGGCCAGGACCAGATGGCTTCACAGGCGAATTCTATCAAACATTTAGAGAAGAGCTAAAACTTATCCTTCTCCATCTCTTGCAAAATATAGCAGAGGTAGGAACACTCTCAAACTCATTCTAAGAGGCCACCATCACCGTGATACCAAAACTAGGCAAAGATGTCACAAAGAAAGAAAACTAAAGGCCAATATCATTGATGAACATAGATGCAAAACTCCTCAACAAAATACTAGCAAACAGAATCCAACAGCACATTATAAGGATCATACACCATGATCAAGTGGGGTTTATCCCAGGAATGCAAAGATTCTTGAATATACACAAATCAATCAATGTGATACACCATATTAACAAATTGAAGGAGAAAAACCATATGATCATCTCAATAGATGCAGAGAAAGCTTTTGACAAAGTTCAACACCCATTTATGATAAAAACCCTCCAGAAACTAGGCATAGAGGAAAGTTTCCTCAACATAATAAAGACCATATATGACAAATCCACAGCCAACATTGCCCTTAATGGTGAAAAACTGAAACCATTTCCACTAAGATCAGGAACAAGACAAGGTTGTCAACTCTCATCACTATTATTCAATGTAGTTTTGGAAGTTTTAGCCACAGCAATCAGAGAATAAAAAGAAATAAAAGGAATCCAAATCAGAAAAGAAGAAGCAAAGCTGTCACTGTTTGCAGATGACGTGATACTATACATAGAGAATCCTAAAGATGCTACCAGAAAACTACTAGAGCTAATCAATGAATCTGGTAAAGTAGCAGGATACAAAATTAATGCACAGAAATCTCTTGCATTCCTATACACTAATGATGAAAAATCTAAAAGTGAAATCAAGAAAACACTCCCATTTACCATTGCAACAAAAAGAATAAAATATCTAGGAATAAACCTACCTAAGGAGAAAAAAGACCTGTATGCAGAAAATTATAAGAAACTGATGAAAGAAATTAAAGATGATACAAATAGATGGAGAGATATACTATGTTCTTGGATTAGAAGAATCAACATTGTGAAAATGATGCTACTACCCCAAGCAATCTACAGATTCAATGCAATCCCTATCAAACTACCGCTGACATTTCTCACAGAACTAGAACTAAAAAATTTCACAATTTGTATGGAAATACAAAAGACCCCAAATAGCAAAAGCAATCTTGAGAAAGAAAAACAGAGCTGGAGGAATCAGGCTCCCTGACTTCAGACTATTCTACAATGATACAGTAATCAAGACAGTATGGTACTGGCACAAAAACAGAAATATACATCAGTATAACAGGATAGAAAGCCCAGAGATAAACCCACGCACATATGGTCACCTTATCTTTGTTAAAGGATGCAAGAATATACAGCAGAGAAAAGACAACCTCTTCAATAAGTGGTGCTGGGAAAACTGGACAGCTACATGTAAAAGTATGAAATTAGAACACTCCCTAACACCATACACAAAAATAAACTCAAAATGGATTAAAGACCTGAATGAAAGGTCAGACACTATCAAACTCTTAGAGGAAAACATATGCAGAACAGTGTATGACATAAATCACTGCAAGATCCTTTTTGACCCACCTCCTAGTGAAATTGAAACAAAAATAAACAAATGGGACCTAATGAAACTTCAAAGCTTTTGCACAGCAAAGGAAACCATAAACAAGACCAAAAGACAACCCTCAGAATGGGAGAAAATATTTGCAAGTGAAGCAACTGACAAAGGATTACTCTCCAAAATTTACAAGCAGCTCATGCAGTTAAGTATCAAAAAAGCAAACAACCCAATCCAAAAATGGGCAGAAGACCTAAATAGACATTTCTCCAAAGAAGATATACAGATTACCAAGAAACACATGAAAGAATGCTCAATATCATTAATCATTAGAGAAATGCAAATCACAACTACAATGAGATATTATCTCACACTGGTCAGATTGGACATCATCAAAAAATCTACACACAATAAATGCTGGAGAGGGTGTGGAGAGAAGGGAACCCTCTTGCACTCTTGGTGGGAATGTAAATTGATACAGCTAGTATGGAGAACAGTATGGAGGTTCCTTAGAAAACTAAAAGTAGAACTATCATACGACCCAGCAATCCCACTACTGGGCATATACCCTGAGAAAACCATAATTCAAAAAGAATCATGTACCACAATGTTCATTGCAGCTCTATTTACAATAGCCAGGACATGGAAGCACCCTAAGTGCCCAATAACAGATGAATGGATAAAGAAGATGTGGCACATATATACAATGGAATATTACTCAGCCATAAAAAGAAACGAAATTGAGTTATTTGTAGTGAGGTGGATGGACCTAGAGTCTGTCATACAGAGTGAAGTAAGTCTGAAAGAGAAAAACAAATACCATATGCTAACACATATATATGGAATCTGAAAAAAAAAAAAGTTTCTGAAGAACCTAGGGGCAGGACAGGAATAAAGATGCAGATGTAGAGAAAGGACTTGAGGACACGGGGAAGGGGAAGGATAAGCTGGGACAAAGTGAGAGAGTTGCATGGACATATATACACTACCAAACATAAAAAATATAGCTAGTGGGAAGCAGCCGCATAGTACAGGGATATCAGCTCGATGCTTTGTGACAGCCTGGAGGGGTGGGATAGGGAGGGTGGGAGGGAGGGAGACACAAGAGGGAAGAGATATGGGAACATATGTATATGTATAAGTGATTCACTTTGTTACAAAGGAGAAACTCACACACCATTGTAAGCAATTATACTCTAATAAAGATGTTAAAAAATTAATAAAAAATAAAGATGACTGGAAATGTTTAAGAATGAGAATCTGGTCTAAAATTATTATATGTCATAGAAGTCCTTTTTAAACAACAACAAGAAAAAATACTAAATGCATACAAATTTTAAAGTAGTTTTAGTGGGTGGGGTGGATGTTTGTGTGGGGATCAGGATTTTTTTACAGTATAATAAATGATAAATGCTAGAGAGCATGTAAGTAAAGGGAACACTCTTACACTGTTGATAGGAACGTTAATTGGTGCAACCACTATGGAAAACAATATGGAGGTTCCTTAGAAAACTAAATTTGCCATATCATCCAGCAATCCCACTCCTGGGCATATATCCAGACAAAACTATAATCCAAAAAGATACATGCACCCCCTGTGTTCATAGCAACACTATTTACAATAGTCAAGACACAGAAACAACCTAAGTGTCCATCGACAGATGAATGGATACAGAAGATGTGGTATATATATATATATATATATACATATATACCATGAGATATTACTTAGCCATTAAAAAGAATGAAATAATACTCTTTGCAGCAACATGGATGGACCTAGAGATTGTCATACTAAGCAAAGTAAGTCAGAATGAGAAAGACAAAAATACCATTTGATATCAATTATATGTGGAATCTAAAATATGACACAAATGAACATATCTACAAAACAAAAACAGACTCACAAATAAAGATAACAGACTTGTGGTTGCCAAGGAGGAGGTGAGGGAGGGAAGGATTGGGAATCTAGGATTAGCAGGTGCAAACTATTATATATAAGATGGATAAACAGCAAGGTTCTGCTGTATAGCACAGGGAAATATATTCAATATCCTGTGATAAACCATAATGGAAAAGAATATGAAAAAGAATATGTATGTATAACTGAGTCACTTTGCTGTACAGCAGAAATTAAACACAACATCATAAGTCAACTGTACTTCAATAAAATTAAAAATAAATTATTCTAGGCCAAGGCCATAAAAGTCAGTTTTAAGTAACAATGAGAAAAAAGTACTAAAATGAGTAAAAATTTTAAATTAGTTTTGGTGGGTGGGGGAGATATTTGAGTGAATATCAATTATTTTTTACAACATACATAGTAGTGCATATTACAGCCGACTCTCATACTGTGAAAATCTAAGGCACAGGTTAATTAATTTTCACTACCCCATCTTTATAATGAATTTCTACCCTGCTTCCAAACTTCAACTTTCTTAATTAATTGAATCAGATATTTTCGATGTTACAGACACTTGACCAGTAACTAAGTAAATATACTCACTTTGCTTCTAAATATGTCTGTGACTACTAATAAGTCCTCAAAAGAGTAGCCTATTGTTAGTAAATTGATAAGAATTGGCCCCAAGAACGTCAAATGAAGATTATTACATTGAAAGTCCTTTGAGGGCTACTATTGTGTGTTTTTCATCTTAAGAGTACACTCCACAAACACAATATGCTAGGTATTGTATTACGTGCATGTTAAGACAATAGTTGCTGGGTGAAACTGGAGCCAGACGTGGAATAGGTGTTAGAAAGCAGAGTATAGGTTATACTGTACTGCTCTTTGGAGTTATATTGATAAGTTCCTTATATGTGTTTTACTACTGTTATCTTTGTTCAATTATTTCCAGTTATTTCATTGATTGTGGGATTGGGCACAGAAAACTAAAAGAGAATAGACCTTAATTTCGACCAACAGCCGGTGGTTACACACGTAATTAATGGGGAAGACTGTTTACTGGTATTTATTTTAGAACCGATCCCATCCCTACCAAAGAAAATGGCCGTGCTGAAACTTCACATTTTCAAACAGCCAGTTCAATTGGCTCTCATGAATTTGTTGCAGCAATAAATTTAGTTAATTTTTTATACTGCATATGTAAGAGTCGTAGTTTATACAGGGAACAGAGTTTTATTTTCATTTGATAATAGTCCTCTGGTTTCGATACAGATTAAATGAAATCCATGGCATATACTCTGGGCTATGAAATTATATGTCTTTATATATATATATATATATTTAACATGTTTTTCCATACTGTTGAGGCATTTCAGTAGCCTAATAGATACCACAAGCTAGTCTAATGAACTCCGTGGGTGACTTCATGCCATAGTCTATGAAACTCTGACATTTTCATAATTAACCAAAGTCTGGGATCCAGTTCTAAGCTGGTCTTTTGCCCAAGCATGCAATTTGTGAATGTGATTAAGAAGCTGAATTTTATTTTTGAGCACTTGGCTTCAGTTCCTAGAAGCCATCCTACTGAAATCATTTTGTTTCTAAGCATTTCCTTGTGGAGGGTATAATTTCCATAAAACAGTATGTTTTTAGAGATATTTCAGTTCAATAGTCTATATAATGTGATTCTCTCTGTACAACATTCCCTTGCAGGCCTGGTTCTTCTTCATCTTCCAGATTTCAGCTTAAATATCACTTCCTAAGAGTCCTTTCCTGAGGGATCTATGTAGCTTCCACCAGAACATTCTCTACCTCAAATTTTTTTAAACCATTGTAACATACTTACCATCTATGTCTATCATTAACATATTTTAAAGGCCCCGAATATATGGAAACTGTCAACTCCTATTATTGTTTTTCCTGTGTAATTCAGATAATTGTTTATTGACATTTTGAAGTTGTTTCTTTTTCCTGACTTTGTGGAAAATTAGAAAAGAGTAATGAAAACAAAGCAAATTTGTTCTGATATTCTTGCCTGAATATATAAGGTCAAAGAACTTAAACAGCTAGCCATTTATTTACACTTAGTTATATATTGAAGTTTATAAGAAGATTTTCAACATAATAAATCTTCTTCAAAGTCCCTGATAGTATTTTTTTTTTTTTGCGGTACGCGGGCCTCTCACTGTTGTGGCCTCTCCCGTTGCGGAGCACAGGCTCCGGACGCGCAGGCTCAGCGGCCATGGCTCACGGGCCCAGCCACTCCGCGGCATGTGGCATCCTCCCGGACTGGGGCATGAACCCGTGTCCCCTGCATCGGCAGGCGGACTCTTAACCACTGCGCCACCAGGGAAGCCCCCTGATAGTATTTTTTAAAGTACTACTCTCTTCCTTAATGACTCCTCCCCTGATACACCTTAAATTGATTATTGATACCGTCTTCTACCACTTCTGAGCATGGTGTGGAATTCTTTCTCTCTCAATCCACCACTCTATAAGTCACCATACATATCTGTATATATTTATGTGTACATAAATATCTATCATATCTGTGATACCTGTAATAAGTACTTATTTATACCTATTTATTTGTAATTATCTATCATATATTTATCTGTCTACCTATGTGTCCATTTTCCTTTATATTTAAAATAGATAACCAACAAGAACCTACTGTATAGCACAGGGTATATTCTGCTCAATATTCTGTAATAATCTATATGGGAAAATAATCTGAAAAAAGAATGGATATATGTATATGTATAATTGAATCACTTTGCTGTATACCTGAAACTAATACAACATTGTTAATCAACTATGTTCCAATATAAAATAAAAATTTTTAATAAAATAAAATAAAATTCTAATCAGTTCCTTCCTTTCCATCTTTACCACCTTTGCCACTTCTTGGATTCAGGTCAATTTTTTGGTCTGAGATACTGAATTCAACCTCCTGTGTTGCCCCCTCCAGTTCATTCTACCATTACAGAGGGGTTTTTTTCTAAAAGTGTATCTCTTCTGCCTAAATTCCCTCTATGGCTCCTGAACGTCTTTAAAATAAAAACTAACATCTTAGGTCCATGTATACACAATTCTTCATGATGTTGCCATTGCTATTTTTCAGTTTTACCTTTTCCTTCTCCCCACTCTGAGCTTAAATATTAAAATGTAGAACTGTTTGTAATGCCTGAAAGTACTCTTCTTTTCTGTGTCTCTGGAATATTTGTGCATTTGTTACTTTCTCTCTGATATAATCTCAGTGCTTTCCTTATCCCAGTTAACTACTGTGTGTCCTTCAAACTTTGGCTGAGCTATAGCCAAAGCTCAGCTATATATATCATAGATTGAAAATGAGTTTTCAATCCTCTCATTTCAGGTAACTGCTTCCTATTTCCATAGTGTTGTGACTATCTCTGTCAGTATTTATTACTGTATATTTATAGCTTTTTTTTTTCTGCCTCTTCCACAAGGCTATGAGATTGTTTAAGAGAAGGATTATGTTTTTATATAAATCTCTGGTATATAGCATAGTGTCTAGCCTAAAATTTATGCTCAACATTGTATATGAATAAAAAAATAGTTATGGAACCGAGAACATTGGCTTCTATTTGAAAAAAATTCTGCAACTGGGAAAAGGAGATGTAAAAGTGATTAATACATAAAATTTTGCCTCAGGTTCTACTTACTGTGTTTCAGGAAATGTTCTAAGTGTTTTTCATTGTGGCTGCATTTGGGCAGTGCAATTATCCCAAGCGATGAATACTATTATTATCCATCTTCATATCAGGACATTGAGACACAGAGGAGTTTATTTACCTAAGGTCATACATTTTCTTAGCCTGGGTTCCTCTGAAAGCACAGTCTGAGGCAAAGAGTTATGTGCTAAAATTTTATTAGATAATGCAAAACCACGGACACAGGAATTAGGAAAGAGGGACTGAGACTGGGAAAGAGAGAATCAATATAAGGTAGCATTACTGAGCTGATTGGCACTTACCATCAAGTGTAAATGTCTGGGTTTCTCAGGACATCTTCTGAGAGGCTTTACATTGAATGCATCTCAGGACTGTCTATACATTGAAGAAGAGGGAGGGGGAGAATTATTCACGGGTTATGTGTCCCATTGGTCAAATGTTTTTCCCACATTTATTTCTGGATGGGGCAAGCACAGGATCCCCTGGCACTGTAGGTCTTTTCATAAACAGGAATGCACCAGAGGAGGGCACTGCAGGGGCGAGACTCTAAGTAGAGTTGATTTGCTTCCTCCTGAAGCCATTTGAATCCCACGTGTAGACTGTTACAGCAGCAATGGCTAGGATGGAATGGCAGCCAAAGGCCCTGTAGAAGGTATGGCTGAAAGGATCTGCAAACGTATGTAAGAAAAGTCTGATATGTCTCTATGGTAAATGGTGAAACCCTAATTCAAGTACTGGCAGTCTGAATCTAGATCCTATTGTCAGTGTTACCCTTCAGCTTGGGCAACAGTGGCCCTTGCCCAGTGCTTTGGCAGGACATATGTCACAGAGACACACACAAAATAAAATTATTAAAGAAAATGTGGATGCCTCTCTTTCTGAAACAGCAGTACCACAATCCAAAACACCTGCTCTCTTGACTGTATACTGCTTAGACTGCAGAAAAATGCTTCTGCACAGTTTTTTCTCTGCATCCTATATCCAAACCCATTATTGTCAGTCACTGGGCTGCTGACATAGAAGACAGACACTGACTTAAAGTATGGGAAGGATGTGATCAGCTGAAACACGTAGGTGAGGGGAAAAGACAAAAAATTGCCAAACACTTCTCTCAGATAGCATGATTGTAACAAATTCTTACCTAAAAAAATATCATTTTTCAGTGTTCCAATTTGCATTATGGGGGTTTTCAAGAAGGTGCATCATATTTGCAATAGTTGTATGTGACATGTAAAGTTATTCTCTATGTGGCCATCTGGGTTACTACTGAATGTTAGAATAATGAACGGTTTTATTTTTATAAAATAATTTAGTAGGACTTAATTCATTTTTTTAATTGAAGTATATTTGACTCACAATATTACATTAGTTTCAGGTGTACAACATAGTAATTCAATATTTTTATACATTATACTCCAAAGTTACTAAAAATATAGACTGTATAAAAGTTTAAAAATTCAGTTGTATATAAAATCTAGATATTAAATTATATTTGTCCAGTATAATTTGTTTTGCCTATAACTTTAGTAGATAATATTGAATGTTTTAGAGGAAAATATAACTTTCTGAGACATGTATGAAAGACAATTTAATTAATTTAATTTTTACATTTGTTTCAATGTATATTTCTTGATGAAAATAACTCAAGTATTATGAACTCTGAATATAATTAAATGCTATTATTTTAGTTCTTTACATCATTAGATGTCATTAGAACACAAATCATGTGAAAATCTTGGTAATAATAGCATAATTCATGATTTTGCTGAAAGGCACAAATAAATTTATGGGATACAATTATAATAAATTATGAATTATATATGTTTACTTTATACTTACCCAGATATCCTTAGTCAATCAACAGACTCAATCATACAAAAACCAAATATAACTTTCAAATATTTAGATATAGTGTATGTGTGCCCTAATTTGCACTCATGCCCCAGACTTCACAAATAGTTGGGGTGGTTTTGCCCATGTTTATAATAAATGCCTATACTCTGCTCTATCATACTTCACTCCACTCCACTCCACTCCACTCAGGTAAAGTACATTTCTCCACTCTACTCCTTCACTACACAGCCTCTGTATTGTTTCAGGGATTGGGCCAATTGAGCAATTCATTCCAGTTGAACAGTGCTTATTAAATTGACAAACCGAAGACATCATTTTAGCCCTGTTAAACTATTGGTAGTGTGTTTAACCATCCATATGCAAATATGAAAACAATTATAGATGACAAGGACTAAATATTCCAACTCATAGTACAGTACACCATAAAGCTTTTAGCTATTGAGAAAAGCCCTATTCAAATATCAGCCATCTCCTAGACTCCACACAGAATTTTATTTGTCTTCTTAATTCCTCCTGCTAGAGAAACCATGATTTTCCTCTTCCCTAACTGAGTGAATAACTCAGGTAAATTGTCTGATACTATAAATTTCATAGAGCATTTGCTTATTATCTTATTTCTGTATAAGACAAAATGCTTTGTGGACTTGTAGAAATTGTATTGGGTAGTGCTAAAAACATTCTTAAAGGATTGTAGTTTTACTGATTTTTATATATTCTCTTTTGAATGGATTTCCAATAAGGGGCTTCTGAGGAGACAGAAGTAATAAAATATTATACCATTTTTACCTCAAATGCTACCCCATCTCTGCTTTTCCCTGTTGACATCATAGGCTCTGGGCAGTACTTTCCAAAGCCACACTGTTGATTTGTTACTTGGCTGTTGTTTTTATGTTTGTTTCCTCCATAATTATAATTTTGGCATGTTGTGCTCAATAAAAATTGGAAGATTATAAAATATTTCATTCTTCATCTCCCTGTAAAGGCCAAAGGAGAAGATATAGCTGCTATACAACTATCTTGAGACAGTACTCTTACAGTTATAAGCCCATCTTAAACCACAAAGTAACTTAAATGTGTTTTTGTTTTTCGCAACAGCTTTATTTTCATCTCTTGAATGTCTCATAGAAATCTCCCTTGATGTAAATGTAGATGTTTTGTATTTCAATATGGTAAAGATCTTTTTGTTTTTCATCTTTTATATGTAAAAATAAAACAAAACCTCCCCATTTCGTCTTGGTTCTTGCAAAACAATTGATTATTCAAAAACTCTATCTTCACTTACAGGCTATCAATTTCTTGTAACATGCTCCAAGTTAAATTCAGAAATATAGATTACAGGTTTTAATATAGTCTCTGAGGTTTTCTACCAGAAATTTAGTATAGTTATCTCCATTTCCATGAGATAGCAAAGCCACTCATAGGTCACAGTACTTTAAGAGTAATCCAAATATTCACTCTCAAGTATTCATACAAATGAGACAAAGTATTGGCATCATAATTAAATATTTATAAAAAATCTGCTCTGCTTTTTGTGGGGCACAGATGTATTCTCAGAGTTAAATGCTGATATGGGAGGGAATCAGTTGTCTAGGCATGACAGATTTCTCAACGCCAAGCAGCTCCATGGTCCCAGAAGATGTTCTTATGAACTTGATCTGAGTCAAATGACACAAGCAGGACAGCTGGGAGGACAAATCACACTGGTGAAGGCAGGGAATCTCTCACCCTTCTGGCTGAGTTAGTTCTATAACTTGTATTTGCTACTACAAATATTTGAAATTGATTACGAAGTCATGACATCCAGACAACATATTTCTTACAAAATCATGTTTGTTGCCAGAGACCTAGACAAATTTCCTGTTTCAAGACATATTAAAGCTCATAATCATGATGATTTGTGGCACTCAATTCCCTCCCCAAGCTACAAATAATCAGGATATTTGGCCTAGAATAAGAACTTTTCAAAGTAAATTAAATAATTTCTTTGGAAAATTTTAGAGCAGTGAAAGTGTGTGTGTGTGTGTGTGTATTGTTGTTGCTGAGGCTGCTTCTTTATATATCTCATTTATTTTTAGGTTATAAAACAGCTTAACCTCTAAGATTAATATTTACCTAAAATAGCTATTATTGGAATTATCTAAAGTAACCTCTTTATCCATGGGGAAAATACTGCATACAAACAGGTTGTAGTTATATGTCTTAGAAAATTTTTTTTGAGAACTGAACGTCTCCTACTAAGGTCAGACAGCTTTTAACATCAAGTGATATAATTAAATGGCTGTGAAATATTTGGAATGCAAGTTGATACTTTAAAAATTGCAAATGAAAATATTGTAGAAGAAAACAGCTAAAATCAGAATGTTTTACTGAACTCAGAAGTAAAGGGTAGGCAATGTAGAGTGCGAAAACTTGAAACAATATGTTTCTAGGGCTAAGGAGCAGTTTTATTTAAAGGAGTTTGTGGAATATGGCAATTTACTCAACTGTGGTAGATTATTCCTGTTGTGGATTTTAATGTATGAGAAATGTAAACTGTTTCATTATCCAGACTATATGTTACGTCCCAGAATCTTTATCCATTCCATCAAACATCATGAGTACTTACTACACTGAAAATATCCACCAAATACCGGCTTCTCTCCCTCTGAGACTTGCATACAGTAAATCCTTCTACTTTTAGGGCCTATTCCTCATTCTTTCTTTCAGTCTAGAAAACTCCTTCTCATCCAGCAACAGCCAACTCCAAAATCACCATTGTTTGAAGCCTGCCTTGACTTATTAGGCAAAGTAAATTCATACTTCCATTAATCAACTATTTACAATTATTTACTTATAGATACGAGTTTAATTATTAGAAACCCCAAACCTCAATGTCAAACCATGTATTCCATAATTGCAGAGAGTTTGTGTTCTTTTCTATATCCTCAAAACTTTCACACTATATTTCTATGTAATAGGTAATTGAATCACATTTGTTGACTCATTGCTGTGCCTCTATACACATTCTGTCTCTCCATCATGTATTTCTTGGTCTGTGTCTCCCACTCTCCTCTCTCCTTCTCTAGATTTCCATCCATACCTTCATCCATGCCACCACAGGATGTGACTTTTAGTTCACCAACTCATATTAAGATATTCACTTGAAAGACTTTTTTGAAAATCAGTTACAAAATTCTGTTATCTAGTTTACTTTTTGAGGTTGCAGATAAGACAATTAAAAAAGACAAGTGATAAACTTATTCTTTAAGATGATATCATCTTGACCACACAGAGATAAATATTTTGCAATATTTATTCTAGGGGACAGAAGATGCATCAATCTAGAGGTGCCATGGAGCTGCTGAACTTACACTCTCTTCCTCTAAAATATCCTGAATGCCATCAATTGATGCCTGAGACCCTCAGACCCCCCAAAGACAAGTGAGAGTACACATGTCAATTTGTACATTAAATGTCTGTAAAACTTGACTTCCTTCTTTTTAATTTTAATATAAAATAAATGAAAGTTTTATTTTATTTGTTATATCACATTGAAAAACTTTCTCTTTTAATATCTATATTATGCTCTACAAAGAATTGTATAGGGCTTGTGTTGAAAACACCCTATACTAAAATATGGAAGAGAATTTAGAGCAAACACAAATTTTCCCAGTAAATTTTTTTTTTTTTTTACTCTCCTGTGGTTACTATTTTTGAAGCAGCTTTATTCGAGATATTCACCTACCATACAACTCACCAAAGTGTACAATTTGATGGTTTTTAGTATATTCACAGTTGTTCGATCATCATCACAATCAATTTCAGAACATTATCTTCATTCCACAAATATTCTGTACCTATTAGCATCCACTCCCCATTTTCCCTCAACTCCTCCTCTCCCCTGTCCCAGGCCTAGGCAACCACTAATCTAGAGTCTCTTTCTAGTTGCCTGTTCTGGATATTCCATATAAATGGAATCATAAACCATGTGGTCTTTAGTGAGCGTCTTTCAGTTAACATGTTTTCAAGGTTCATCCATATTGTAACATGTATCTGTACTCCATTCCTTTTTATAGCCTAAGAGTATTCCATTGTACGGATATATCCCATGTTATTTATGCATCAGTTGATAGACATTTGGGTCCCTTAAACTTTTTAGCAATTATAAATAATGCTTTTATGAATACTCATCTACCAGTGTTTGTATGGACATATGTTTTTGTTTCTTTTGGGTATATACCTGAGTGGTATTACTGGGTTATATGGTAACTATGTTTAACCTTTGGAGGAACTGTCAAACTACCTTTTTTTTTTTTACATTTTTTTCCCACCAGCAATGTATAAAAGTACTAATTTCTTCAGATACTTACCAACAATTGTTATTATTTTCTTTTTGATTATAGTCATCCTAGTCATCCTAGTGAGTGTGAAGTGATAACTCATCTTGTTTTGATTTGTGTTTTCTTGATGGCTAATGATGTTGAGTATCTTTTCATATGCTAATTGCCCATTAGTGTATCTTCTTTAGAAAAATCTCTATTTAGATACTTTGCTCACTTTTAATTTTTTTTTTTTTTTTTTTTTTTTTTTTTTTGCGGTACGTGGGCCTCTCACTGTTGTGACCGCTCCCGTTGCGGAGCACAGGCTCCGGACGCACAGCCTCAGCGGCCACGGCTCACAGGCCTAGCTGTTCCATGGCATGTGGGATCTTCCCGGACCGGGGCACAAACCTGTGTCCCCTGCATCAGCAGGCGGACTCTCAATCACTGCGCCGCCAGGGAAGCCCTCACTTTTAATTTTGATTATGTTTTTATTATTGAGTTGTAAGCATTCTTTGTGTATCATAGTTGAGTACCTTAACATATATATGATTTGCAAAATTTCTCCTATTCTATGGATTGTCATCTTACTTGTTTGATTATGTCCTTCAAAGCACAAAAGTTTTTACTTTTGATGATATCCAATTTATCAATATCTTTATTTTGATGCTTGTGCTTTTGGTATCATACTTAAGAAACCATTTTCTAATCCAAAGTCAAAAATTTCTATGCCTAGGTTTTCTTCTAAGAGTTTTATAGTGTTAGGTTTTTTTTTTTAATTAATTAATTAATTTATTTTTTGGCCGTGCTGTGTCTTCGTTTCTGTGCGTGGGCTTTCTCTAGTTGCGGCGAGCGGGGGCCACTCTTCATCGCGGTGCGCGGGCCTCTCACTATTGCGGCCTCTCTTGTGGAGCACAGGCTCCAGACGCGCAGGCTCAGTAGTTGTGGCTCACGGGCCTAGTTGCTCCGTGGCATGTGGGATCTTCCCAGACCAGGGCTCGAACCCGTGTCCCCTGCATTGGCAGGCAGATTCTCAACCACTGTGCAACCATGGAAGCCTGATATAGTGTTAGTTTTGATAGTTAGGTCTTTGATACATTTTGAATTAATTTTTTGTATATGGGGTGAGTTCTATTTGTTTTAAAATGTGCAGAATGATTAAAAAAATGTATTTGGTTTTTGTTCCTGGTTTCTGACACATAGCTCCTAAAATTCTTTAAATCTCCTGAGTGACAGGAGTGTCTTTGGTATGCTAATAATATCACTGATGACTAGGGGCTCCTGGATATCTTCAGGATTGGGCTGGTCTCCAGAAAGGCCAAAGCATGATTAGAGACTTGGAACTTTCAGCCTCACTTCACAACTTTCAGGAAAGGGAAGGGGTTAGAGATTGAGTTCAATCACTAATGATTGATGATTTATTCAATCATCCCTACATTATGAAACCTCACGGGGTTCAGAGAATTTTGGGGTTGGTGACACATTGATGTGCTTTTGAAGGTCATGTGCCTTCAGAGAACATGGAAGTTCCATGCACCCACCTTACTCACCTGTATGTTGCCTTATGCGTCTCTTCCACTTAGCTATTTCTGAGTTGCACCCTTTATAACATACCAGTGAACATAAGCAAAGTGTTTTCCTGAGTTATGTGAATTGTTCTAGCAAATTATCAAACTTAAGGATGGGGCTTAAGTTTATTTCTTTGTTTTACTTATTTATTTATTTATTGCTGGTTGGTGAGACGTACAAGTGGGCCCTGGAATTTGTGTCTGGTGTCTGAAGTGGTGGTAGTCTTGTAGGCTTAAGCCCTTAAGTAGTGGGGACTGTGCTAATTCCAGATAGTAAGTGTCAGAATTAAATTGAATTGTTGGCTACTCAGCTGATGTTGGCAAATCAAAGATTCACAGAATTGCAATGCTGTTTTGACTGTTATTAGAAACCTTCCTCTCTTCTCTCTCTCTCTCTCTTTCTCACTAACATAAATTAAGTACCATGGTAGAAACAGTAATGCTTAACAAAATCCATTTTCTCTCATATGCTTCCTAGCCCCAATGCAATTAAGGGTTAATGGATCTTTGAGCAGCTCAGCAGTGAAAATCCCACCTACGATTCTTCAGTCTCTCTTTCCTGCTGCTGAGACTTCGGAAGATATTTTTGAGATGTCATACTGGCCGTCAGATCAGTCCCTGAGTGATTATGTGGCATAGAGGCCTCTGCTGAGCTATGTTAGATATATAGCATGAACAATGAATACACTTCTATCGTGTTAAACCATAGTTTTTATTTTGTTTGTTTTGGCTACCACAAGATGTCATAGCCTATCCTAACATAGGTCCTTCTACTAATAATTTTCCATTAGCTCTTCAACTCTTAAGAGGTAGAATAATTTTCATGGAGTAATTTGGTGAAACTGCTTGCCTCTGCTTATTTAACAGAATGACCTTAAGAGTATAATTTTTAGATTACAAAATGTCTTACATGAGTTAGAATAATTTTTCTTCATAGTGTTCCTGAGTTAAGCAGAGTTGTATTAATATTCACACTTTAAAGATAAGGATACCAGGGTTTAAAATGGTTAAGGAAATTAATCACTTAACATTGCATGACTAGCCAGCAGCAGATTTGTCTATTTCCTTCTGGTCAGTACACTTTTTGCAATCCTGAGCTTTCAAGACTTCTAGGACCTCTCTTTCTATTGTTTACTCATAATTGTCTATGTTTCTGGATAAAATGAATATTTCATGCTGTTTGATGATTTAGCATATTTCAAATAAATAATACATTCAGTAACAATATCAGTCCAACAGATAATGATTAGATTTTTCCTCAAGCTTTTTTGCAAAGGTTATGTATACATAAAACATTAAAGAATCAAGTGTGATCATGGGCCATTCAAGGTAGCTTTAGAGAAATTTTATTTTTTGTAATTTTATTTCTTGTAGTGTTCTTATCTGGCTTCGTTATTAGGGTAATGATGGCCTTGTAAAATGAGTTTGGAAGTGTTCCCTCCTCTTTTGTTTTTGGTAGAATTTGAGGATTGGGTTAATTCTTCTTTAAATGTTTCAAAGAATTCACGCGATCTGGTCCTGGGCACTTTGTTGTTTTTGTTAGGAGGTGTTTGATTACTCATTCAATCTCCTTATTATTGGTCTGTTCGGATTTTCTATTTCTTCATGATTCAGTCTCGGTAGGTTGTATGTTTTTTAGAAATTAATCCATCCTTTTCTTATCCAATTTGTTGGCATATAATTGTTCATAACAGTCTCATATAGTCCTTTGTATTTTTGTGATTTTCAGTTGTAAGATCTCCTTTTTCATTTCTAATTTTATTTATTTGAGTTTTCTCTCTTTTCTTTAGTCTTTTTTTGATAAAGGTTTGTCAGTTTTATTGATCTTTTAAAAAAACCAACTCTTAGCTTCATTGATTTTTTTCTATTGTTTTCTAGTCTCTATTTCATTTATTTTTGCTCTAACATTTATTGTTTTCTTCCTTCTGCTCGCTTGGGGCTTTATTTGTTCCTTTTCCAGTTTCTTGAGGTGTAATCTTAGGTTGTTTATTTGAGATCTTTCTTTTATCTTAATGTAGGTATTTATCACTATAAAATTCCCTCTTAGAACTGCT
This sequence comes from Aethalodelphis obliquidens, assembly GCF_003676395.1. Classification (NCBI taxonomy): domain Eukaryota; kingdom Metazoa; phylum Chordata; class Mammalia; order Artiodactyla; family Delphinidae; genus Aethalodelphis; species Aethalodelphis obliquidens. Next base: position 26,852,709 of record NW_020837945.1, on the reverse strand, counting down.
TTTGCTGCATCCCACAAGTTTTGGTGGTATGCTGTGTTTCCAAGAAATAAAAGGCATTCAAATTGTAAAGTGAGAAATAAAATTGTCTCTGTTTGCAGATGACATAATCTTATATATAGAAAACCCTAAAGACTGCACCCCAAAACTGTTAAAACTAATAAACAAATTCAGTAAATTTACAGGATACAAAACCAACATGCAAAAAACAGTTGTGTTTCCACACACGCAAACAACGAACTATCTGGAAAACAAATTAAGAAGACAATCCCATCTACAGTGAGGAAGTGATGGTCAAGGGGTACAAAGTTTCAGTCATGCAAGATAAATACGTTCTGGAGACATACTAAGTAGCCTAGTGCCTATAGCTAAGAGTACTGTGTTGTATACTTAAAATTTGCTAAGAGAGTAGGTCTTATGTTGTGTCCTTATCTCACACACACACACACACACACACACAATAATAATAATAATATAGGAGGTGGGAGGAAACTTTGGGAGATGATGGGTATGTTTATGGCCTTGATAGTGGTGATGGCTTCGCAGGTGTATAATTATCACCAAATCCACCAAGTTGTATACCTTAAATATGTACAGCTTTTTACATGTTGATCATACCTCAATAAAGTGGTTTAAAAAATAAATTATGCAGTTTAATAATTCTAGTAAATATTACATTACACTTAAACTTTGCTACAGCAAAGCTCATTGGGTATGGCACATTATCATCTCCAGGTAAAACTGTGATATAAATTATCAAGACTGTGTTCTTTTATAAAGATTGCATGACAGCAACATTGAGATGAATTTATGGAAAAAAAGTTTTGTATGGTAACGCCTTACCATATCACTACTGCGTAGGACATGGGTTCCTCTTACCCACCCATCGACCCAAATGGTGAAGAAAACAAAATGTAATTAGTTTTAGGCATTCCTTTCTAGAAGGTTAAGTATTCATGGTGTGGTTGTAAAATATTGTGTCATCATGCAATATTTGAAGGACTGAACTCCTTATAAAATATTAAATATTGAAAATATTAAATCTAATTTGTAAAGTTTTTTCTTCCTTTCCAAAGATATATATGCACAATAGTTTATATACTTCACTGTTCTGAGATTTATTCAATACTGAGGTGCCACGTGATGGCAATCAGTGCTCCTCTGGCAAAGGGATTTCCAGGCAAGGAGGCCAATGGGTTTGACAATTCTCTTACTTAATGGACCAAGAAAATGCAATCACAAGCCTAACCCTTGAAAACATAAGTGTGATGTATTGTGTCCAAAAACCATGTACAGTGACATGTTAATAGTTGGGACTCAGTGAATTAAGTAATGCATCTCTACTGAACTGATTCTCAGAATGTTTAATGTGCTAATGTGTGTTTTGAATTTCTCCAAAGAAGATAAAGTCAAAAATGTCTTTAATGTTGTTTAGCAATACAAACTTATCTTTGTGGAATTTATTTTGAAGGAATGTGATTTGAGAAATATAAGTATATTTAATATAACTCTGAGCTAGGAGTAAGAATGCCTTAGATCCTTGTTAGCTCTGAAGCCCGGGCAAGCTATTTGATTTCTGGACTTCAGTTAATAATACTCCTGCCTGTGTCATGAGGAGGGCTAAGGAGACCACAAGGTCCAGGGAGTTAGGACTGTCCATAGCCATCATTATATGTCTATCACCAAACAGTACAATAAATATTTATTGAAGATTTCAATTAAACAGCATATTTATATTCATAATACACATACATAACTGGATAATTATCAAGCACTTGACAAATATAAAATATTATTTCATAACATTAGAATGACTCATCTCAACCAAACATAATTTCTAAAGTTTTATGTCTGCCATTGTAATTTTGGGTGACTCAGGATTTTTTTTCCTATTGTGTAGAGTCATATAATTAGCCATGTATAATGAATATTCTTAGTATCAAATATTGTCTCAGTAATAATCTTGGAAGGAGAACAGTAGTAGTATGTAAAAAAATGAAGGAAATGAATGATAGGGAGAGAATTATATTATAGAATGCTATTAGCATTGTTCCTGTTTAGTTTTTACATAATTTCTGTTTGGCTCAAGAATAATTACTACAGAAAATGAGATGAAACATTTCTGTGGCATAACAGATTACTGACAGTGACATAACTATTTTAAGTCACTAAAAATGAATTGAGTTGGTGACAGTAACAAAGCTTAGAGTCAAAAGAGTGTCAGGCCTGGGCTTTTTTCTCATACGGCTTTTCATTAGAATAACTCTTCATGCTTTTATCACTTCCTTCACTGCTACTCTGTCCTCTTCTACTAGTGACTTACGAATTTATTTGCACTGTTAGATATCTCACACAATATTTATTTTAATAATCTTGACTTGAAATCTTGTTTCAATTTTTCAAAAAAGAAAAATTTATGAAAATAATAAGACCTCTAAGGCCCTACATTTTGAACAAAGCGTTTGAGCCAGTTAGAAGATTTTCATAGATTCATCACTTCAGCCTAAGTAGAACTGCCAGCCAGGTAGTGTATATGATGTTCCCAAGAAATTTTTTATTTTAACCAAATCACTGACTGTATCTATTACCAATTCAGAAGCAGGTCTGTGAGGGCAGCATGTATTTATTCCAGATATAAACCCCTGAAGAAATCAGCCATATGTGCATTATACCCACAGGGATGTAATTGACTGATAATTTGTACAGAAAGAAACAAAAAAAGTGTTTTTGAAAGTGAGAACACAAATTAACATCTGATTTCAAAGGTACACTTACATTTCTTTACTTCACATAAATTATAATTCATGAGAATGGAAATTGAATATTTCAGAGAAGAGGAAAAATAATTTCACATTGTTTTTTTCCTGGTCCAAAGCCGAAGTAGACTTGTGCAGCTGTGGAAAAAAAAAAAAAAAAAAGGCGTTCAAAGACTCTCAACAGGCATGCTTCAATAAGATATCCTACTGTTCTAGAAAATGCCTCAACAGAAAGGTCAATTTTTAAGAAATCCTTCAAAGGAATAAACCAAACTTAAAAGAAATTTGTCTGGGATCCTAGGTAACCTTCCTTCGCCCCTTCTGAGTTGATTCTGTTTCATGTCAGAGACACACCAGACAAGTGGATGTGAAAGGAAAGGGCAATTCGAGCCTTACTGGCTGATCCCTGACAGCCATTCTTAGTAATGTTTCCTCCATTGTCAACACTTCAAATAGAAACTATAATATGGATATTGCCAGTGAGAGATTTGGAAAATGTACCACAGCAATGACTTACCCCCTCTCACTGACCACTGCCCGCCTCCACCACCAAGAGTACGTCAGAGCTTATCAAGAGACTGTAAGAGAATTTTTAGGCAAATTAAAAGTCCCCTCCCTGCCTCAAGAGGGAGGGGGTATGGGGATATATGTATAAGTATAGCTGATTCACTTTGTTATACAGCAGAAACTAACACAACATTGTAAACCAGTTATACTCCAATAAAGATGTTAAAAAGCAAAGAGTCCCCTCCTGCCTCATTGTTACCTTATTCAGTGGCATCCTGGCATTTCACAACAAAGCCTTTGATGATAAGTTTTGATGGAGCATTCCAACTCCAGAAAGTATGTTAGGGAATTTTAAACAGAAGCTATTTACTCTTAAGTTTTCAGTAGATTCGGGATTTTCTTTGAATGTTCTAGCGTCGACAGGTGCCACAGGTAACAAACTAGAATTTTGTGTTGGTTTTAAAATGTTAAGAGAAAAGGAAAGACAATTTTTCTCCATATAGCAATAGTGTGCCTCAAAAGAAATACATAATTTCGACTCTTAAGTCACTGCTATTTCTGCCACATCATGCTTCCCAGTACCACCGTGATGACTTTTCTCTACACTATTATAAATATTGGAAATTTGCCAGATTCTTTGCTCTTTTGGTTCACTGAACTATGAGCTTTAAATGCATTATTTAATATACAGTGGTAAAAATTTCCCACACTCTTTCAGGACTACAGCTCTTAGAGTATGCAGATATATACATATCTGGAATCTACATATCTATATTCCAATATTTCTACTCCCCCTCCATTCCTTTCTACTCTCATTCAAGAAAGAAAGCCCACTCTGCAAAGGATAAAATGAGGTGTCATATTGTACCTGGGCAACTCTAACCAACTTCTAGTCACTCCCACTGACTCTATTCTCTTTTTCAATCTCAGACAAATACCACTCCCAGATAAATATTTTGAAAACTTAACTTTCATTGCTTAATCCCTTGATGAAGAACCCGCCGTGGCCTCTCATTTCCCACCATATCATGTTCACATCCATCAGCCTGACTGCAGCTCTCTGCATAAGTAACGGAGCCACAACCTATGGCCCACTCTTCTAGAACAAATAGCAGTCTTTCGGGAAAAAAAAAAAAAAGTTTTCCCTGCTTTCTCCTTTTCTTGTTTATATTTATTCCCAGTCCTGTGATTTTGCTATTACTGTCACTCCCCAACCTGGACGTTTTTTGTTGCTGTTGTTCTTGAATTGTTTAAATAAAACTATTATTAATGACTCACCCTTTCCATGAAGACTTCTCTGGACATTCCTGAGAACAGGACAGAGCATCCCTCTCTCTAATGCTACAGTTTCCCTTAGAGTGAGTCATGCAGACTCGGTCACTTCATTATGGGCTAAGGTTGCCATGACTGTTAGTTTTCTCTTTCTGTATTTATGGTAACTCTTCATGGGACCATAACTAATAATTATCTTGGTTTTTTGGTGACTACTACTGGCTATATACTTAGGAGGACCTCCATATGTATTTTATTTTAGCAAAGATGTGACTTATTTGAGAAGAAAAGTAGGGAGAAATTAATCTCTCCCTCTCTCTCAATCTCTTTCTGTTTCTTAACGAACCACACAAATTTTGGGTCAGGCATACAAGAGTTCCCCAAGTAATTTCAAACTAATTACTAACTAGTTTCTAAAACCCTCTATGTCTCAGTTTCCTCTGAGATAACAAGAAGAGCATCTGACTTATGCTTTATGTAAGGAGTAAATAATATAATCATATATGCGAGGCCATTAGCACTATTCCTGGCATATAGTAGGTACTTAATAGATGGTGTTTTTTTTCTAATTTAGGAGAGAGAGAGACTAATGATTAAAAGAATAAGCCTTAAGAAACACAAATCAGGCTTTAAATTCTAGCCCTATCATTTATTAATTTGCTAAGGTCTCTAAACCTCTGTGTTTCTTATTTTTCTCCTTTCCAACATTTGGATAGTACTTTCTGTAAAACATTGAGGTGATTGCACAGGTAATAAAGATGTGACCAATATGTCAGCAAGCATGATGTGTGATCACTGAATAAAGTTTAATGAGATAGTGGGAGAAAATATAACCTCCTCGTGTCCCTGGAGGGAACACTCAGACAGCTTTCTGTGCCTTTCCTCTCATTATTAGGTAAAAGGAGATCCGACTATTACTTTCAATTGAAACACGGGCTCAATTCAGTCACCAGAATGTTTAGTCTGATAGAGCAGTGAAAATTCCAAACCTGATTTAACATGCAACTTAACCCCTCAACCAGCTGGCACTTGTTACAGGCTGGGACTTAACAGTGGTGCAAGGGCTCTGGTGCTTCTCCCTTCCAGCTCATCATCTCTCCCAGTCCTAGCTTCATTTCGGGATCAAAGATGGAGAGAGGGAGAAGAAGTAATACCTGAGTGGCTTTGTGCTTTCTGGTCATCAGATAGTTAAAGCTGACAGCTCTTAGAGAAATGTCACGTAAATGATCACAGCCGATGCTTTAGGGGGCTTTTTGAATGTTTTCTTTAGCCAGTCTTTCTCATGGTTCTCTTAGTCCCAGCAGATGCATTTCTACTCTAGGCCCTTGACTCCTGTTTCAGCTACTACTCACCAGCTGAACATCCTTCCCCTGGGGTCTTCTCATGCCTCCAGAAGCCCCAAGACAGACCTCGGAAGACCTAAGATAATTCTACACCAAGGCTCTCTTCCAGATGGCCCACAGCCAACTCTCATGCATCATCCCTTGTTCTAGCAAACTAGATCATGTCGCTTTGATTGCCTGTTTAGCCTCTCAGCTTATAGATTTCCAAGTATGTGTTGTATCTAAGCCATAGTCCATTGTAACTTTCTTAGGCACGAATAAGATGTCAGTCCTTTGTGTCCCCCTTAAGTCCTTGTCTTCCCAACCACAAAAAACGGGGGGGGGGGGGCTCACAGCAAGGTAATTGCTCTCTCTGAAGAGATACCTACACACATCTTTTCTCTCAAACTTTTTTTTAGACCCTTGATCTGGATGAAGGGTCCAAGACAGAAAGAACAGGTTCTTATGGCCACTTCCAGCATAATGTTTTATATGGAGTAGGCAGGCTGCCTCATGCTCACTTTGGTGTCCTAACATCTATGCTGCTATCTGTCTTGTTGTACCTCAGTCAAAACTGAGAAGGAAGGAAAACCGAGGAGGAATCCTGTTATTAGTAACAAAGCACAGAGCAGTGCCTGGCACCAGGAGTGGCTGTATAATCTGCTGAGCCAGTACAAAATGAATCTTCAGGTCCTCTTGATCACAAATTATTAAGTTTCAAGATCACACTAGTAGGGCATTAAACTGCCCATCCAAGTGGGCGGTCCTGTGTGATAGCGCAAGATAACTGCCCATGAAGTTGGCCCTAGAAAACAGATGGTAGAAATAGTCATTGTCATTCGTCCTTTGGCTCCAATCCCACATAATCCCACTTTGCTCAGATGTGCCTGTATGGTCCTAGCAGCACTGAAATCTTACTGATAATCCATTACCAAAGACCTCACTGCGGCACATTTGTGCACGGTTCAGAGCTGATTTCATGCTGAAACAAAAGCCAGTCCATTTAGATCAGGACCAAAAGCAACCAGAATTAACTGGTTACTTCCCTGATAAGGAAATAGGGACTCATTAATATCCTTTGTCACTTATTTTTTCTGATTCCATGCAGTTGAAAAAAGCAAAGATGTGTGAAATGCTTATAAAGAACTACCACCTAGACTAGTAGCCTCTTTGTTTTAGCTTTGAGAAAATAATAGCAGAGCAACGAGACAAAAACAAAGTCCTATGATCAGGAATATTGAGGATGAAAGGACAACGTGCTATCCGTCAACGTACCTAATGTGTGTCATTATTTCCATTAAAGTATTTTGTGTTGGGAGAAAATAAGACATTTCTTGGAAGGGGGCAGTTTGCCTTTCTGATTCAATGGCACAGAATTGAGCATCCCCGAGGGAAGGTTCAGCGAGAGCTCACACAGTCAGCACCGAGATGCAGACACTGCAGATACCATCCATCTCTCTGACACATGCAGGGACTCATTGTGTGGCTGCCAGACACGGTGGCTGAGATGAGAATGTTACAGAATACAGAAAAGGAAACCGTGTTGTTGAGCTCATTATTGCTCTTATCTGTGAATAGCTCCATAAAGCAGTTCTGAGGAGCATTATTCCGAGATGAAGCAACAGAGATTCAGTCTGTGGCCATCATAACCCAGGCAGGCAGTCAAGGAGTTAAGTGAATGATGCCCGGGGAAGGTAGAAGCTCTAGGTGTTTGCAGTGAGGAGGGGATTGCATCTTTTTAGAGCAATAGTTTTGATGCAGACACTGAGTCAGATCAGCCACCTCTGGAGATTGATGATATTCCAGCCTCTCCCATTCCTTGAATTCCAAACCAAAATAACAAAGAGTGCCCGATAGGAAAGACATCACTGTCATCATTGGAAAAGGCAATTAAAATGGTAGTGTGTGTGTGTGTGTGTGTGTGTGTGTGTGTGTGTGTGTGTACATGCATGTGTTTATAGTGGGAGGGTGGAGTGCAGAGTGAGAAATTCCAGTTACAGTTCATGTCTGGGGCTCTTCACTGATTGGAAGAGAAAACAACAAGGAGAAAAATATAACAGTCATCTGGAAAAGGCAGACAAGGGCAAAGCGCTTTGCAGAAACAAAGCAAAACAAACAGCAAAAAGAGACAGTGTAGGGTCATTTGGGGTTCTATGACAAGGAAATGGTTTAAGCCACTCTCAGAAGGGGAGCACTGGGGACTGGGTCATAACTGCACCTTATCACATCTCACTGCCATTTACAAGGATTGTAAGGTTTCCTGCTGTGCTTTGGGATACATGATCTGATCTGTGACTTCTAAATCTGCATGATATTGATTCTTGGTAAAGGGATATCGTACTGTGTAAGGATCCATACCTCCTGCTGCCCACCCGTCCACCTTTTATTTTAAGCAAGACTTGTTTCAGGAAAGAGGGCAGTTAGTACAAAAATCTATCAGAAGGCGTCTCAACCTGTCCTCCAGTCTCCAGCCAGGAACTCCCTGGAATGAGGCCATGCAACTCTTCTTACTTGTTAGGCCATGGCCTATTTTTCCAGGCTGTTGTATAAGACAAATCCATTGCCTCATTTCTCATAGCCTCTATACAAAGGAAAAAAGCAGACAGATCTTCCCAAACTCAGACAGAATATTGTGCACAGCCAAGTGGGCTGAAAAAAAGCACACTGCCAAATTGGCTAGCACAGCTCCATGCCCTGCTCTCTTTCCAGAGTTTCAGCAACAACAACAAAGATGCTGGACCTCCCTCCTCCCCATACATGAAAGAGAGAGCTCAGATGCTTCTGTTTGGATAGAATCGGGATTCTGAAAAGCAAGCAAGAGATGTTGCCGTCAAGCCTCAACGCTCTTCAGAAGTATCGGAGCGAGGTCTGGTAACCAATGTTTCTTAAAAATCAAATCTGAAGCAGAAAAACTTCATGTCAGAGAGATGAACACTGAAATGACCTAAATCATTGCCACGTACAGGACAAGGCATTTACACACACAGAAGGGTCCTGGGTCAAGTTCAGCTTCTAAAGGATTGTCAACATTCCTAACAAGCATGCTACGATCATTATAATCCTAATAAAGAGTTAATAATAGCCCTGCTTTATGAGTTGACTTAGTTTCAGGCACCGTGACAAGCTCTTCGCATAGTTTATTTTATCTCATTTTCACCACAACCCTGAAATGATTCCAACTTTACAGATGAGAATGCTGAAGTTCAGAGACGTTCATATACTTGCTCCAGCTAACAGCGGCAGTCAATACTCAGTGTCAGGATAGGCTGATGCGAATGTTTCCTATTGTGAAACCACTTCCCATATACTTCAGCTGCTCTTAAAGTGAACAATGATGGGGTTTTCATTCTCAATGGCTTCATCAGTACTTATGGTGTGTAGAGTAATAAACTTCCATGACAGATGATATTTTTACCCTTAGAGAATTAAAAATCCCTAAAAGGATCTTCTTTACATGAACTTAATTTTGAGGGGACAATATCTTTGAGATTATCAACAACTAAGGAAGAATTAGAACAACTGGAACAGATCTTTCCTTGCCTATCCAAGTGATGGATCTCTCTTTCTCTGTCTCTGTCTCTCTGTCTCTGTCACTGTCTCTCTTTGTTTCTGTCTCTCTCTCTCTTTCTCATTCATTCATTTGATCACAGAACTTCTTATGCCCATGCTATACATCGTGAAGGCCAACTCCCATCTGCCCTCTTTTCTCATAGCCCAGTAATGAGGCATTCACACTGTAGGGACCACATTCCCAGTGTCTGCAGGGCCTCTGGTGGTGGCCAGGAGATTGGAAACTCTACAGCTTCAAAACACTCCATCAAGCCATTCAGCTGGTGGCATTTCACATAATGCTACATGATTAAAGACCATGAAGGTTAAACATTCTAACCAGACACATATGTCTAGCAATGGTCTTTTGAAAACCTTCATTCTAAGGAACCATCTGGACATTCCAGGTGATCTCCATGCCTACTGATGGGGGTCCACTCTATCATACATAATAGTGTGTGTAATCCAGCAGAGAGTGTATTTGATGGCCCCTTTTGTTTTAGCTTCTTTAAGAAGAGAGCCAAAGACTGACTTCACTTTCATCAAAAGAATATTGTTACACATAAATAAGAATGTCCTGGCTCTTAAAGAGTGTTAGAATTTAGAACTTGTTCCCGAGCAGTGTAGGGATTCAGTTTCTAATTGTGACTCTGAAGACGAAGAGAGAGGATTCTGAGAATAGATACTGGAAGTGCCAAGGGATAAGTTTCAGCTGGACCCAAGGAATACCCTCTAACTTCAAGAGCAGTTCAGGATTTGATTAGATTCCTTGGCTCTCAGAGAGCAAGATATTCATAAAATCTGAGAGTCAGACGAGATCTTAGCAGTTGTCTCTCCAGTACACTATTTATACAAAGGAAGAAAAGGTCAGAAGCCTGGGAGCTTGAAGAATGAACCTCACTCAGACTCCTGGACTTCAGATTCACAGGACAGACCATTTTCCTCAAAAACAAACTGGATATGTTCAAAGAGAGACTGGATTAAAATCTGTTTGGAAGGTTGCAGTGATGATTCAATGTTTAGATAGGTAAAAATGGGTCAAGGATTATTTTCAATTCTAACAGTCTATGATATTGCAGCTATTGTACCTGGGATAAATGGTACAATCCTGGTAGGTGATAATATACTAGATAACCTTCTTAAGACTCCTCCCTATACTAAGAGTATACACAGTCAGAAACAACATCCATGATTACAAAAAAAATTAGGATACATTCAACAAAAATTACTTCAACATATATATATATATATATATATATGTATGTATATATACATATGTATGTATACATTGCATATATGTAATTTTACCCAGATCATTTTAATAAAATACCTAAAGAAGCATTGTGCTAATACGGTGCTCCCCCATCTCTCTTTCAGGAGGTGATTTCTTAACACATATTTTTTACTATGTAGTGTAAAGTCTTCCAAAGAATGTTGAATTTGATTGGAAACTGATTTGTGAGACACAAAATGGAATTTATAAAATGTAATGCTTTGCGGTGGACCACAGCATTCATCCATTTAATATTTGCAGTTTGGAATCTTCAAAACAAACTTTAGAGGCTGCTGCCATTTTGTGATGTGCATTTTGCTAAGTAATGGACATAAAGGTCAGCATGCAAAAAAGAGTCTCTTAAGCAGATAAATGAGATTGCTCAACTAACACTTTTGCTATGATTAAATTGAATTCAGCCAAGAATTTTTGAACTTCTATTCTTTGACATTATCAACTAAGCAGTATTTCTCATTAAGTGTCTGAAGTGTCACTTAAACATTTCTGTCATGCTTTGTTCCATTTTATGTGGACAATTTTATGCTGTATTAGCAGTCATGAATTTGAGGTTTCTTGAACAAATACAAATAGTCCCTGTGGAAGTCCAGGACCTGATATTAATTTCGTAATAAAAGAAGAAAGAATTTAGAATCAAAGAATATAATCTTGTCAGAGTTTTGCTGTTTATATAAACATACATATCACGTTTTTCATTCTCCTTTCCTTGAAAAGTTATTTATATGACTCTATTTGTACATAAATTTGAATGGATGACAAAATCTTGCCAGTACTTCTAATGTTTACTAGAGTCCCATATACTGACACTAGAATGCTGACTAAACTTAATATGTAATGTTAATTTCTACTTAAATATCTTTTTTTCCCACTATGCTATGTCTTCCAGATTTTACCTATTTTTTTCATAAACTGAGCACAAACTTATGTTCTATATATTTTATAAAATCTTGATTTTCCTAGCTCAGGTCAGATTTAATTATACTTAAATGAGGAGCTACCCTAACCCTGGCTAGACGCATGGTATCAAGCGTAGGGAGAAGGACAAGTGTCATAGACTTAAAGCCTGAAATGTCTGATCTTGACTGTTTTACACCCCACTCCTAGTTCTTTTTCTGAAAATGCTATTGGTTATCAATATCACCAACATCTCCATTTATATGCTTACTTGTCTCTTTACCTTAACTCCCTTCCCTACTTCCATTTCATCGTGCAATGCCCAGAGAAAGTGTGACTACATCAAGTTCAAAAACAAACTCATATCACTGCTCTCTCCATTCCCTCCAGCTGAGAAATAGAACTTAGACCCAAATGTATTTGATATTTTGGAACCTATTCAAAACACAATGTAAACTCCAGAATGTCTGTTGTCACTGAAAAAGTTTACTCTGTAAGTGATAAATACAGAAGCTATGGCCATTCATCCTATAGTTTTACAATTTTAAGGAGGAAAAAGTCATCATTATTTACTGGCTGTAAGGACACAATTAGTGCAGGGCAGCAACACGTTTTTATGCATTTGACTCTGCTTGTATCTTCTATTATGACTTTCTGTTGGTATATTAAAGTGAGAAGTAAGGATGAAATCATTTGGAGGTTTTTGTTGTTTTTTTTTTCTTATGTCTAATATCAGATGACATTATATCTGAATAGAGCTGGACCCTGGTTGTTATTTAACTAATGATCCAAAGGATGTTGATAGCATAGAAATGTCCCCCTTTGGTTTCTTTATTTTTAAAGTAAAAGGGTGATTTAAAATAAAACTTTAAGTTTTTGATATTTCAAATAATTACTATGTAAAATAGGACTCAAAATGGTTAATTTAATTGAAATGTCTAAGCCTAACACTACTAGACCTTTCAAAAGTGGATGGCTTAAGCAAATACACAGATAATGGTTTAATTATATGTATTCTCTCCCTCGACATTGGTTCCCCTCGGTAAACAATGGCTCAAAAGCCATCAGCCAAACAGAAAGTGAACTAGTTTAGAAAGTGCTGAATGCTTCTATTATGCATTATTTTAGCTGGGGTAATGAATATTGTATGATCCCTTAATGTCGAGGTAGTTCTGTACTATTTTGGTGTCTATTATTCTTAGAGAATCCTTAAGTAATGCAATGGAGCTAAGCTTAAATGCTATTTTGCTGTTTAGGTCATTATTTTTCCTTTTTTGTCAACACCTTGGATTATATGAAACCCTGCAGAGGCACTTTAAAGATACAATAGAAGCAATGCTAACTTTAAAGTGAATCTTTCCTGGGAAGAACACAAAGCATTTTCAGTCATGATTTCTAATTACAGTATAGATGACTCAAAAATTGCCAAACATTTGATTCCTCAGAAAGGCACCATAAAGAAGTATCATGTTATAGATGAGGAAATTTAGGAATCATAAGATTAGATGACTTGCCTAGAACTAAATAAATATATATAACAAAATATATATTTATTATATATATACATACACTTATATACCTATATATAGCCAAATATATATATATAACTAAATATATACTACAACTAAATATATATACACATAACTAACTAAATATATATATATATATATGTATATATATATATATATATACGTAACTAAAATATATACATGTATAAAAGGAAATAGAACTAAAGAGTAATTTTCTATTTTGTTCTAGGAATTGAGGTAAGCAGGTAAATGTTTCATAAATGATACCTCATTGACCCTCCTCCTGTTGATATCTTTTTCCAAGCACTAAACCCTTACAAAATTTCAAGCCACTTTTACCAAATCAGTTCTACCACAAAGACCATTTCCCATCCATACCTCAGAGTCAGCCATCTTCCCTACTAACCAGAAAAAGCATGGAAGCTGCAATCACATTTACTTCTCTCCATGAGTCACTTGGGAGCCTAAAACCTTTCTGAGGCCCCTGAGCTAGTAAGAATTCCACTTACATAGCCTCTTTTTTCCCTCTCTCTGCTCCTGGCTTTTTCCCGATGTCTCCTTTAGTCACTGCCACATCTATTAACAGCTGCTTAAATGATACCCTCTTCAGTTTATTATTTATTTAACCCCCTTAACATCTTCCTGTAACAGCCATATTAATTCAGGAGTTTCATCTTTGAGGACAGTGGATTAGTTAGCGTCTACACAGCCACCTTCTTCCTACAACAGCTAATTCATCATCTTGCTACACATGGTTGGACCTCTTCCCGCCTGATTATTGTGTGTGGGTACCAGTGGTGATCATTCTTTCCTGACTTGATTTTCTACATTTTCTGGAACTAGTTTGCTTGTTTACTTTTCCCAATATGCATCCTTGCTTACACAGATGCAGATAAAATTATATCTATATTTCAGAGACAGATATGAATACAATTTTATGAGAACTCCTTTACAGTTCAACACCCCCAATTATTTTGAAATTAATAGACTATGTACACATCTTACTATAGTCATTTTTCCCTTATATTACAAAAATGTTTTATGTGTTTAATGTTAACCGGAGCACTATTTGAATTTAACTATCAAAGCAAAGTTTTTAAACATTTATTTCCTTTTGACCAAAATCAAATGTTTGATATTTAACTTGTCACCGTTAGCTCTCTACTATGTTTGGAAATCTAGTTTAGACTGATCTCTTTTTCTGTCTTCAGAAGATAATTGTTTAAAGAAAAATTGTCCCTTTCAGGGGAGTGGTGTGCAACAGATCACCATCCTGATGTTAAATTGGCAGGTGAGTAATTCTAGAAGCAGTGTGCTTTATTTGATGACAGATTTTAAAGTCATAGACTGCTGTTTCTCTGTCATTTGCTTTCTTTTTCCTAATGAGATTTAAAAATTCATTCTCGTCTTCTTTTTGATCTCAGTGATTTTTCTCTCTCTGTCCCCCATGTTACATATTGTCACTCTAAGCCATGTGTTTAAATGACAGTGTTCCCCAAAGATAGAGAAACTTTAATTTTTTTGTTGTAAAATTAGATTTTATTTAAATAAACACTAAAGGAACTTTTATGGTTCATTAGTCATCCTCTTCCCCTTTCTCTGTTTCTTATTCCATTCTAGCTTTGGGGAAAAGTAGTATGCTAATAAGGATTATAATTAGACAAGAATACATGGCTAGAGTATGCTATTACAAAATGATGCTTACATATTATTTCTTTTTGACTGGTAGCTAAAGCAGCATAGAGTGATTCCTAGTAAAGGACCAGATGAATCTGCTAGTTATCTTTATTTTAGTAGAAACAAGCTCCCTGAGAAAACACTTTCATCCACTTCCCATCACAAAATAGCACAGTGAATATAAAGAAACTTACTGCTGTAAATCAAGTCCTGTATTTCTTTTACATTTTGCTTTTCCCATTGTAGTTGTTGTTACTATTGTTTTATCACAGCAAGTTTCAGTATTAAATTTTAATCCTTTAGAGGAGCTTCAATATTATGCACACAGATATTTAATACCTCTGTTTTGAATAATCTTATAACTAGAGCTGACGTGCAACAAGTTTAATAAGAAAAATAATCAAGAAGAAACATAACAGACAATTGGAAACATCCCCCCTGAAGATCACGTACAACAATGTTTTATACATTCTATAAAAAGTTTACAATATTGCTTACAATTTTAAGTACCAATAGAGAGAAGATCCGGGTACAATTGAGCTATAACTTATTCAAATTACAGTGTCATAATTCCATTACATTTTTTGGCCCTTTCATATCACTCCAAATAATCCTCACACATTTAACAAGGTCTCAGATTTTTTTTTTTCAAGTAAAGTAAATCCAGGAAATTCAGAAAGTTGCAGTTAGCTTAGTTTGATTACAAATATCTGTCGTTGGCACGTACTAGGGTACTGCTTACCTATGTCCCCAATTTAGCACACTGCGGTAGCTATAAATTGCTCCACTAAGCAATCAGATAAAATTCGATCATCTTGAAACATTTTTCAAGTTTTGATTTTAAATTTTAGTGTAACTTAGCCAACCATATCTTTTTTTAATAACTTGACAATTTAAACTTAGCAGAAGTTCTGTTTGGGGAAATGTTACCATCTAAGGAAACTCCCATTCTGATGTTAGCTATTAAATTTTTACTAAGGTGTTGTCAGTTCCAGTTCAGTAAAATAACTTCAAGTTTATATAACTTAAACTCAAAGTTAGTAATATAAGACATGTTGCTCAGAATTTGTTTTATTGCTGTAATATAATATTCACAGTCACCCTGAGAAATGTGTTCTTTGATCCCCACTAAAGAGGTATGAGGCTTAGAGAAGTTAAGTAACAGGCCCCAAGGCAACGCCAGCTGCTATGGGGTTTACCCAGGATTTGATTTCAGGCTATTCTGACTCCAAAGACATTAGTCCAGGTTAAATGCAATTGATGTCTCTGCTTTCCTCTACTCATTTCTGTTTTTGAGAGAACTGGTCAACCATGAAAAACCTCTCCTATGTACTGTCATCTACAGAGATTTCTCTCTTCTAAAATATATCAAGGGCAGAGATTATTCTTAGTTGTTTTTTTTTTTTTCTTGCTCCCACAGTTTCAAAGCCTAGGCTTTGCACAGTGGGAATGAGGTTTGTTTTGCAACTTGACCAAAATGCCTTAAGCAACTAATACTAATTTTTCTTAAGCAGACAGAGAGGGGGTTAAATGTATCTAGGAATTGTAAATGAATTTAAATAGAACAACATTCCCAGGCTTACTCTCTTTTGCTTTTGTTGTTTTTAGCAAAAACAGCTGAATCAGAATTAAACTAGATATGCTTCTCTAGTTCATGAATGTGCCCCTCACTTGTGAAAGGAGATAAAATATTACCAGAAACCTAAAAGAAGAAGGAAGTCAGCTGCCTGTCTATTGAAAATGGGATGTAGCTGACTCATTTGAAAGCTTACTAGGAGGTTTTTTTTGTTTTGTTTTTTGGATTTTTTTAATCACATAAATTAGGTGGGTGACTATTGTTGCTATAGGTGCTGTCCTGGTGCTTTCCAGATATTTTGTTAGAAGGCAAGCAGGGATCTACAATTATGGGGTGACCCATATCTGTCTTTTATGAGGGACATTTGGAGAGAAAACCTGCTAGCACTTGCTGTTGGTTGGGAATCACCACAGACCTTTCAGTGTGGATTCTAACCGTGGGATACCTCAGCAGGATACCAGCTATTTGGTTCCTGGAAAATGTACTATAAGTTTAATGTTTTCATTCTGCAATATATATATATATGAAATTTATTATTTGGGAACCACAAGAAAGAATTGCATTTTATAACTGTCCAGATACATAAAATTGAAACAAAAACTTTACCCCAAAAAACTGAAACTCTTTCTTAGCCAATGAATTCTTTCAGCAGTTCTCTTTAGAGGGAACAGGATAATGTTTAACCCATAATCATGCTTTGAAATTTGCCAACTGCCCTGTCCCTTTGATCACTACAAAGAGAAATATGTTCCTGTCTGGTTGAAAGAGAACCAGAGACCCTGTACTTCGGTTAGAGATGCTTGGTCATCAGATTCATAAGTGAAGTTGTTTAAAATGCAAAGAAATGATGAAAAAAAGAAAAAGCTGTTGGAAATTCAGGAACTCATACCTGAGGTAGACATAAAAAGAATACCTTTTCATAGCACATTTTTTTTTTATGGGTACTGTAAGACAAGGGTTAACAATATACTTGTGACTCAGAGAAATTAGTTTGTCCTTAGAAATATTAAATGTTAGATTCTTTCATGCCACTGAGGAAGAAATTGACTACAGCTGTTCAGGGGATAACTTTGGTGATTATGAGAAAAAAAAATTAAACTTTCAAGGAAAAATTAAGAAGGAAAGTTCTATATATGCTTATGTTTTCAGAGATTCTGAAATGATCAATCTGTTTGGATGAGCATCAGAGAACCTTTAAGGGCACCAGAGCATCTTGTCAGCAAAGTGAAATACAAAGACTTAGATATTGTGAAGAATCTCTTTGATTTGAAATCTCACTTCCTGGATAAAACTCCATGAAGAATGTTTGACTTGACTAGTTTTTCAACCTTTAACACTTTGGTATCCTCCAGGTAGAGCTCAGCTCTTCATGGGAAGAATGTTTAAAAAATTCAAGTTTTAAAATAATTCATTTTTCCTCACAAATTAAAAAAAAACTTATTCATATAATGAAATTAGTTAAATTTTGGAAGTTGGAGCAAATAGAAGCCAGTATAAGGGCCTAAAATAGCCTAAAGCAGTCTAGAAGTAAACTGTTAAATGTTTAATGTCTCTCTAGTTTTTATTTCTTTTCCTCGATCTTTCTCTGACCCTCATCTGGATGGATATTTTTACTAGCTGTTCACTCAAATGTGTATTCAAAATACAGTTGATCCTTGAACAACACAAGTTTAGACTGCGTGGGTCCACCTATATGAGGGATTTTTCAATAGATGCGAACTACAGTACTACATGATGCCCACGTGTAGTTCCATGGATATGAAACCATGGATATGAGGGACAACTGTAAATTTATACATGAATTTTTTTACTTCAGGGAGGGTCAGTGCCCATAACCCTTGCATTGTTCAAGGGTAAGCTGTACAAATATATTGAATTCGGAAACAAAGAGAAAAACCTGTAGCATTATTGGCAAAAATGTAGTTATAACTAAACTAGCTATCAACATACTCCAGAATAAAAGTTTGGGAGAGACCTTTTTTTTAGAGGGGGAAAAAATGGCAGAGCTAAATTATTATATGCTTGTATTATATTAGTGGGTTCTACTAAAAATTTTAGTAAATTTTAGGTGAATTATGACCTACTCTTATTATACAACGATTAGAAGTTTCAGCACAGTTCTGAGAAAAGCGGATTTCTTGTTAGCCTCCTGTTAGCTACTGTTACTCAACAAATAATCCTGTAACATTGCAGCTTAAAACAACAATCATTTTATAACACCTCATAATTTGTGAGTCAAGGATTTAGTCAGAGCTCAGCTGGTTGATTCTTCAGATACATATGGTAGTGACGAAGGTCACCCAGTGTTATTCATCTGGCAGATGGGCTTGTCTGCAGGGTACAAGACAGCTTCATACGCATGTCTGGTGCTATAGATTGAATCTTTATGTCCTCCCAAAATTCACATGTTGAAATCCTAACCCCAGTATAATGGCCTTTGGAAGTGAGGCATTTGGGAAATAGGTTATGAGGATGGATCCCTCATAAATGGGATTTGTCATCTTATAAAAGAGACCTCAGAGAGCCCCTTCTGCTATGTGGGGACAGTGAGGAGGTGGTCATCTATAAACCAGGAAGTGGACCCTCACCAGAGACCAAATTTTCTGGTGATTGGACTTGGACTTCCAGCTTCCAGAACTGTGAGAAATAAATTTCTGTTGTTTCTAAGCCACCCAGTCTATGGTATTCTATTATAGTAGCTCTACTGGTCTAAGATATCTGGCATCTTGATTGAGATGAGTGGAATGCTGCATTCAGTTGGAACTCCACCACCTGTTATGACCTCTCCAAAATGATAGTTTCAGGGGAATCAGATTTCTTCCATGGTAGCACAAAGTTTGCAAAGAGAGTGTTCTGAGAGAAAAAAAGCAGGAAGCTTCCAGTTTCTTAAGACTTGGGCCCCCTAACTGGTACAAAATCATTTCTGTCATATCTGTCAAAGATTCAAGGGGAGGGCTTCCCTGGTGGCGCAGTGGTTGAGAGTCTGCCTGCCGATGCAGGGGACACTGGTTCGTGCCCCAGTCCGGGAAGATCCCACATGCCGCGGAGCGGCTGGGCCCGTGAGCCATGGCCGCTGAGCCTGCGCGTCCGGAGCCTGTGCTCCGCAACGGGAGAGGCCACAACAGAGAGGCCCGCGTACCGCAAAAAAAAAAAAAAAAAAAAGAAAAAAAAAGAAAGATTCAAGGGGAGAGGACATAGGTATCACTTTTTAGTTGGAGGCATTTCAAAAATTCGTAGCCATCTTAATTTTGCAATGCTGTGGTTACTAAAATCAAGTAAATATGCCTTTTCAAAATCTACATATTCTTAGCAATCTGATATGCTATGCTAAATAGTGACGTATATTATTGAACATATACTTTTTGTTTTTCATTTTTAAATGTTCCTAATTCTATAATAACTAAATACAGTGAGTAGATCTTGTCTGGATCCTGAGTTGAGATCAACTGTAAAAAGAAATTTAGACAAAAGAGGAAATTTGAATATTAACTGGGTATTGGATATGGACTGAGTCTAAATAGTTTCTTTAGATGTGGTAATGTCACTGGGGTTGTGTAAGAAAATGTCCTTATTGTTATTTTAAAGAAATATACTAAATTATTTAGGAATTACATGAGATTCTTTTGAGGATTTGTAAAAATATGTCATTAATAAAGGTGCATAGATAGATGAAATTAATATAGCAAAATATTGATGATTGTTGATGCTGCTAATGATTATATGAAGGCTCATTGTACTCTATTCTTGTGTATGTTTATAAATTTTCTAACAATAAAAAATAAAAAGAAATGTTTTGCTCTTTTAATAAGAGTGTGTTTTACTCTTATTAAATAAACATAATTAGCACTGATTCATTGCTTAATGGAAAAATGTTTTAAAAGCCACAGCACATTTTTGAAGATAGAGTTCTTGTTGAGTAATTCTTAATTTATTATGCATGTTTTGTCTTAGTGTATAGTTCTGGATTTTGTCTACTAACAGACACCCCTGAGTCTGTTCTCAGCAGCTTATTTGTATTAGTTTTTATCATTAATATAAAATAATTTTCTTCATAGATATTCATGTCTTCCAAGTATTTATTCTTTTTTAAATTTTATTAGAGTTGATGTACAAGGTTGTGTTAGTTTCAGATGTAAAGCAAAGTGATTCAGTTATACATATACATATGTTCATTCTTTTTCAGACTCTTTTCTCATATAGGTTATCACAGAATAGTGAGTAGAGTTCCCTGTGCTATACAGTAGGTCCTTGTTGGTTATCTATCTTATATATGGTACTATGTGCATGTTAAACCCAAGCTCCTGATTTATCCCTCCCTTACAATGTTTCCCCTTTGGTAACCATAAGTTTGTTTTCAATATCTGTAAGTCTGTTTCTGTTTTGTAAATAATTTCATTTGTGTCATTTTTAAATTAGATTCCATATATGAGTGATATCATATGATATTTGTCTCTCTCTGACTTACTTCACTTAGTATGATAATCTCTAGGTCCATCCCTGTTGCTGGAAATGACATTATTTCATTGTTTTTAATGGCTGAGTAGTATTCCATTGTATATATGTACCACATTTTCTTTATTCATTCCTCTGTCAATGGACATTTAGGTTGTTTCCATGTCTTGGCTATTGTAAGTAGTGCTGCAATGAACTTTGGGGTGCATGTATCTTTTTGAATTATGATTTTCTCTGGATATATGGCCAGGAGTGGGATTACTGAATCAAATGGTAGTTCTATTTCTATATTTTTTTAAGGAACCTCCATACTGTTCTCCATAGTGGTTGTACCAATTTATGTTCCAACCAAGAGTAGAAGGGTTCCCTTTTCTCCACATTCTCTCCAGCATTTATTGTTTGTAGATTTTTTGATGATGGCCATTCTGACTGGTGTGAGGTAATACCTCATTGTAGTTTTGATTTGCATTTCTCTGATAATTAGTGATGTTAAGCATCTTTTCATATGCTTTTTGGCCATTTGTATGCCTTCTTTGGAGAAATATCTAGATCTTCTGCCCATTTTTTGATTGTTTGTTTTTTTGATATAGAGCTGCATGAGCTATTTGTATATTTTGGAGATTAATCCCTTGTCAGTCACTCCATTTGCAAATATTTTCTCCCATTCTGTGGGTTGTCCTTTTATTTTGTTTATGGTTTCCTTCATTGTGAAGAAGTTTTTAAGTTTAATTAGGTCCCATTTGTTTATTTTTGTTTTCATTATTCTAGGAGGTGGATCAAAGAAGATATTTCTGCAACTTATGTTAGAGAATGTTCTGCCTGTTTTCCTCTAACAATTTTATAGTGTCTCACCTTACATTTAGGTCTTTGATCCATTCTGAGTCTATTTTTGTATATGGTGTTAGGAAAAGTTCTAATTTCATTCTTTTACATGTAGCTGTCCAGTTTTCCCAGCACCACTTATTGAAGAGACTGCCTTTTCTCCATTGTATATACCAGCCTCCTTTGTCATAGATTAATTGCCCATAGGTGTATGGGTATATTTCTGGGCTTTCTATCTTGTTCCATTGATCTATATTTCTGTCCTTGTGCCAGTATCATACTGTTTTGATTACTGTATATTTGTAGTATACACAAGTATTTCTTGAATACCTACTCTGGGCCAGGCATGTGCTAGGATCTAGAAATGGAATTTTGAATAATAACAATAATAAAACAGACCTAATCACTACCTTTAAAAAGTTTATAATATAGTGGAAAAGGCCAATATTTAAGGAAAAAACCCAACAATAGAATTGTATTATCAGAAACTATGATGTATGTTTTGTAGAAAAGATTATATTACTTTGAGAGTAAATAACAGGGGACATGGCCTTACATAGGTGGTTACTAAGACTTGACAAGGAAGTGATTATTAATTTAAATCTCAAAAAAAGAATAACAGTCAACTGAAAAAGGAGTTGGTATATTCCATGCAAGGGAAGAATGGGTGCAAGAACATTGGGACCAGAGGAAGCCTGGTATATCTACAAAGTAAACTGAAATAAAACATATTCACCTAGAGTGTTGAGAGACTGGGGAAGAGGAAGCCAAAAGCATAGGCAGGTTGGAAGTGTATGGAGCCTGGTAATGCTCCCTCCCTCCATCCCTCCCTTCCTTCTTTCCTTCCTTCCTTCTAAAAACCATGAGAAGCTTTGAGAAACCATGGAGAATGATGGATGGAGAATGAAATGATCATGCTTTCAGTTTTAAAAGAAACTTCTCACAGGGTAGAGAGCAGATTTTAGGGTGAAGTGAAGGAAGAGTAGATTCAAGGAGGTTACAGTAGACATGGAGACAGTTTAAGAAGAAAAATCAACAAAATTTGATGACAGATTAAATATGGAGAATAAATGAAAGGAACTGAAATTTCAGTGCTTGCTGTCCACCAATATCTATTATCTCCTGCTTAATAATACTCATTTTAACTGAAAAAGACTTAAGTGTACCAGGCACAATTCTAAATACTTTATAAATATTTTTCTGTGAAGTAGATAAGATTATATACATTTTCCATATGAGGAATCTGGTACAGAGAGAAACAAAATTCCTTGCTGAAGAGCACACAGTTTGGTCAGTGGTAGACCAGGGATTTAAAGCCAGGCTGTCTGCCATTAAGAGTCTGTAATCTTCATCCCAAATCATGTTAGCCCATTTGGATTTTAGCTAGGCTAATGGTCAATCATTTCTCAGATTACAACTCTCTTGCAGTTTGATGTGTTCTTGTGATTAAGCTCTGGTCAGTGGCATGTGAGCAAGGGCTATACATGCTACTGTTTGATCACGTGTTTTACTCCCCTGCCTTTCCTCTTTTCCCACTGAGAGATGGTCAGCATTTGAAAAATTGCTTTGAACCCAAAAATGGAAGTCATATACTGATGATAACAAGGCTTCCCCAACAACTTATTTATTCAGACCACTTATTTAGAAACCACGTAAAAGAGAAATGTGCTTCTATATTAGTTAACCTATGATAAATTACATATTCTTTGTTGGAGCAAATTAACCTGTCCCCTACTTACTATAAAGACTGCTGTAGATAACTCCTCACTTTCTGAAGTGTAGAAATGGAGACACAATGAGGCTATACACTAAGAGAGGAAACACAGAAGAAGAGAGGGTTTGGAAGAGGAAACGATCATATTATAGTTATGTTAGTTACAAACGTGTTAATTTTGAGATAACTTTAAAGCATTCAAGTAGAAACGTTGAGTAGGTAGCTGTACGTATGGATCTGGAGCTTAAAAAAGAGCTGGAGATAAACTATTTCATTGATACAATTCTGAAACCAGCTGGGCATTGAATGAAAAAAAAATGTATATATATTTTTTTGTAATAGCTCATAATAACTTCAAGGGCTAAAAGATAGGCTTTTTTCCTCTCATTTTATTAATTTCTGAATTTATCTGTATAAAATTAAAATGTATGAAATACATTTTAAAATTATGAATGTTTAGAATAAATGATCCATTCAGTCTTATATTTATGAAGAAACACTTGTCTATAGCCTCTGAAAAGTTAGCTTAGTAACCTTGTGTCAGAAAAATTACCAGGTTTAGGGAGGTTAGATTATTGGTAATTGTAGCAGTTGTCTACTGCTTCATAACAAATTATCCCTGAAACTAGCAGCTTAAAACAACAACCATTTGTTATCTCATACTTTCTGGGGTCAAGAGTCTGGGCATAATTTAGCTGGGTGCCTCTAGCTCAAGGTCTCTCATGAGGCTGCTGTCAAGCTGTATGTCAGAACTACATCTCAGAATTCAACTGGGGCTCAAACATCTGCTTCTAAGGTCTCTCGAGTGGTTACAGGAGAACTTCAACACTTTGCAGCCTGTTGAATTGAGGGCTTCATTTCTTCAGCATTCTACACGGGCCTCTCCAAAGGGCTGCCAACAACAGGGTAGCTTGTTTCCCCCAGCTCAAGTAATATGAGAGAGAAGAGAGAGAATATTACAGGTGGAAGATACAGTCTTTTAAAACCTGATCTTGAAAGTGCCATCCTATCACTTCTAAAATAGACAGATTCATAAAAGCAGAGAGTAGAATGGTGGTTACCAGGGGGTGGGAGGAGAGGGAAATGAGAAGACATTGATCAGTGAATACAAAGTTTCATTTATGGAACATGAATAAGCTCTGGAGATTTAATGTACAACAATGTGACTACAGTTAAAAACACCACATTATATATTTGAAATTTGTTGACAGTAGATCTTAAGTGTTCTCACCACCCAAAAGGCAACTATGTGAAACGATATATTAATTAGCTTGATTGTGGCAATTATTTCACAATACATACATATATCAAAACATCAAGTTGTATACCTTAAATGTATACAATTTTCATTTGTCAGTTATACTTTAATAAAGATCAAAAGAGAGATAAGAATTTTAAAAAGTGAATCAGTAAACCTAGCCTACTCAAGGGGAAGGGATTATACAAATCTATGGATACTAGGAGGCATGGATTATTGGGGGCCAATTTAGAGGCTGTCTGCCACAGTAATCAAGATATAGAAAACAAACTTTTGGTTACCAAAGGGGAGAGGAAAGGGTGGAGGGACAAATTAGGGGTATGTGATTAACAGATACAAAGTAATATATATAAATAGATAAGCAACAAGTATATACTGTGTAGTACAGGGAATTATACCCATTATCTTGTAATAACCTATAATGGAACGTAATCTGCAAAAGACTGAATCACTATGTTGTATACCTGAAACTAACATAATATTGTAAATCAGCTACACTTCAATAAAAAAAAAAATTGGGAGTTTGGGATTGACATATACGCACTACTCTATTTAAAACAGAGAATCAACAGGAACCTACTGTATAGCATAGGGAACTCTGCTCAGTATTCTGTAACAACCTAAATGAGAAAAGAATATGAAAAAGAATAGATACATGTATATGTATAACTGAATCACTTTGCTGTACCCCTGAAACTAACACAACATTGTTAATCAACTATACTCCAATATAAAATAAAAATTTTTAAAAAGAGTCCCTAAAAATATTAATGTAAAATTTATGAGAATATATAAAGAATATTATATATTCTTTATATTATATTTAGAATATAGTTTATAATATAACATGTGGGTTATTTACTCCTTAATTGGAAACATATTACTTTGGGAGTTCAGCTAAATATATATGCATGCATACACTCCCCATATGACAAAATGGGGTATGAGAAAATACTATATTTTTTCTTACATGGAAATAAGTCAAATAATGCCTTTGTATTTGACACTGCAAATATTCTAGGAATAATAAATATTAATAATATCATATTTAATAATTGATATCTTAGCTTTCACCAACAAAACACTTTTATTCTTAAGAAATGGGAATTGAAATATTGTTTTAAAATATGCATCAGTGAAGAATGTAAAATGCTTTTACATCTCATACTTGTTATAATAAAATTCAAAAGGGGGTAGCGATGATAAACCTCTACAAAGCTTCCTGAAAAATTCATTGCAGATATGATCCCATTTGTTAGGTATTAAGATTAATAAAAAAAGCAATTAAATTAAGATAATTAACACAAAATACAGTGTTCATGCTCGGTAGGGTTAATTTACACTGTATTATAATTGAAAACTGACATCTTCTTACCGAACATACTAACCAAGGGCTTTTATTTCATCTTGAGAAGATAACATATCAGTATAAATCCAGGGATTAGAAAACTCATTGCAATTACACAAATTGCTTTTCTAATATTGTGTCAATTTAAATGTTACATAAAGATAGAGCAAGCAAACTAAAAAGTCAAAATAAATAATCATTTAACTGCTAGGGAAAGTCCATATAAAGGGCATTGTATTACTCTATCAAGAAAATATCAAAGATTTTCAATACTTTATTGATCAGCTCATTTCCATAGTGTGAAACCTTGTAAACTATTGAAATAGGTGAAAAAGAAGAGCTACATTTGAAAGTTGCAAATAAATATTGCTTTAATTCTTGGGTCAAGATACAAATATAAAACATTTGCTGTACCATTGTTTTGAATGTGGATCGTCACATCAAATTAAATTTATATGGTGAGGTAAAATGCACTTCTCACAGATGCATAGAAGTTATTCCTATATGTCATCACTACTGTTGTCTAAATTTGTAGTCTATCAATGGTCATGTTTAAAATTATTGCTGTACAATTTTAAAAAAATCAATTAAGAAATATTTGAGAAGATAAAGTATTGACTGGTTAGGTAGAGGTAATTGACTAGCCAAAAGATTCTTGGGCCAGTAGAGAATTTCTCATATTTTGTGTAAGATGAGCATCAGTTTGATATATAATATCCACTAGTCACTTGTCTATTAGATTCCAACAAACATTGGTTAAGCACTTAGTATGTAACAGATATTGTAATAAGCACTCTGGCATACAGTGATAAAAACAAAGATAAATAAAAGATAATATTAGAAATGATCCAAGAAACACACCTCAGATAATGTCAGGAATCTAACCTCAAGTGCTGTATAATACAATATGAAAGTTATATATTTCCCAGTTTGAAACTGATATGACTTTTTGGAGCCAAGAAACTACTAAGAGAATTTCCCTACATGAGTCAAGGATACAAGTTCTCTTTCTCCTCCTAGAAATCATGCAACAACCCCAATGATAATAAAAACCTCTCTAAAACTGCATTTTCAAGGAAATTAGGAAGCAGAATTGAAAAGTATGTACTGAGGAGAAGGTATATAGAAGAAATTGCAAGGAATAATATGTGAGTTATAGACTTGGTCAGTGGCAGCATATTTCCGAAAGCACAGCAAAAGTATCTTTCCTGAAGGTGAGTGGCTCACTGTGAATTGTGAAAGTGTATCCCTTCTTTGCAGTAATCATGATATGGGAAGAAGTATGAACAGTACTGATGGCAAACCTGCTCTCCACCCTGACCTGAATGGTTTGGATGAAAGGAGAGGAGAGAGGGCTAAAAAAAAAAAAATTCCCAGAAGAGAAGTTTTAGCAAAAAGTAGTCTGGAGAGATAATTGTCAGCAGAGGAGAGATCATTTGGATTCTGAAAATTTTAAGACTACTCTGAAATATCTAACCCTACAGAAAATTCCTGAAAATAGCTTGTCCAGGAAAACTCCAACACATTCAGTGAGGAGTAATACAAAAGGAACTAGAACAGCATCTATACAAAGATAATATACAAAATGAAGCATAAAACATAAAGGTTTACACCACAGAGTAAACTCATTGCCATGGTGCCTAAGAAAAATATGAACAAATATTATATTTCAGCATGAATTGGAAAAAAAAAAACACCTCATGAAACAAAAGTCTCTATAACATTATAACATTAGACTAGAAACAGATAATGAACTCAGGTAAGAGATGTCAAGAAACTGTGTGGACTGAAACATGAACTGTCTTATCTTAGAAAAGAAGTAGAAAAAAATAATTGCAGAAATAAAGGAAAACATGAAGGCTGCAAAGAAGAATGGTTACTAAAAAACACTACTAAGTAAGATAGACAATAGAAAACAGGAAAATGAAATACAAAGACTTTAAAATAAAGTATAGCTATTTAGATTTGGTGGAAGTGTCCTCACTATATGCGCCCCCAGGGAAGCCCCAGAATTTCATTTTAAGAGGATAAAAATATTTTGGAGATGGAGGGTGGTGATGATTGCACAACAATGTGAATGTACTTAATGCTACTGAACTGTACACTTAAAAAGGGTTAAAGTGGTTTATGTTACATATAATTTACTACAGTGAAAAAAATCATGAAAGAGGAATTATCTTTTCATAACAAAAAGGAATATCTTGTGTTGTAAAAAACTGACCTAGAGGGCTTCCCTGGTGGCGCACTGGTTGAGAGTCCGCCTGCTGATGAAGGGGACATGGGTTCGTGTCCCGGTCTGGGAAGATCCCACATGCCACAGAGCGGCTAGGCCCGTGAGCCATGGCCGCTGAGCCTGCACGTCCGGAGCCTGTGCTCCGCAACAGGAGAGGCCACAACAGTGAGAGGCCTGCGTACCGTAAAAACAAACAAACAAACAAAAAACTGACCTAGAACAGGCCAAGACATGGTCCATTAAAAACTTTGGAAACTAAAGATAACGAGACAAGCAACAGCCTCACAATACTTATAAAGGGAAAAACAGATCAAACTAGTCTCAAATTTCTCCACAGAACCTGTCAATACCAGAAGTCAGTGGAGCAATATCTAAAAGATACTTAAGGAGAGAAAGCATAATCATGGATTTTATATTCAGACAGCCATACTCAAGTATAAAAGTTACAGATAATTGTTTAAATGTGCAAGAGACATGGAATTTTATTCCCAAGAGACCTTTTTAAGAAAACTACTAGAGGAAGAGACTTCAGATAATTAAGGAAACATTGGTGAAAACATGACAAGAGAACTGGCATAAAGCATTGAATGTATTTAACTGCAAAGCAAATGTGAAGATTAGGGTTAAGTCAACAGGCAAAGGAATATTCCCTGACAATAAAGAAATAATAAAAGAAAAAGTAGGAAAGAGATGACAGGGAAAAGACTGGAAGAAGAATTTCCTGATTGTCTCTTCTAAAATATTTGGGAACCAAAGAATGTCATTTACAGATGACAAATAAAATACAAATATGTGAACCATAATACTTGTAATACTATATATATATTTTTTCACCCATTACCATAATACTACAAAAAAAAATTAGTGGTTAAGACAATAACCTTTAATTCTCTGAAATTCTCCAGAATCTGCTGCTTGGCTGGGGCAGCTCTGCTTCAAGAAGCATGTCTGTGGGTCCAAGTCTTCACCACACATGGTTATCATCATTTTGGGGACAGTGGACTAGGTAGCCAGGCATGATTTTATGATTTTGGCAAAGGCTTAAGAAACACACAGACCTCTTGAGTCTTAACATTGAAAAACATCCTCCCAAAATAGGTGAAGGTGAAGGGAGTCAAAAGGAACAAACTTCCATTCATAAAATAACTAAGTTATGGTGATATAACGTACAGCATGGTGACTACAGTTAATAGTACTGTATTGCATACTGGAAAACTGCAAAGAGAATAAATCTTAAAAATTCTCATCACAAGAAAAAAAATTTTTTAAACTATGTATGGTGATACATGTTAACTAGACTTGTTGTGGCAATCATTTCACAATATATGTGAATATTGAATCATTATGTTGTACATTTGAAGCTAATATACCTCAATTTTTTTAAAAAGGTAAAGTAATTTTTAAAAAGCCCTCACTTTTCTGAGCTCATCTCTTTACTGTAGTACCTTAGATGTAGCTAAAAGCAACCAAAATATGCTTCTGACATTATGCCTGGAAATATCTTGCCCAACCTTTCATTCTACCCGAGATCACAGATCCTGGGGTATGTTTAAATTTTTTCAATTTATAGTAAGTGACAGTTTTACCAAATGTTTGTCACCGTGTAACTTAGGATGTTAGGCTGAAAATGCCCTCTCAAAGATGTTCACATCCTAATCCCAGAACCTGTGACTATTTTACCTTGTTAAGAAAAGGGTCTTTGCACATGTAATTAAATTAGAAATCTTGAGATGAGAAGATTATCCTGGGTCATCTAGCTGTGACCAAAACAATCACAAGTGTCCGTATAAAATAAAGGCAGGAGGATCAGAATCAGAGAAGGTGGTGTGATGACAGAAGAAGCAGAGAGAGATTTGAAGATACTATTCTGTTGGCTTTGAAAATGGAGAAAGGAGTCCCGGTCCCAGGAATGAAGACAGACTCCAGAAACTGGAAAAGGCAAGGAAAGAGATTTTCCCAAAGAACTGCTCTTAGGAACCAACCCTATCAAAATCTTGACTTTACACTAGTGAGACTGATTTTGGACTCAGGAACTGTAAGATAATAAATTTGGGTTAAGTCATTAAATGTGTGGTAATTTGTTATAGCAGCAATAGGAAATCAATATACATAGGTTATCAATTTCCCAAATTTGTAAAATTATTTTCTCACCAATTTTTCCAACCTCTTGTAATAAATATGACACAAACATTCACTGAAGAATAGAGAAAATTAAATGGCTGCCCAGCAAGTTTTGCTGACTGTCTCATCTAAAATACCTGAAAGCTAAATATATTATTTAAATTTGGCAAGTCAAGTGATATAAGTTTGTGCATGTTTAACAGTACAAAGGTAAGGAGTAAGGAAAATAATCAAATGTTGGAAGAGACAGAGAGTGGAGGG
Organism: Aethalodelphis obliquidens; assembly: GCF_003676395.1. Taxonomy (NCBI): domain Eukaryota; kingdom Metazoa; phylum Chordata; class Mammalia; order Artiodactyla; family Delphinidae; genus Aethalodelphis; species Aethalodelphis obliquidens. Next base: position 26,822,130 of record NW_020837945.1, on the reverse strand, counting down.
AAGCGAGAGAAAAATGTACCAATTTTCTTATTATAGGAAACTAATAAACACTGTTTAAATCAATAAAAAAGGGTGTTAAGGTTATAATTATAGCAATGGGAAAAAAATATTCTTAAGCATTAAATGCATGTGCGCGCGCGCACACACACACACACACACACACACTATACATAAACCAAAATCAAAGAGATCCATAGTGAAAATGTACAAATAACACTGGGAGAAAAAACCCAAAAAACATAACAAGATAATGTGAAAATAAAAAAATAAGAGTACACTAAGCAAATGCAAATCAAAAGAAGGAGAGTCATAATTTCATTATCAACTAAGGTAGAACTCATGGTGAAAACAATAGTGGTACCAGAGGGGGAAATTTACAATTATATAAGGTACAGTTCACATGAAGATGTAATAGTTATGAATATCCGTGTACCAAATAACATAACACCATTATTCCGAAAGCAGAAATTATAGAATATTCAAGCAGAAATATACTAAACACACCAGCAGGTAGATACACAGTCACTCAGTTTAACTCAATCCAGCAAATATTTATTGAGCTCCCATTAAGTACTGGGAATTTAGCAACTAAAGAAAGAGACAAAGACTCCTTCCTCTATGTATCTTGTATCCTACCGTGGAGAGAGGAACAATATGTGAAAAAAAGTAAAATATACAATATGGTAGAACATGATCAATTCTACGGAGAAATTAGAGTACTGGGGACATGGGTTTCAATTTGAGTAGAGTGGGCAAGAAAAACATCAATGAGATGGTGATTTTGAACAATGTTTTGAAGGAGCAATATTTTGTTTAGATAAGGGAATGTGGAGAGAGGGGTTGATGGGAAGTAGGTAAAAGAGGCAAGGAGTGAAAAGTATACTTTTCACTCTACAGCTTCTATAAATTTTGAACAATATGGCTATAATACCTTTTCAAAAACATTAAAAAATTAAAATATACTATTTAGAGAACTAGGACAATTTGGGGAAACAAACTGAACATGAGACAGAATATTGGGTTTTGGTTCAGGTTCAGTTACTAACTTGCCTGTGACTGTGGATGAGCCACTTAATCCCCTGGGCTTACTTTCTGGATCTGCAAAAATGGTGGGCCTGGATTAGACGATCTTCAAATTCCTTCCCCCTTTAATATTCTGTGGGTCTATGATTTAATACAGTGTTCACCAAACTGTGGCTTAGGAAAATAGTTTTGGAGTCTAGCCATTATTCATCCTTTTTATCAGCACCCAGTTCTCTGCTTCCCTGCAACAGACAAATAATGAATAATTGTTTTTTCAAATCTAAAATTATATAATTCAAATTGCATAAAGAATAAATATTAGAAAATTCATGAAACAGCACCTTTTCAAAAGGATTCAAAACTAAATGACATCAGAAAAAAAATCCCTAAAAATATAATACCAGACTATCCTTTTAGGCCTCATCATCACCATCATACAATCACAAATATATTTTAATATATATTTAATATAAATCTACAAAAATTACCTTTTTATTCTTTTGTAGATTGCCATAGCCTTTGGGTAAGCCCCAGGAAATTTTCTGTTCATCATGAGATTAAGCTCAATTAGATCTGTGGGTGAAATATGCCTTTCTCTACGTAATTTGGCAATTCATAATGTTATATGATTTATGTTAGTCTTATAGTTATGTACCTAAATTCTGACCCCTGTCTCTGAATTTTATGGAATTAATTTCTTAGAGCAAGATCTTACTTGCTTGGTAACTTCCACAGCATATTTTACATAACTCTGTACAAATATATGCTCAAATATGGTTCTATCTTGACAGATTCATGATATGAGGAAAGATATAAAGTGGAAGGTCATGAGTAGACATTTTAGAGGATGACTTCTAAATTCTCCTACCTTGATGTAAATGAGCACATGGTAAAATTAGGCTAAGTATGCAAAGTCTCTCCTGTCCACTAGGTCAACACCTCTTCCCAAAGAGAATAAATGTTCCAAGTATGAGATCTTACCATTCACACAGTGAAAATATTTGCATGGTCACAAAATAAAATAATGGTATTTTTTTGCTCTCTGATCCAAGGGGGATTTGATACCCAGATATTTCCCTTAACAGCAAGGGGAGGATGACTATGGTTTTTATAAATAGACTGTCTCAAAATGCAGATTGAATGAAGTTCCTTGAAAGCAAGACTGCAACATTCACTACAATCTCCATATATCCTCTGGAAACATGAAATATGTCTGGTGTGCCATTTTGGTAGAGTATCTTACTACATTTTTTTTTTCATTAATCTAAATGTACTCTTTGTTTTCTATGGAGACTTCTTGAAACTGTCTTTCCCGTCTAAGACTTAATAAAACCATTTCAAATCTTGCACTGCGCTTGGAATCAGCATCTCTTAAATAAATGGTCCCACATATTTGATTACAAGTTTATACACTATCTTTTGTCCCCGTACATGAAAATATATGTTTTGAGGATTTTTTCACCAGTACCACCTAATAAAACTGTATAACTCCCTAAAATCAGACTGACAGCAGTGAACATTTTTAAGCCAGAGAGGGATCATGTTATAAAAATAAGTTTCAGTCAGAGCAATAAAACTGCATCTTACTTGTTTGTAGGTCCAAAACAGCTGTTTCAGCATGTGCGCCAACAGAAGTTTGGGAGTCTCTACTCAGAAGAGTTCTGTCCTAATTATCCTCAATTATCATGGATATCACCTGGTTTGAATTTCTTACTGTTACTCCTTGACTAATTTTCCATTATATATGTGTGTTTACATGTAGCACATCATTGATATGTAAAATGTATCTAAATATTCTCTTTATATTTGTCTTCTCTATTCTTTTTTATTGTGTTAAATTACCATACTATTGCTGTGTAAAAACCTATTATGGCTATATCCCAACTAGAATAATGTTGTATAATGTTAGTACAAACAATTTTTTAAAATATGATACTGCAATAATGATTTCACAAAATATTCATTTTTCTCAGAAATTTATATAAGATTTTCGCTAAAACTAAATGAAAGAAGTGTCTCAATTTGTTTAATTATTTTCTTTTTCTTGCTCCCAGCATACAGACATATCAGAAAATTGAACCAGTAATATCTTTATTTGAATAAGTAGCTTTGTAGGGAAAATGCTTTAAGAATTGTAATTTGGATTAGTTGTTCTCAGGAAATTGAAATCCCACCAATTAAAAAACTATTGTTTTTTCAGAAATAGCTGAAACTAAAATGTTATTTTGCAGTGATACTAAAACTGGGCAGGAATTGATATAAGAAACAAAATCAGTCATTTTCCAAAGTAGACAAAAAGCAAACAAGAAAAATTGAACTAAGTTAAAAAATATGAAATATTATGTTAGATCTATAAATGAATCATGACATTAGTACAAGATGGACACAAGCTGAAAAACATATTGCGGTAGATACACCCCTAAAATGCTTCCTTATTTTCCGCCTCAATAGAAAATTGTCATAGTTTTGTTGCTCAAATGATATCTATGTGGGAAATCTTTATGATATATATTTCCAGGCATTTTTAAATCTAAACCTCAATACCCTGTTGTTTCCAGAGGTGATATAACCTTTGGGATATCAGTACATTAATCATTTTTTTTAATTGAGGTATAGTTGTTTTACAATGTTGTGTTAGTTCCTACTGTACAGAGAAGTGAAGTAGAGTTCCCTGTGCTATACAGCAGGTTCTCATTAGTTACTTATTTTATGCATATTAGTTAGTTAGTATGTATATGTCAATCCCAATCTCCTAATTCATCTCACCGCCCCCTTTCCCCCCTTCATGTCCATATGTTTGTTCTCTATGTCTGTGTCTCTATTTCTGCCTTGGAAACAGGTACAGATGAACATTAATAGTTTTTATCACTTAAAACCATTCAGTACTTCCTAGGATCTTGGATCCAAAAATTGATAAGCTATCTTAGCTAAATCATAGCTGATCACCATTCACTGGTTTTGTTTCACAGGACACATGAATTAGCAAAAGACTTCAGGGGACTCTACATTGTCTAAAAGAGAACATAGTTTGTCTGGAACGTCTTCTGCCAATCATCGAGTTCACCTGAAACCCGTAGGGCAAAAGGGAGTACGTTCTTGAACGTTCCTTGCTTCTGAAGTTGCAGAGGTGGTCTGTTGTTGACTGAGGGCCTCTAAGTAGCCAGATCAGAACAGTTTCTGAGACCTACAGGAACTTCTTCCAGCCTATTTATTCCCAATTCAACTGCTAAGTGCAAGACTCTGGATTATGTGCAGTGGAAATATGTAGACAAAAAGCTACAGATCTTGCCCTGAAGGACCTAATAGTCTGAGAGCAAAGTTAATAATTCTGTACAAATATCTGGATAAATGGTGAAAACTAAACTCACCCAATTTAGAGCCATCCTCATTCTACTTGGAATAAACCCTGGGCTTCTCTCTCACATCTCTTGTTTTAGTAATGGTATCTCCCAAGGCAGATACATGGCAACCTTCATAACTTTCTTCCATCTTTCCCTCTCTACCCCAGATACCCATGTTTTAGGTTGAAAAATAGTTTCATTCTCCTCCCCCAAATAACTATCTGACCAGTTCCCCTCATCCCATAGCTTTCTTCAAAAATGCATATCTGATCATATTCCTTCTCAGCAACCAACAAGCTGAGCTCCAAACTCTTGTGTGTAAAAGATAAGGTTTTGGTCATCTCATTCCTCACTGCCTCTCTTGTCTTACCAGTTTCCTCTGTGCAACTGAAGTTCCAGTCATTTGGAATTGTTTAGTTGTCCTCAGATAAGTTACTGGACATGTGCCTTTGCACATGTTCATCTGTCTGGAATGCCCTATACCACCCCATTGTATACCTGATGTGATTTGCTGTGAACTCTCCTTCATCCTTTATTCTCAGTCCAAGCAGTTTTCCTCCTGTAATATACTTCCTAGTGCCCTAAATAATAATATAGACATTTATTCATATAATAGCATCTGTTGTTCTCTACGTCCAGAGCCTTTCCAACAGGATGTTATATTTTTTCTCATGTCTGCCTCAACACTAGATGAACACCTTGAGTGTAGACATAGCATGAGTTTTTTTAATTTTCATATCCCAACTCTTACTGCAATACTGGACAGACAGTAAATTCTCAACAAATATTGAACTGAAAATACAATTATAAAGTAATAACCCACGGACTTCCCTGGTGGCGCAGTGGTTAAGAATCCACCTGCCAATGCAGGGGACAAGGGTTCGTATACCTGATCCGGGAAGATCCCACATACCACGGAGCAACTAAGCCCGTGAGCCACAACTACTGAGCCTGCGCTCTAGGGCCTGTGAGCCGCAACTACTGAAGCCTGCATGCCTAGAGCCCGTGGTCCACAACAAGAGAAGCCCCCACAATGGGAAGCCTGCGCACCGCAACGAAGAGTAGCCACAGCTCGCTGCAACTAGAGAAAGCCCGCGTGCAGCAACGAAGACACAATGCAGCCAAAAATAAATAAATAAATAAATAATAATTATTTTTAAAAAATAACCTAAAACTGCATGCGAAAAATGCTATAATAGTTACATCTAAGTTGACAGAGTACATCAAGCTGAGATAATCAGGAAAGGCTTCCTGGTATGCTATACTTGAGTCAAACAAAAGAATGAATAGAATTTATAGACATGGAAATGGAAGGGTGAAAATGCTTAGCTTGGGGAATTGCATGATCAATAAGCAGAAAATGGAAAAATATGTCCTGTCAACAAGGAACTGGACTCTACAGAGAATGGGTGCAGGATAAAGAACTATAATAAATAAGGTGGAAAAGTATGCTTGGAGAATAGATTGTTAGAGATTATGAATATCTGGTTAAAAAGTATTAGTTCATGTTTTTTCTCTAGGAAATAAAATACGGATATATTGAAGGAGTGCTGTCTTATGCACAAAAAATAAACACATATATTCTGTCAGGAAAAGGAATGATAACTTAAGTAGGAAAGTTAGCTTAGGAAAGATATTATAGAAGCTCACATACAGTGTTTTTCTCTAGAAAATATGGATGTATTTCAGGATAAATAGATGATACTGATATAGCCATAGCCATAGATATAGATACAAATATAGAAAGATATAGATATAGATCCTGACATAGACATTGACCTAGATATTCCAGCAAATTTAAGACATGAAATAGTAGGGTTTGACATCGTATAGAACTTGGATAATTGCAATTCAAAGTATATAAGATTCTAGGAAAGACAATCTACATAATTCAGTATCTGTTGGCAGAAATGGTAGTGGGGGAAAGGGAGGAGAGAGGGTGGAGAGAAATGAATCAAAGAACCCACTGATTTGGCATCTTTTATCTATTAAATTGTACTATGAATTTGCTTTATTTGCATAAAGCCAGACAAGTTTACTGAAGGTAGGGCCCTTCATTATCTTTTTTGAAACCCTACCACTCAACCTAGGGTGTGGTAAATTTGGGGTACTCGAACAAAATCGAATTGATCTGACCAGAGCTGAACAGTTAATGCAACCTCCTGTCTACAGCTGCTGTCATCTATGGCATTTGACTATTTTTTTTTTTTGAAATTTGGATTCCCTGGGCCATGGCAAGGGCATATCTATATTAGATTTACCTGTCAGTGGTTTATCCTACAAATTCTGGTCACATATCAAATCCATATACTGTCTTTTGAAGAACTGTTCTTATATAGTTCAATGACCCCTGCTGTTTAATCTTACTACACATGGAAAAAAAACTACCAGCTTGAGGAAGCACTGTTTTATTGTAACAGTAAATACACTGTTTTATGCTAAACTTAGTGAGATATACCATGCTTGCCAACAAATTACTCTTAGGAAAAATAGCAACAATTGTGTATCCATCTAAAGCTCAAAAAAATACTGTATTTACCTTTCAATAGTGAAATGTACATTTATAAAACCAAGGGAATTAAGACACTTAATCTTTTATGCACTCTTTATTAAGTTTTCTTTGTGAAAAGCAAGCTGTGCTGTTTAAAGTATCACCTCAAGAAAAAAGGAATTCCAAAAATATGTGTGGCTACCACTTTAAAAACTTCTATTAGCTATTTTTATTTATAAGCTTGTTCCCTTTTCTTTATAAATGGTTTTTATTAAAATTTAGACACCAATAAATTACCTCCTGATATATACCAATCTTGAATACTGCCTGTTGTCTAGAATAGCTATTAAAGCTTTCTAAAAATCCTTATAACTTCTAGGGAGATATGGGGACTGTCTTTTAAAGCTGATGATTTTGGTTTTTCTTCCCTTCTTTCCTTGGCAAATTCTAAAGTAGTTGGAGTACATTTGGCCAATAATGATCTAGTTTGAATTTTTTTTAGTCAATTAATTTATTTTTATTTTTGGCTGCATTGGTTCTTCATTGCTGCGCACGGGCTTTCTCTAGTTGTTGCGAGCAGGGGTTACTGTTCGTTGCAGTGCACAGGCTTCTCATTGAGGTGGCTTCTCTTGTTGCGGTGCAGGGGATCTAGGTGCACCAGCTTCAGCAGTTGTTGTGCGTGGGCTCAGTAGTTGTGGCGCACGGGTTTAGTTGCTCCGCAACATGTGGGATCTTCCCGGACCAGGGATTGAACCCGTGTCCCCTGCATTGGCAGGTGGATTCTTCCCAGGCCACCAGGGAAGTCCTTAAAATTTTTTAAATATCATAGTAGTTTTTAGGGAATTGTCTTTCAGCTATGTGGGGCATTGAAAAGAAACTTGTGAACTACTGTTCACAGTGTCTATATGTGACAGGATCTATTGTTTCTACAGTTAATTCAGTCAAAGAAACCATTTGATCTGAATGTTTGACCAAATGAGCAGCGGTTTGACTGAGCTGACAGCCATCATGGCGGCTCTGGTCGTGCATGTCCACCCAGGCTTTGTTTGTAAGCTGGCAGTCTCTGCACAGAGAATACACAGCATATGCCAGGTGGCCATGTGTTTGAGGCAGAGGGAAGGGAGAACAAAGCTAAAAAAGCTTCTTGGACAGAGATGCTTTAAGCCAGCCGACTGCCAGTAATATATTAAAGAGAGAAGAAAATGCAATGATGCCTGACTATACTCAACAGTAAACAACTCCAAGCCTGAGATTCAGATCACAAATCTTCCTCTGCTGCTGACAAGCTCAGCTTGAGCATGGCTGCAGGAGACAAAGAAACCTGCTCCAAGAAGAAAACAGGAAAGGAGATCCTCACACTGATTTTAATCTACCCCAGATGCAGGTTTTAGGAACCTCTTATATTATATCCACTGTATTTTTTTTTTTCAAACAACAACATTTATTTCTCACAGTTCTGGAGGCTGGAAGCCTGAGATCAGGGTGGAGGTCCCTTCAGTTTCTGGTGAGGGCTCTCTTCCTGGCTTGCAGACAGCCACCTTCTCCCTGTGTCCTCATGTGGCCTTTGCTCAGTGTGTGCCTCTCTATTGTATTCTTAGATCACAAAACTTTTCTGTTGAAGGTGAGGATGGGGGGGGAAAAAGTTCTAGAATGGCAAAAATAAGAACTTCCTATTTATCTCTTTCCTCTTTATCTCTACCCTCTATTTGGCATTTGCATTGGCATTTACTTCTCACCACCATCTTCTCCACAAACTTCGGAATACAGGGGGCAGATGCTAGATGCCATCTCAGAAGTGTTCCAAAATATTATTTTGGAAAGGAAGTAAGATGGAATAGGTTCCCTACAAAGTGGAATGAATAATTTATCATATAAATACAGTATTGCCCTTATTCCCTGCATTATGCTTTAGGATAAATAAAATGTTTTCTCTTCTGCATCATTTTCCGTTTGCTCATTTATTGAGCAGCTGCTATGGGCTAGACAGTGTGCCAGAAGACTGACCTTCAGTATTTCTAGTCTTCCCAACAGTGCCACTAAGCCCCACTGTGTTCATCTTACAGATAAAAACAATGACATTCAGAGCAGTTGGTTAACTTGCCCAGGCTCACTCAGCTAATTAGTGTGAGAGAGATTTAGAAACCAAGGTTATATGACTTCAAAACTGTGCAAATCAGCTTCATTCACAAATAAGTCAGTTTGCAAGGGTCTCTCAGGTGCCCTATACTTCTACAAGTTGTATCATTTAATCAACACAAAATGAGGGCTCTAATGGAGTATTGTTCTATTTCTGACATTAGAATGCTAAAACTCTCAGCTCTAGTGACCCAAGGTCACACTTTCAGGTGACCCAAGGCCAGATCAAATTCAAACATGGGTCAAACTCAATGTATATTTCACTCCTAGCCGGAAAGTTCTGTTGAACTGAACTCAAGTGAGTTTAAAGAGCTAGTTCCTCTCTTCTTGAAGGTATTATGCCATTTTGAAATTAACAAAATGGATGCAAATTTGAATGGATGTTATCATCGTAGGACTTTGTGGTTTTGAATATTTTGTGCACTCTGCCAGGAAAGTATTTATCTCTATTATATCTGACAAATTCCTTCACAGTTTAGTTCTGATGTATGTTTTTTTGAACACACTCTTTAATTCAGAAAGGCAGAACTAGTTGCTCCCTTGCTGGTGCTCCAACAAACACTGTATCGAACCTGTATTAGAGTATTTTGCTGTGTTGTACTGAATTGTTTGTCTCTGTGTAGGGCTCCTCCAGGCAACCTGTGATCTCTCAGAAAAGACGTTTTTTTTATCATGTTGACCTTTGAGCTTCCAGTACTCAGGTCAGTGTGCTACTGCAGCAGATATTAAAAACATTGGCTATGAGAGTATATAATTAAACAATATAAGAATGAAAAACCATCAGAAAAATATAGGTGTAGATCAACATGGAAAAAGAAGAAATGCCATTTATATTGAAGGGACAGAATTATATTACCCTGTATCTGGCTTTTAAGGCGATTTGGCTGAGTTAAAAATCCTATTTTCTGTAGAAAAGCCTTACCTGAGCTGCCAATATCATCTAAGATTATTAAAAGAAGCATTTTAAAGATCTAATTTACTTTTTGTCATGCACTGCTTGCTATTTGCATTCCACTCTGGTTGAACATTGAAACGAGACAAGCCTTTATCACCTTTGTGTCTGGTCACGTCTGCTTCCTAGTCTCCCTTGCGAGCCCAGCGCCGCAGTACCAGGCTGTAAACATAGCAGCAAAATGGTTCAGGAAAAGAAAAAGAAAAAAAAAAAGCTGCTTTGGTTCACAATTGGATGAAAATATATTTAATGAAAACATTTCTATCAGTAGTAGGCTTTTTATAAACTCTTTTCCTTATAATTAAATTTTCTAAAATGCAGACATTTGGCCTTAAGTATCTCATGGATGTAATATTGGCACCAGATCAGTACAGCTTGCTTGCCAAGCTTAAAAGGGAAAATATAATGGGAAAATACTGTAATTTTATAGTTCTTGTAAAAATGAGGAAATCACAGCCTGCACAAAAACCCCAAGTAGTATGTCCCTAAATCTGCCCACAGAGAGACCGAGATATATGTTTTCTTCGTTGAGGATGACCCTAGAAACCTACTTGGGGTTTATTTTAGTTTACCCTAACATAACTATAGATCCATCTCAGCAAACAGATGTGCAGAACATGAACTTTATGTTCATTGGCTCAGGAAATATAGCTGAGAATTTAAACTGATTTCCATTTTTATTATGTAGTATGACTTTTGCTTCTTTGTTCTCCTATAACAAACTTCAATCCCCCTGAAAATACCCTAACTGATAGCTTCTAACAGGGTTAGATTGTGTGAGCTGAATGTAGACTTGTTTATGACTGCCTTATCCACACATGCACCTGACATATTTTCTCTCAGTGGATCAACAAATTGGATTTTTCAAGAGCAGGAGAAAGGTACAAGCTCCTTCTAATAAAGTAAATATGATACCACTTGTGTATAGAAGAATCTTTTGAACCAAATTAAAAGCACATTTTTGAGGCATTAAGCATAGGAAATTCAGCATCTACAACCTTGCTAAAGAATAAATTGCACCAAGCTCCCCAGTGATGGTAAAGAAAACTATGTCTGAGTATGTGCCCTGGCTCTTCTTTCTTTTCCCATAGAACCCATTTACCTCTCCCCTCAGACCTCTCTGTGCTTGTGATAGTTAATTTTATGTGTCCACTTGACAGGGTGAAGGGATGTCTAGGTAGCTGGTTACATTATTTCTAGGTGTGTCTGTGAGGGTATTTTAGGAAGAGATTAGCATCTGAATCAGTAGACTGAGTAAAGCAGATAGATGGCCCTCCCCAATGCAGGTGGGCATTATCCACTCCACTGAGAACCCAAAGAAAACAAAAAGGTGGAGGAAGGGTGATTTCACTCCTCTGCTTGAGCTGAGACATGTGTCTCCTCCTGCCCTGAGACACTGGCACTCCTGGTTTTTGGGGCTTTCAGACTTAGACTGGAACATATACCATCAGGCCTTCCAGCTCCTTCCAATTTCAGGCCTCTTTAGACTCCAATGGAATTATACCACCAGCTTTCCTGGGTCTCCAGCTTGCAGATGGCAGACTATGAGACTTCTGGGCCTCCATAACCATGTCAGCCAATTTCTATAATAACTCTCTTTATATAGCTATATATTTTATTGGTCCTGTTTGACTGGAGACCCCTAATACAGTGCCCCTATAGGTGATTGCTATGGCTGCCATGTCCTTGCAGCTCTCCTCGGCTGCAAGGACATGGCAGCCTCTCTGTGTCCTTGGCTTTCCTGCAGGCATACCTTTAGTTAGGTTTGGCCAATAAGAGCATCAGAGGAGAAGAGGGTGGGAAGAGAGAAAATCTGTATATACTTTTTTTTCCTTCTTGCTTTGGTGTCACAAGTGTGGCTGTGGTGTTTCCCTCTACAACTAATGTTTTCATCAGAGAGTCTTCCTCCATGGTCCTCACTCTAGTGGTCCGCCATAATTCTGTGTCCTTCTTGTATTCATTGGTCCTTGGAGTGACTAATCCTCCCTAATATTACTAGAATTTGGGTGCCTCACCAACTCATGTTTGCTCTCCTATTCCTGCTCACAACTCTATATATTGTATTTTTATTAAAAACTCTTCCATGTCTGGACAGCAACATATAAATCAATGAAGTTAGAACACTCCCTCACATCATACACAAAACTAAACTCAAAATGGCTTAAAGACTTGAATATAAGACATGAAACCATAAAACTCCTAGAAGAGAACAGAAGCAAAAGATTCTCTGACATAAATCATAGTGATATTTTCTTAGATCAGTCTCTCAGGGCAAAAGAAATAAAAGCAAAAGTAAACAAATGGAACCTAATCAAACTTATAAGCTTTTGCACAGCAAAGGAAACCATAAACAAAATGAAAAAGCAACCTACGGACTGGGAGAAAATACTCACGAACGATGTGACTGACAAGGGATTAATTTCCAAAACATACAAACAGCTCAGACAACTCAATATCAAAAAAACACAAACAACCTAATCAATAAATGGGCAGGAGACTTAAATAGACATTTCTCCAAAGAAGACATGCATATGGCCAACAGGCACATGAAAAGATTCTCAACATCACTAATTATCAGAGAAATGCAAATCAAAACTAAAATGAGGTATCACCTCATACCAGTCAGAATGGCCATCATCAAAAAGTCTACAAGTAACAAATGCTGGAGAGGGTGTGGAGAAAAGGGAACCCTCCTAGGCTGTTGGTGGGAATATAAATTGGTACAGCCACTATGGAGAACAGTATAGCAGTTCCTTAAAAACTGAACATATAGTTATCATATGATCCAGCAATCCCATTCCTGGGCATATATCCAAAGAAAACTCTAATTTGAAAAGATATATGCACCCCAAAGTTCATTGCAGCACTATTTACAACAGCCAAGACATGGAATCAACCTGAATGTCCATCAACAGATAAATAGATAAAGAAGATATGGTATATACATACAATGGAATTATTACTCAACCATAAAAAAGAATTAAATATTGTCATTTGCAGCAACATGGATGGACCTAGAGATTATCATACTAAGTGAAGTAAGTCAGACAGAAAAAGACAAATATCATATGATATCACTTACATGTGGAATCTAAAAAAATAATACAAATGAACTTATTTACAAAACAGAAACAGACTCACAGACATAGAAAACAAATTTATGCTTACCAAAAGGGAAAGGGAGGGGGCGATAAATTAAGAGTATGGGATTAACATATACACACCACTATATATAAAATAGATAAACAACAGTGATTTACTGTATAGCAGAGGGAACTACATTAAATATCTTGTAATAACCTATAATGGGAAAGAATCTGAAAAATCTAAAAAGATCATATATATATATATATATATATATATATATATATATTTGAATCACTTTGCTGTATACCTGAAACTAACAAAATATTGTAAATCAACTATACGTCAATTAAAAAAAAAAACTTTTCTTGTGAACCGTCTAAGACAAATCCAATGTCTTGCTAGGATCCTAAATAATAAAGACAGCAACATTTTTTAAGTTAGTGGTCACTTGAATGAAATAACCCACTGGATAGCCATGGAGTGATTAATGGGCTTCCAGTAGGAGGGTCTTTGTGAGCAAAGTTTCCCAACTGCCTTCACCTTTAACATCCAGCAAAGACTGAGAGCACATGAAGTGACTGAAGTCTGCATCCTCTAAGGAAATAAAAGAGCTGTCAAAAACTTCCCAGGTTCTTTAAGGAAACTGGTAGATTGAGTAGAAATTATTTCATATCAGTGGATGCATAAGGGGCTGATTTGTGAATCTCCTGGCTGGGACACAACTTCAACTCAAGGAGGAAGAGGATAGAGAAGACCCAACAGAACGTAACCCTCTGTAACTCAAAATGGCAATGACAAACTGGACTGCAGAGCATCTTAGCAAAAGAGAAAGTAAATTTTCCAAGGACATCTTTGTGCCCAGAAACTAAGGAAGTGCTCAAAAATGATCTGAACATATCAGAGTGATAAAGGACTTAGAGGAGCTCCCACTAGCCAAATCTGACCATTTTGAGCTCAAAATACGTAATGATAATTAACTCATTGAATACAATATTGAAATAATAAAGGGGTCAGAGGTGGGGAAGGAAGGAAATAAAGAAAGAAGGAAGGAAGACAACTCTTCCTTATAGTAGAATACCAATTAATAAACATATAATAATGAAGTTAATAATCAATCTTTAATAATTATGGATGCTAAAATAGTGTGTGAAAATGGATTTAAAAAAGAGGACATTTCAGAGGCTCAAAGAAACTCACCATAAATTATTTCTTGATTGCTAAGGGGAAAAAAAAGCAATTTCACCTTGGAGAAACCTAGCAAATACTACCTTAGTCAAAGGATCAAAGTCAGCATCTTCAGTATAGGACAAAACACCAACACGTGCCTCCTGATATGATGTGTTAAGAAGAACATAACATCATTTTTGTGATATTCTTGCCAAGGCTGAATGAATGATTCCTCTATTAACTCAGTGATCTTCATGTAAAGAAATCATCCTCACTTTTATGTTGCTTATCTCACAGGAATTTCAATCTCATGTTTTAGAAAATACATACCTGCCGAAATGTTGTGAGAGAGGACTCTTCAAAGACTGTTGGAATTCCAAGAGGCTGTGCCTAAGGGCACAGCCACAACACTTAAGACTTCAAGAAGAGTGTAACTAGAAGAGGGGGCTTGAGATATGACAATTAAGAAAGAGAACAGAAGTAGAAGGCAGGGTGGACTGACAGAAGACCAGAGTTCTACTCAAATCTTTTTTCTACTTGCTTTCACTATTAATGTTCGAGATCTTCTGCTTAGATATAATATTTGATTTCATTTAAAATCTATGGCAAGTCCACTAAGCATTTTTTTCCTATTTTTCTTATTTTAACCCCTCTATCTGTCAGGCATATTCCAGGACCCCATTTATTCTATCAGATATTCAACCTATCCACTTTTTTTTTTTTTTTTTCGGTACGCGGGCCTCTCACTCTTGTGGCCTCTCCCGTTGCGGAGCACAGGCTCCGGACGCGCAGGCTCAGCGGCCATGGCTCACGGGCGCAGCCGCTCCGCGGCATGTGGGATCTTCCCGGACCGGGGCACGAACCCGTGTCCCCTGCATCGGCAGGCGGACTCTCAACCACTGCACCACCAGGGAAACCCTATCCACATTTTTAACTTACTCTTGATTTCTTTATTATTATTTGAACGGTAATGTCTCATTCAATTCTAGATCCTAGTTTTTGGTGAAATTCCTTATTACATCAGTATTGATATTGTCAAGAGGTTTCTGCATTATTTTCTCACTGCAATTGTTTGAACATGTTGTATATTATTCCTTTAGTTTGAATGTCTATTTTTGAGTATGGACACCAACTTGGCTACTACAAATTCTGGAATTCTTTAACTTAATCCCACACAAACCAGAAATACGTTTTAAATAAAACTAGAGGGAGTAGGATCATTCAGACGTCTTTTTTAAAAAGAATGAAATCATATAAGACATTGCTTTATTTCCACCTTTGGACTTAGAATAAGAGGTACAGTCATATATTAGAGGGCTTTCTTAACAAATACTGAAACATTTATAAAAATATAATGGTACATACAGTTTTTGAATTACTACTTGATGATTATGCTTAAAGTGAGGTTATGAGATGTTTTTTAAACATGATTCTTTGATGTAAAATAGATATATTTAAGTAAGTTAAATATATTTACATAAGTACAAGCATACCCTTCTTTAGTAAAGACTACAATCAAGGAAGATTTCAAATCAAAAAATTTGGAAATACAGAAGCAGACATCATGAGCTTGTTAATTGTATTCTAATATAGAGGTTATTCAGGATTCCTTTATTTTTATTATTCTTTTTTTTGAAACTGAGAAATCCTGAAGGACTCAGGGACTTCTCCATGGTGGCATTTGTATGCCCTCATCCCTGCAGATGTCCTTGTCCACTCCCTTTCGCACACAATGTTGATCCCTAACTCTTCCTCCCCAAGAAAAATTCTTGCCTTTTCTAAGAACCATTCTTGACTAACTTTCCTCTGAAGTTAGCTGAACTTCACCTGATCCTCTCTGGTAAACCTTATAAAGCCTTCCATCCTCCTTCTCAAGCTAGATTTTTCCTTGAAAGCCTCCTCATGCCCAACAGTTTTTAAATTTGCCTGTACTAGTGAATGGTATTCTGGTTAGTTTCTTCTGCTAAATATACTATGTGTGTCTGTATATTGGTACATGCACGTGTGTGTATTTATAATAAAAGAGTTTGTCACAGTGCTTTAAAGTGAATGAAGTGTTTAACCTTAATTTTCTATTTAATCATTACAAGGAAGGATAATCCCTCCATGTCACAGAAAGGAATGTGGGTTCAGGCAGGATAAGGTGGGAATATGGCAAAGAAGAGAAGGACGTTCTGCAAGTACTGGGAAGATGGCCATCGAAGCCCCTAAGATAGGGACTTTAGGAGTAGGACGAGGTTTAGATAAAATGTGAGTTCAATTTGGACATCATGCATCTGCAGTCACTCCTCTGAGATATCTAAATGCAGAGGTTAATAGTTTGATGTATGGTCTGAGGCTCAATAGTCAGATCCCAAAGATCGGAAATCATCAAAAAGATGGAAATTGAAAATCTTGGCCTAGGGTAATCCTACTAGGCAGATTAGTTTAAAAAAATGAATCAGTGCTTCCCTGGTGGCACAGTGGTTAAGAATCTGCCTGCCAATGCAGGGGACACCGGCTGGAGCCCTGGTCCGGGAAGATCCCACATGTCGCGGAGCAACTAAGCCCGTGAGCCACAACTACTGAGTCTGCGCTCTAGAGCCCATGAGCCACAACTACTGAGCCCGTGTGCCACAACTTCTGAAACCCGTATGCCTAGAGCCCATTCTCCACAAGAGAAGCCACCGCAATGGGAAGCCTGCGCACCACAACAAAGAGTAGTCCCCGCTTGCCGCAACTAGAGAAAGCCCGCGTGCACCAACGAAGATCCAACGCAGCCAAAAATAAACAAACATAAACATAGCCCAAGAAATTTTAGATCATGTAACACTCCACAGATATATATATAAGATTTCAAACCTGGTATCAGTGTTCTACTAAATCCTCTTGCAATGGACACAGTAAAGGGGCAACAATAAAAAGCTTGGAATCATGTTTATATGAACAAGTCTACAACATGATTAATCATCATAATTAACTTTCCTACAAGTTATAAAGATTCTCTGAGTTGTTACATTTCCTCAATAAAGTTATGATATTTAACTTCAGAATTTGTGAAATGGCAATAAGTATACTCGTTTAAGTTATGGACTCAGAACCACTAAAATTACATACGATTATATCAATTATTTTTCATTTCCTGTTCCAGTATCTCAGCCCACTTCAAAAATTTGGCTCAGGATTGAATTTGCTAATCATCCCTTAAGAGACTAAGCTTCCATTTTGGGGAAGTCCGAATCCCTGACAAATAATCTAATTAACTGATTAATCAATTTCATAATTCCACCAATTCCCAAGCCAGGATTTAGATGGCCCATTTGAAAAGAGGTCTTCTTAATATTGGAATTGTTCTACTGACACCTTTATCCACTTACTATATCCTTTATTAACCCTTCAATTCTCCAGTTGCTTGCTGTTGAGATATTGGGTCTTTTGTTTTATTTCCATTTTCCATCATATAGATTGAGGTAACTTTTCTCAGACTTTATGGTGAATTTTTTTCTCTTCCAGCAAATCAACCTAAAAAGACTGCAAATATTCCCTATAAATAATTAGTCATACTATTTGCAGAGTATACCTCAACCAGCAGTTAGTAATCATGATCTCTCTCAGATGCCTAAGGCTAAAGGTTATATCCTGATAGAGGACAGTTTCCATATAGGAGACTTACCAAAGAATAAGATTCCTCCTCCAGAATGCAACAAAATGAATTTTTATAAGAACTTTTCTTTTAGACTACAGCATTATTTCAACATCTCATTGATTTTTTTCTTTAATTTTCATTAATTTCAACAAATCACTCATTTGCAAGATTTTAAACTCCTTTCTTTTCAGATTGTAAAGGCAAAACAGTTTCACAGAATTGTGTGCTTTTTCTACAGAATCCTTTTATCTCATTTCATTTTGCAAAGCCTCATGAAGTCTGTGTGCTAATTTTGCCAATGGTTTCCATCCAGACCCAATCAGACAAGGTCACTCAGATAATGGTCAAGGTATATCTCTAACCCTTATTACAGTAGAGTTTCTAGCTCTTTGTTAATATGTATATGCATTTCCTCCAAAATTCTGCTTGCTTAACAGGTTCGTGTTTATTCTGTATGGCCAACCTAAGGGAGTAGAAAAGCCAGAATTATATTTCAGACTTTCCCAACTGTCAGTTTTGTACTCAAACAAACTAGTCATTGCTGTCCCTCAGAAGGAAAGCTGCGTCTCACATATAAAGAGCCTTCCTCTTGGAAGATTCTGTATCTTAAAAGGTTGTTTTGAAATGTTGATGTACCATATAAGTAAAAAAATCCTCCAGGCAGATTAAATGCATATATAAATTTATAATAGCCCACTAACTCCAGTTGGCAGAGTTATAGCTGTAGGATAAGTGGCAAAACACTTTCCAAAGAAGTTTGGAGACTCTTTTGTCTTTCTGCCAAGTCCTCCCCACTGAATCTCGCGCCCTGACTAATGCATATGCTTGTTTGTGTAAGGTTCCAGGAAATGGTCTTTATTGAGGCTGGTAGGTGAGAAGAATTTCAGCTGCAGCCTATTTGAAGTCTTGACTTGGACGGGTTTTGGCTTCTGCTATATTTTTAATGGTTGTCCTGTTGTATCTACATCAACATTAACTCAATGGAAGTCCTGCAACTTTTAATTCATATTCAGTAAGCTCAAATATGAAGTATGTTTTACAAATTTACAATGTACACCATGAAACAAGACATACATATTGTTTAAAAATAAGAAATAAAGGAATAAAATTCCCACTTAATCAGCTGCTTTTAATCTTTGCTAGTAATTACTTTAAATAATATTCTTACATCTAAACTTTTTAAAATTGATCCATCAATATTAGAAAATATCTATTTGCTCTCTACTATGTAAATGAAAAATTAGAGTTCCAGAATTCCTTCTAACTCTTCCTACTGACCCTCCCACTTCTATCAAGCAATTTCTTTCCTTCTATATTATCAGTGTTACTATGTGTCGTTCATGGATGCTAAATATTCCATTACATAAATAAACCATAATGTATTTATTTATTTTCCTGCTTATGGATAATTGGGTTGTTTCCTGTTTGGGACTACTATGAATAAAGTTAAAAAATATTACTGTACCTGCTTTGTGTTGCCATAAGCATTTATTTCTATTGTATATGTCACTTGGCAGAATTGGTTATGTGTATATTTAGCTCTGGTAAATACTACCAAACAATTTTCTGACAAAGTGATTACCAGTTGGAATATTAGTTATTAATTAAGGCTTAATTAAGTCTTAATAATATTCTTAATTAATTCTTACAGTTCTATTTGATTCATATCCTCACTAACACAATATTTTCAATCTTTTAAAATTTTAGTCATTCTGTTGGAGATAATGTTATTTCATTTTCACTAAAATTTGCATTTAGCTGATGACTAATGATTCTGACTACTTTTTCATATGCTTACTGGTCATTTGGATATGCTCTCCTGTTTAAGTAACTGTTCAAGTATTTTGTTCATTAAAAATTGTTTTTCTCAATGATTTGTTGGCATTCTTTATATGTCTTGCATATGAGTCCTTTGATTTTGTGTGTGTGTGTGTGTATATATATATATATATATATATATATATATATATATAATAAACTATTTTCTCCTATTTGTTAGTTTGACTTTTGACACTATTAATATTATATTTTAATGAAAAGAATTAACTAATTTAAAGGAAGTCCAACTTATTCATCTTTTCTCTTAATGCTAATAATTTTGTCCAATTTACAAAATCCTTCTACCACAACATCATAAAGGTGGTCTCCTATGACTTCTTCTAGAAGTGATTTTATTTGGCTTTTCACATTTATGTATAAAATCTACTGCAAATTCAACTTTGTGAATGGTATGAGGGAGGGGAGAGTGTAATTATTTTGTTGAAATAGGTATCCAGTTGATTCAGTTCTTTATCAAAACAACTATCTTGTCCGCACTGAATTGCTTTGTCATCTTTGTGATAAATCAAGTGTGTGGGTCAGTTTCTGGATACTGTCAGTTTTTGGTCTATTGATCTATTTGTTTATTTTTATATCAACATCACACTGTTTTAATCATTGCGACTTTATAATAAGACTTGATCTCTGTTAGTATAATTCAGCCAGTTTGTTCTCTTTTACAGATTGCTTTGCTATTCTAGGTCCTCTGCATTTCCATACATTTTAGAATTAGTAGGCCAATCATCCCTCCCCCATTAAAAAAAAAAAGAAAATATCCCTCTGTTATTTTTTTTTGAGATAATATTGAATATATAGATCAATATCAGAAGAACTTACATCTTGAGTCCTCCAATGCAAGAATATGTTTTATCTCTCCATTTATTGGATTAAATATTATTTTCTCAGCACTGTTCAGCTGTTTACAATGTAGAAAACGTGGATATGTTTCATAGAAATTATTTATGAATATCTGGGGGTTTATTTGTCCAGTTGTAAATGGTATTTATTCATTTTTTCTTAATATTTGCTGCTAATTTATAGAAAGGCAATTACTTTTTGTATATTGATTCTATGTCCAGTGAATTACTAAATTGACATTCTTTCTTTCCATACATAACCTTTAAATACATACTTGAATTTCTGTGTAATATCTATAAAAATTTTATACTTTTTCATATAAAACTACACTTCAAAGGAACAAATACACTCTCACCCTCTTCCCATAAAGGGGAGACAGAAAATACCAACAACCATTGATTTTCAATCTGAGCAACAGTCAGAATATCCACCACTGGGAAATGGTGTCTACTCCTCACAGTCTAACTGGAACATCCTGTAATCTAAACACTAAATTGTGAAGTAAACCATCATCAAAAATCTTAACAACATACAATAAAGGAAAAGGAAGAGAGAGAAAAGTGATTGATTAATATTTACAAATGTGTACATATAAGTGATATACACAACAGTATATTACATGTACATATACAGCAAGCAAGAAAGAAAACATGCAAAGCTGCTAGAGTTCTCTTTATCATAACTGGTCATGAAATCTTAGTTGCTATATGTAATTTCTTTATTTCACTATCAATTCCATGTACCCTCTGTCCTCACCTCACTCTTCACCTGGTTACCTGAAGGACCTTAAATCATTTGGTCCTCAACAGACCCACAGACATAGAAAACAAACTTATGGCGAACGAAGAGGGGAGAGTGGGATAAATTAGGAGGTCAGAATTAACATACACACACTACTATTGGAAATAAAATAGATAACCAGCAAGGGCCTACTATATAGCATAGGGAACTATACTCAATATTTCGTGATAATCTATAAGGGAAAGGATTCTGAAAAAGAATATATATAATATATATGTATACAACTGAATAACCATGCTAGATATCTGAAACTAACATGACATTGTAAGTCAACTATACTTCAAAAAAAAATAATAAAAAAAATAAAAGCAACAACTAAAAAAATGCATATTATAAACCCTAGAAGACTGGTAAAAAATAAGAGATATAACAAGAAGTCAATAGTAGAGATAAAATAAAATCATTATAAAAACTAAGCTGATCCAAAAGAAAGTAGGAAAAAAGAACAAAGAACAGATGAGACAAATAGAATATAAGATGGTAGATTTAAATCCAATCAATAATTTCATTACTATAGATGGGCTAAAGAAATGAACATTCATAGTGGGGAAGGCTGAGGTGTGAGAGGCTGAGGTGTGAGATGCAGAAGGTATAGGGGAACTAACACTCTGTACCTTCCACTCAGTTTTGCTGTGCACCTGAAACTGCTCTCAAAGATAAGTCAATCAAAAAAAAAAAAAAAATTCACCCCTCAAAAAAAGAAAGAAAGATCTAGAAATAGGCTCACACTTATAAAATTCTCTGCCCTTTCCATATATCCTATCACTGCAAAATCACCTGGCTTGACACACATGGCATGGGCCCTAAAGGCCCCGTTCCAGTGGTAATCGTGAGACATGATTCCAGAGGATGCAGGATATAGTTTGAATCAGCCATCAGTATATGGCTCTACTTCTCCAAAAGCCAGAAACATGGACCTAGGAATGAAATGGGAGAAGGGGAAGTGACCACTTTCACTGTTTGCTATATTTTTTGATACCTCTTCTTACAGCTTTGAGCTCTTCTGAAAATGCCTCCAACAAGGGACTAGGTTGGAAGCTGAGACTGTCCCCTGACCATTTTAAACTCCAGATGTCACCAAACCAGTAGATCAAGTACTGGCTGGGAATGATTGACTTTGTTTACCAAGGGGGGATTGATTTTTTGTTATCTAATTAGGGTAAGAAAGACTTTGGTGAGAAGCTGAGGTTTCCTTGGTGTGCCTCTTACTACTCCCATATATAAAGGTAAAATTAATGAAAAATTACAAAAACTCCCAAATCAGGACCATTGTGATTTAAAACATGAATTCTAATAATATTTGTAGATTCTTTTGGGTTTTCTAAGTACATAGTCATGCTTTCTTCAAATAATGACAGTTTAAAGCTTTCTTTCCAATCTCTCCTTATTTTCTTGCCTTATTGCATTTGGTAGGCCTTCCAGTACAATGCTGAATAAAATTTAAAATGGTGATAATTGTTTTCCACCTCTAGAGAAAAGGTAACAATACTCGCTATTAAGTAATATGTTCACTGTAAGTTCTTTTTTGGATATATTTTATTAGATTAATGAAATTCCATTCCACTTCTAATTTGCTCAGGAGTTTTTGTCATGAATGTATATTGAATTTTATTGAATGTTTTCTCTAAATGTATTTAGATGATCATATTGTTTTTCTCCTTTATGGTGTTAGTGTGGTGAATTATACTGATTGATTTTTTTTTTAATATTAAAAGTCCACTTTGCCATCCTCTGATAAACCACACTATGTTACTATTTATCAGATAGATAGATAGATAGATAGGTAGATAGATTCAGTTTGCTAATATTTTGCCTAGAACCTTTTGCAAAATTGTACATAGGAGATTTTGGCTTGTACTGACAATTTTCTTTTATTGGAATGTCCTAATCAGGGTTTGCTATTAAAGATATGCGGCTCCATGTAATTTTTGAAGCATTCTTCATGGAACATGGTGATTTAACAGCACAAGCTCTGATGGCCTGGGTTCTAATTTCAGCTCTCTTATTTACTGGCTGTGTAAAAAAAAATTATTGACTATATTAAATTTTTAATTGACTATTAAAATTTACCTTCATATGTTAAATAAACATAATAATAGTACTTATTTTATAGGGTAGTTGTGAGAATTAAATGGAATGATCTATGTATTGTATTCAATACAGCACCTGGCAGAGTAAACCCTCAAATGTTAGCTTTTATATAGATGATAAATAGATAGTTGATAGGTACACAGAGAGATAAGAGGTAACACACACACACATACACACACACATACAGTTGACTGTGTCAGTTGGACTGTAAGTATAAGTTTAATCTGTAATTTTGATTACCAAATCTGAACTTTGGTATCATGACCTATTTTTATTATCTGCCAATGCAATATTTAAAACCTTTTCTTAAGTTTAGTGGAAAAAAGAACTCTCACTTTAAATGTAACTTACACTGTGCATGTTTAAGATGGCTACTAACTCTGCTTTGATCTGTCCATTGTTTTAGCCAAGGTTCTTCAGAGAAAGAACCAATAGGATGTGTGTGTGTGTGTGTGTGTGTGTGTGTGTATAAATATATTTATTATAAGGAACTGTCTACTGCAATTATGGATTCTGGCCAGTCCAAAATCTACTGGAGGCACAGCAGGTAGAAGTCAAGGAAAGGTGATGTCTCAGTTCAAGTCCAAAGCCTCTTGCTGCAGAATTTTCTCTTGCTTGGGGGAGGAAGGCCTTTTTGTTCTATTTAAGCCCTCAACGGATGGATTAGGCTCACCCACATTATAGAGGACAATTTACTTTATTCAAAGTCCACCAATTTAAATGTTAAACTCATCCAAAAACATAGAAATACCTAGAATAATGTTTGACCAAATATCTGGGCACCCCGTGGCCCAGCCAGTTTGACACCTAAAATTAACCATCACATCTATCAACATAAAACCATGCAATTCTGATTTCAGAAAGAATCTGGTTCTGGATTCTAGTTACTGATTTCCAGGCTATAAAATATATTTAGGGGTTTTGAATATTTATTTCTTATTTTAATGGGATTTAGAAAAATAGGGGAGTTAGATATGTATACTGAGTACACCATCTTGAATTGGAAGCTTCTATTTTATAATCTTGGTTAGGGAAGAAAATGGTTTAGAAGTATAGCATCTGAATTATTATTATAATTTGAGGGTGACTGATAGACTCCAGGAGACAGAGTAATTGTGTCTTTTTATTTAGGTAACGGAAGTGAGATTTTAATTATATTAAAGCAGTTGCACATATAGCTAGAGGTTCGGCTACATTCTTCATGTTGGAAATACAAGCTCCCCTGCCCATAAGTTTCTCTTATGTGGATGATGGTGACTGAGCTAGATGAGAACGGTGACGATCATTTTGGATCATAGAAAGGTCAACTGAGGTCCTGCTCAGGGTGAGGGGGAAGTGTACTTTATTCCTTGTGGCCCAGAATCGACTGCCACAAACTAAAACTCAAATGTGTCAGAGTTTTAGTGTTTTTTTTTCTTGAATAATTCTCTTTTAGCAATCTGTGATCTAACACGGACATTCATCTGCAAATATATCAGACTTACATGAATCAAATGTCAGTTCCAGTCATGTCTGGGATCTGACCATCCCAAGTAAGATAGAAATTCAGGACTGCCTGAAGTCCTATCTTCACAGCTTCCAATATTGATAAGATAATAAAACACAGATAATAATACTATGTTAAGTTTTGCTTCAACTTATGTGAAAAGTGGGAGGCAATAAACATATATATGCATATCAGTGATTGTCCCTTGGGATAAAATATTGGGAATCTACAATGGGAGAAAGGTTTATCTTTCATTAAATACCCTTTTACACATTTGATTTAAATTTTCCCATGTACATATATTTTTTAATTAAAAGTTCCAATTAAACAAGTCATCTTCTTATAGAGTTAATATTTTTTAAAAATAAATTGAGGTGGTTATTCCTTCTGTGAATATAGCTGTGGCCAAATGAGATAAGCCCCTAAACTTTCTACCCAGAGAAGCAAGAAATAGCAAAAGGAACATATATGAGTAGGCAATACAAGGTCCTAATTGTTGATACCATTTGTTTCCAACCAGTAACTTTTTCTTAAGTACCAAGTAGACATGTAGGTAAGTTTCATGACTCTTCAATAAAATTGAAATCATAGAGGTTTTAATTCCTGGAAAGGATTTCAGAATACATATGCTTCTTTAATGCAATTGAGTTCTTGTGGTTTAAATGGAAAAGTACCTACTGCAAGGTCTACTTCACATCTCAAGCAGCTAATTTATTCATCTGGGTGGATCTAGCTTAAATTATTGAGAAATCGTCAGAACTTCGTATCTGGGGCTTCCAAGTAAGCAGAAATTTGCAACTGGATTCACGTCTAAACTTTAGTAGCTTTGCTTTACTGAAAACAATTAAGTTGTTTCTATTTCAATATCGTTTTATACGTATTTATTTTTTCTATCTAGCCTACTGGAATAAATGACTCTCAAGATAACCAATGAAATTTCAAAGCTAGACCATTTGTCTTGCTGTAGGAATTTCACTTAACAAAAATGGTCCCTAAAATTTTATTGAAATCCTTCCAGGACCAATAGAAAGAGACGCCTCTTTTTGCCTATGCTTCCAGGATTCCGATGTAAAACCGCTGCCATTTGCACTGTACGCTAATGACAAGCTGGATGTTTGCATGAAAGCCAATATGTTCTTACACTGTTTTTTGAGACAAGTAATAATCAGTCTGTCATCAATGTCATGCTGCAATCAAGCTTTGACAAGGTTTGCAAATAACTTGAAAGGAATTGCTCATCCCTGAACACTGCAGATCAAAACCAGACCTGAACAAAAACTAAAAGTCTTCTGTGTGTCAGCTGCACAGTCTCTGGGAACGTGCCATGCATAAGCAGTAGCAGCAGCAGAGGAAACAACGAATCCACCACCCCACCCCCCATGTCAAATTTTTTATTGACAAGAACTTTTCTCAGCTACCGATCCTGGGAACGCACTATTCAAAACCATGAAGTAGCCACTTGAAATGCCCAGCCTGACTGGAAGTACTAGTTATCTTATTCCTGAAAATTAATGGAAATGCAAGTAATACATTCATCCTAGGCGTGGTGTGTATTCTTAACTCATGGGCTGGAGCAGGTAGGATGGCTGATCAAACTTGGCACTGCCATCAGTGAGAAGACTGTGTGCACATGGGATTGAGGCACTAATTGCTTTCTTTTCCTCTCCTCCCCTCCTCAATCCTTCCCACCCGAGAAAGGGGTGAGATGTGTGTTATTTATTCACTGCTGTCCTGACACTTGTTAATCTATAAGCTTTCACAGTCATAAGAAACAAGTTCAACTTATATAACTGAGAATAAGTTAAACTTATACAACTTTGGAAGCAAGAACCTTTGATGGAAAAAAGGGTGTTTTTTTTAGAAGTATCAGCTGGTCACAGGTCTGCTCAGAGCTTCAAAACTTGTTTGTACTTCTTGTTTGTATAAATAGCTGGACAGCCACATGACATATGGATGTAAGCATTCACGAATTATGCCTAAAATATGAGTAGGGATTTGAGATGTGAATTAACTGTTGATTTTATTTTAGCATAAGAGAAGAATTTGGTTCAGTTATCTTGTTCTTTACAAGGAACCTTAAAAATAAGGTGCTACTGAGGGAGCATAAGACATTCAAAGTTAAGTGAAGATGGTAATGAAAGGATAAAAAGCAAATGCATCATAAGTAAAAAGTCCACATTCCAAAAAGAAAGGATATATACAACATATTTAAGATTATATCTTATGGGATTACAATCATTTGAGACTATAGGCTACATAGTCCTCAGAAGAATTGTCTAATAAAGTTTTCATTTAATAAATATATGCTGAGCACCACAATAATGGCTCAGTACCATGTTAGATATTATGAGAGATAAGCATGATGTATACGAATGAATCCCTATATTTTCAAGGAGTTTACAATCTTGTTAGGGAGAAGACACTAATGTACACCACCGTGTAGCCATGAATCTTTGAAAGTGCATAATATAAGCACTGAAATATGAGACAAGAACCACTCTTGAAATAGGCTGAGGACTTGTAAAAAATATCCGTAGGCAATTTCTCTAAGTCATTGGCATATCCCAAACTTTTACAGTCTTCTGAGCTTACTTGTTACCATTTGACTACAATCCAAGCCCCACCCTCATGAATACAGGAAGTCCAGACCATTTCAGCTGTTTCTGAAACATTCCCCGCAATGTGGACTGCACTTATATACCTAGACTCTCGCCTGTCACCTCTCAATTTTGACTGCTTAGCTGGGATTCTTCAGCTATTGCTTCTGTCCATCCTGTTATTGGATCTCTTTGTTGAGCTCGTTCTGTCTGTTCAATTTCATCCAAAGACATGGATGTTATGCTCATGGATACATACTCTTGCTTCCCTACAACAGTTTACCTGTGATTATGTTGGTTTAACAAATTGAACAGAAGTCTTAAGGACTGCATCAAGGATTTACAATGCAGAAAAATAAACTTAAATTGGTTATAAAGTAACTCGTCTCCTGGAGGTATTACCTATGCCTGCTCTTTTTTGCCCAAGCCATATTGCAAGACCCTTCTATCTTCCCCTGGAATCAGAGACCCTTCTCTCCCAACTACCTAGGTCTCCAGCATCCTTCCTCTGGTTTCCTCACTGCAAATCCCAAAATCAGTTAACATGACAATACCTCAGTGGTGTGGCCTGTGCTAAATAAAGGCAGATTTTTATATAATTGGTAAGGCCTTTTAAATCCTCTCATCTCAAACATGTCTTATAGAGTAAGCTTTGGGTCTTGTTAAGATTAGTAACTCTCATGCACTGCAGAGGAAAACAAAGACTTATTTCTAGGCTTCTAGCAATTTGATTGGCAAGACTAGATAGACCCTGAAACTACCTGTTCTTTACACTAGTCATTAATATTCAAATGAGGAAAAAACCTAGATACTATTTGTTGAATTCTGCTTAAAAATGCAGTACTGTTTATCCATTTCTTGGTATCAGTCACTCAAATACACTACAAATCCACCTTACATTTCAACAATTGCTATGTATCTGTAATTGCTGAAAGAATTCACACAGCACAGAGTATGGTACTTCCTGTGGAAAGAAAGAGTTTTAAATCATTATCCATGTTATGGTTGGAACCCAGTACTTTAATACATAGTTAATTTTTAAAATAATAACATTCCTGAAAACTCTACATTCTTATGCAATGACAAAGTTCAGTGTAGCAAAGTTTGTGTACCATTTAACAGAAAAGTTTTGCAGCTCCCGATATATAACATTGGGGTCTGTAAATATATTTAATCTTTCTCTGTTTCCTAGATTCACCTTTGTTTCCCTTTCCATGATAGCACTGAAAAATTAAGTTAACCTAGAATTCTCACTAGAGAACTCTCTCCCTTATGGAAAACTAAACCCTGATTGTAATTAGATATTTTGGAGAATCCATAGGGAAGTCATATTCTAAAGTATTACTTACGAGTCTCTTTTAATTTGTGTTGTGCTTTTCAATTCCATTTCAAATAGCTCAGCAAACTTTCAAAAAATAGTAAAGAATACCAATTGTTTTAGGACACTCAGAGGTAATTGGGCACAGAATCAAGTACAGAGTTCTGTGGCAACATCCTTGAGACCTCCTGGTGGACTCACATTACTTCATTAACTCCCTTGTTCAACAAATATTTACTAAATGTCTGCCAAAGAAGGTGTTGTGTTGGGAGCTAATGGGTCAGTGATGAACAAGAAAGCCAAATACTGACCTTCAAGGAGCCTATAAAATAATCAAAGAGACAAATGATGACCAAGGACACAAATACATGAATAAAATAAGGACACATTGTATTGAATGCAAGGAAGGAGATAAAAACAACGTATGATAAAGTGAAAAGAAGCTCAAATGTTCTTAAACATATGAAAAAAGTCTAAACTCAAAAAATATGAAAATAAATATAAACTAAAACTACATTGACAGCGTTGTTTTACCTTCCTTATTGACAAAGATTGAAAAGTTCAATAGCACATTCTATAAGTAAGAATGAAAAACAAAAGGGTATTTTGATCATTACCATAAATCATGTTGTATGAAAAGTAATCTGGCAATATCTATCAATATAAAAACACATAACTTTTGAGGTTTATTTCAGAAATAGCAATATGGCCTATACATATTTTCTCACTTATGCAAAATTGTGTCATGTACAAAGTTATTTATTGTAATGTGTTTTTAGTAAGCAAGATTGGAAAGTATCTAAACATCCATTAACAAAATACCAGTTTAATAAATTATACTACATATATATATATATATATATATATATATATATATATATTACAACGCAATGTAGCCATAAAACAGAATGAGAACACAGTTTTTTGTTTGTTTGCAGATATGGGCCAACTATAAAAGTGTTAAATAAAAATAATTAAGAGTATACAGTTTGCATACTATGCTAAAAAGAATGTGTATGCTTTTGTTTGTATATGCCTAAAATAGCTCTGAAAGTGGAGAGGGAGAGTTTTTTCAATGTACGCATTTCCTTTTGTACCTTTAAAATTTTGAATTATTTGAATATATTATCTTTTAAAATATTTAAATATTGTTATAAAAATTCCTAGTAGTGTCTACTGTGGTATTCATATTATTAGCTCTATAAAATGTAGAGTCCAAGAGCAAAGTTCATGAAAAATGTATTATGTCAAACTTAATCTCCCAATTCATCCCTTAGGTTTGACATAAATGCACTACTATGTGTAAAATAGATAGCTAAGTGGGAACCTGCTGTATAGCACAGGGATCTCAGGTTGGTGCTCTGTGATGACCTAGATGGGTGGGATGTGGTGGGAGGGAGGTCCAAGAGGGAGGGGATGTATGTATACATATAGCCGATTCACTTCACTGTACAGCAGAAACTAACACAACATTGTAAAGCAATTATACTCCAATTTTAAAAAAGTATTATGTCAGATCAACTAAAATAATACACAGTAGAATCTATTAGATTTAAGGTTCTCTGATCTTGGGATAGAAAATTAAAATATAAACCTTCAAGAGAATGCACCTCAGTGAAGGAACTGGATATTTCCGTAAAAGGTAAATGGTGATAAATGTGATTAGTAGGAGTAAAAAGACTTTTCACTATACCTTTCAAAATTCTTCCAGAGTTACCATGAAGTATTGGGTTTAAATAATTACTAGAAATTTCTAGTGTATTATTTATAAAATACTGTTTATTTAACTAAACTCCTAAGGTATTGTGGGTCATACCCTTCAAATATTATTGGCATACATGTGGTGAAAACTATTCATTCAAATCGAAAAGGAATCCTAAAAAAACCTGCATTAAGCACTTATTTAATTATATCTATTATTAAGATTATACAACAACTTCTTCCAGTCAGCAATCTGTTTCCCACCGGAATTACATAGAGTACACTCCAAATAACATGGTTAGCGGATAAATTAACTATTTTTAAATAACTCGATCTGCTTTATTTCTTTTCTACTATTGACCATTTCATTTTCTACTCATAATTTTATTAAATGGTTTTGAAAGTACAATGATGCAACTTATATGTGTAATCTAAAATATGACACAAATGAACTTATCTACGAAACAGACACAGACTCACAGATACAGAGAATTTACTAGTGGTTGCCAAGGGGGAGGAGGATGGTGGAGGGGATGGGGTGGGAGTTTGGGGTTAGCAGATGCAAACTAATATATAGAATGGATAAACAGCAAGGTCTTACTGAATAGCACAGGGAACTATATTCAATATCCTGTGATTAAACCGTAATGGAAAATAATATGAAAAGGAATATATATATATATATATATATATATATATATATAACTGAATCACCTTGCTGTACAGCAAAAATTAATACAACATTGTAAATCAGCTATACTTCAATAAAAATTTTTAAAAATTAAAGTACAGTGATGCATACAAACCACATTTTTGTTATTATTTTTTAAACATGTGCAAGCTTGAGATTACTTAAAGATCTATAGCATCCCCTAAAGCAAGATGAAAAAAAGTAAAACCAGACATGAGTATTCAAAACAGAACTACAAGATTAGAAATCTGAATGTCATGAAAAGTGATACAATAGCAATAATATGTAATCAAATTAATCACTTATATTTCCCCTTCTGAGGAGTGGATCCAGAATTTGCATATCTTCAAGTGTATATAATCAGGGAGTGGCTTTTTAAGAATAAAAGTAATATATGCACACATGTAAATTGAGATACAAAGCCTTGAAAGGAGGCCTTGCAAGTGAGAAACGCTGAAGCTTCAGCTTCTTTTCCTTCATAGAAATCCCCTCTGCTTTTCTTAGCAAATAGAATTTTCCTTAAACTTTATTGTCTGGTTTAATCTGAATATTTATATGGGGGAGGAGATGTAAATAACAATAAAGTCATAGGTAATTGAAAAAAGTTTTCCTTCTTGCTATCTAGATTACACTTCCATTTTTTTAGGTTTTCTTCATTTGACAAAGAAAGTAAAATTAAATCTGCTATATCAGATTCAGACCAGACCAGAAATTTCCACTCACAGAACATAGCATCTTGCAATCCAATTTACATACTGTTCTTTTAGCCCACGTGTGGAAATTCAACAATGATTTTTTTCATTCCTCACAAGTGGTTTGTGGTAACAGTTCTGACAATTAATTCTCCCACCATCAAGCATTTATTAGTATGAGAGCACATAGCTCTTTTCTAAGAGTGCCCCTCCTTTCAGTCTTGACTGCAAAGATATGCTGAATTTCCCCTGATAGTAAGAAAAAAACAGATATTTCTAAGCTTTCTCTCTTTCTCTATGCTGGGTCCAGGAGTGGGAACCAGATTCAACTAATTCTGGTAACCACGTTATCTAACTCTCATAACAGGGAAAATGATGGAGGAAGAGAGGAGGCAGAAGTTCTGAGAAGCATCCCCTGGTTATTGTTGCTAGGGCAACTGCTACTTGGCATCCTCCAAATAGTCATCGTCTGTCACACTTGGGGTATAATTCACAGGCATGCAACACATCTAAGTGGATTGGGGGGAAAAGGGTGAGGGAGGGGATGAGGATTCAAGAAAATAAATAATGAATTTTAAACAGGCATATAAACAAATATGCATGCCTAATATTTAGAAAGAAGAGAAAGGGTGGGCATAAGAGGAATACAGTTTTGAAAATATGAGTGTCACTGCTAAATATTAATGGTTTTCTTATTACACAAATTAGTTAGCCTCTACTCCTTCACAATAATTGTCTACCCATCTGCCTCCTTTTATGAAAATCTTTCTTGCTCCAAATACTAGTCTTTTGTAGTATGACTTCAAACTGAATATATGCAAAGATTTATATATCATTTTCCTTTTTACAGTCATCAAGAGAGCAAAGAACAAAATACTTTTTTATTGTTTACCAGAGTGTCTGACTCAGAAGCTAGCCTGGCGTTGTTATAGGAGAAGATACAGTGTTTATTACCTAAATAATCATTAACACAAACAGATATGAGCCCTGAAATATGCTTGCTAAATCTAAGTTGTGCATTTGTTTTTCTTGTGTCTTCATTTCTTACAGCCAGGTTATCTGCTTAATCTTTCTAATCACTGTTGCTTTTCTTAACATTAGAGGGAAGTTATTTTATACATTGTGGAAAGAAAGAGCTACACTGCTCCAGTTTATATAGCAAAAAAGAAAGCCTTAAAAATATCTGTCATCAAAGTCACATAAAGCCCTGCCAGTTTCAACCTCCTCTTAGCTTTTGCTGGTGTCAGCATCATAAAAATGTGAAAGAAACTCATATCAATGTACCACATTTACAAAATGAGTTTAATAGCAAATGCATTTTCGGAAGCAAGTGGGAAGAAGGAGAAAGAATTTTAACCAAATTGTGATTAATAAATTTTTTTAAAAGCATGGTGGATTAAAAGGCAAGGAATAAAAATCAGAAAAAGCAACTGTTGGTAATGGCATCACCAAAAGCTTTTCTTTTCCCTTTAGAGAGAATTGTTAAAGTCCTCCTATGAAAGTCAAATATATACTTTCATGTAACCAAAATAATAAAACTAGAAACCAAAGCAAATAAAGAAAAAAATAATTTAATAGTAATTTAAAGTAAATTAAGGCTTAACATTGCATGTTGGTTCATACAAAACCAGCCAGGCTTCAGTATTATTTTACATGTTTATTTTTAATAGAATCACCCAAATTTTGTGAACCAATACACTCACTGCTTGGAACTCCAGGGAAAGGATAATCACACAGTGGTAGCCATAATAATAAAAAAAAAAAAGATAGTTTACTTTTGCTAAGCATTTAGTGATTCAATATTTTAGAGGTTATATTCTATATAAGGTTATTATAAAATATTGACTATATTCATTGTGTTGTACATTACATCCTTGAATCTTATTTACTTTATACTTAGTAGTTTGTACCTTTTAATCCCCTTCACCTATTTTGCTCCTCCCCCAACCCTCTCCTCACTGGTAATTACTAGTTTGTTCTCTGTATCTGTGAGTCTACTTCTCTTTTTTTATATTCATTCGTTTTATTTTGTAGATTCCACATATAATGAAAACATACAGTATTTGTCTTTGTCTGACTTATTTCACTAAGCATAATAGTGTCCAGGTCCATCCATGTTGTTGCAAATGGCAAAATTTCATTCTTTTTTATGGCTGAGTAATATTCCTTTGAATACATATATATATATATATATATATATATATATATATATATACCACAAATTCTTTATGCATTCATCTGTTGATGGAAACTTAAGTTCCTTCCATATCTTGGCTATTGTAAATAATGCTGCTATGAACATTGGGGTGCATGTATCTTTTTTTTTTTTAAGAAGATGTTGAGGGTAGGAGTTTAGTAATTTATTTATTTATTTTTGCTGTGTTGGGTCTTCGTTTCTGTGTGAGGGCTTTCTCTAGTTGTGGCAAGCGGGGGCCACTCTTCATCACAGTGCATGGGCCTCTCACTATCGCGGCCTCTCTTGTTGCAGAGCACAGGCTCCAGACGCACAGGCTCAGTAGTTGTGGTTCACGGGCCTAGTTGATCCACGGCATGTGGGATCCTCCCAGACCAGGGCTCAAACCGGTGTCCCCTGCATTAGCAGGCAGATTCTCAACCACTGCACCACCAGGGAAGCCCCGCATGTATCTTTTTAAATTAACGTTTTCTTTTTCTTTGAACATATACCCAGGAGTAGAGTTGCTGGATCATATGTTAGTTCTATTTTTAATTTTTTGAGGAACCTCCAAACTGTCTTCTGTAGTGGCTGTATCAATTTACACTCTCCAAACTCTATACTAGGGTTCCCTTTTCTCCACACCCTCACCAACACTTATTCCTTGTTTTTTTGATGATAGCCATTCTGAGAGGTGTGAGTTGATATCTCACTGTGGTTTTGAATTGCATTTCCCTGATTATTAGTGATGTTGAGTATCTTCTCATGTACTAAACATTTATTATCCTCCAGACACTATCATGTAAACTTGATAGGGTTAACTCATTTAACGCTCACATACAGTTATGAGGAAGTCACCATTAAATTATTCTTATAGTACAGATTATGGAATTAAAGCTCAGAGAAGCTATGTAACAGGCTCAAGTTTGCATAACAAGGAAATGACAGTACCAAGACAGAACCTTTGTTTTTTACATTAGTGTTACATACTATAGGGATCTGATTGGATGCCCAATCTCCATGTGGGCCTGTGACCTCTTTTCACCTGGAGTAGTGTTTCTGTGATTTTAAGATGCAGCTTCCCTAAGTAACCACTCACCTGTTTCTGGTGGATGATTCTGATTGTCCCTTCTTCTGGATCGCTGGTTCCTACCCCAGATCTCTTTTTACACTTACATTTGCACAGAAACAATATTGCAGGTGGAAGCAACTGAGGGTCTCACCTGTGTATCCTCAGCCTTTCCCTTCCCCCAGGATCCTCTACTGGCAACATGTTGCTTAGGTAGGTATCTAATCCTTGGTAATATCTTCTACTACTTCCCACCATGTTGCTTTGATTTAAACACCTTGGATATTTGACCACTTGAATTTGCATTTCCTATACTTTGTACTTAGGGAGTTGATTTCTAGAAAGACACTACCTCCCTCCCAAACACACACACACACACACACACACACACAAGCAAATACTCTACCTCTTGATAATTCTTATGCTTATTTCTCCATCATGCAGAATAGAATTGTCCAGTATAACATGACCTGTACCCTACTATTAAAGATAAACCTCTCATGAGAATAAATTCTGAGAGAGCAATGAGTCTTGCTAATTTCTATATCTGCATCCCAGATAAATACCTAGTGCTATTCCTTATGCACAGAGAATTTAAATAAGTGATTGTAATTTAAATGGGATCATATACCAAGAAACTAGCTTTTTAATTTACATTAATGAGTATACTAATCAGTATAGGCTGGGCTGTGCAATAACAAGCACACCCAAACCTCAGTGGCTTTTCCTAAAAAAAGTTTATTTTCTACTCACCTTGTTCATGCCTTGTCGGTTAGCGTGGGGACTGTGCTCATCATAATTATTCATGTTCCAGGGAGAGAAAACGAGAGAGAGAGAGAAAGAGACTAGATGGATCCAAACTATTATTTCACTTATAAAATCCCCCAATAATGAATACAAGTTTTACTTCCTTTAAAAAGGGTGTTATCAAGATGCAGTATGTTCAGATTTTACTGAAAATCACTCAGTGGAAGATCAGATTCCTATCTAGTGCCACAATTCACACATGGTGTAGGGAGTCAATGGTTCCAAGATTATCTTCCCAAAGAATGAGCAGATTACAAGAGTCACAAAGGATAGGAGACAGCTCTTTCTTCACCCAATTATTACTTGCTTTAGAAAGTAATGAGAAGACACTGGGACTTCCCTGGTGGTCCGGTGGTTAGGACTTCGCCTTCCAGTGTAGGGTGTGCAGGTTCGATCCCTGGTTTTGGAGCTAGGGTCTCACATGCCTTGTGACCAAAAAGCCAAAACATACCACAGAAGCAATATTGTAACAAATCCAATAAAGACTTTAAAAATAGTCCACATCAAAAAAAAATCTTTAAAAAAAAAGTAATGAGAAAATACTGCAGATATTCTAGAAAGAAGAAAACAATGTAAGATCAGCCTATGGTTACTTTCATATAGTCAGTCCTGGCTATTTGACTTTCCTGCAGCATGAGATTTACCTTTCCTTTGAACTTCACTTCTGCTTTATAGATTATTTCTGAAATGTGGACCAAGAAATTCAAGTACTCTAGCAATGATTTCCCAACTTCAGAGATTCTTCCAAAAGCTTTCCTCTGTCCTGTATCCTGCCTTACAGTGTACGTCTATATTGTGTTTACTCCTGGACATTCAGACATAACTGAGCATTTGGGGGAATATAAATGGGACAAAACTGAAAGCATCTATTTGCATGGAGAGTAAGAATACTCCTCGGAAAGAGTTATTCTTGAAGTACCATGGATCTTGGAACTACAACTTTGACCTAGTTATGAGACCTTAGTTATCGGAAGAGAATAGAGATTCTAAGCACAGTGCAATGGCTCTTGTAAAAATCTGATGTTGGCCCACACCTTTGCACGCACATCCTTATGTTTGGGAGAGAGAAGCCTAAAAGTGTACTAAAAGGGTAGGTTTGCTGAACTCTATCACACGCCAGTGCCCAAGAAACACTGTTTGAACCTCACAAAAAGGAGAGAGATTTTTCTAAAATCTCTTCCATAATTCCCACACAGTGTTTGGATCCCACTGGACTCAAGGGACCACTAAAAGAGAACCTCTCTGCCCAGCAGAGCAATGAAAGAGACCACCACATTCTGAAGTGGAAAACAAGTCACGCCAGTGCCTGCTACATCAAAAAGAAGGATAGTGGCTGCTTTGCTGGCAGAGGAGAGGCAGCCATCAGAAAGAAGTTTTTAGATCTGCTAGTTCATAGCAATGAAGGTGCCCACCACACTTAGAGAGCAGTAGGTACACTCTCTATGACTGGTGGAAGCGGAGCAGTCATCAGAGGATAAACTTCTCTGCCTAAAATAGGGGCAAGGAGAAGTGGCAGAGCATTCTAGATCTGAGGACCTCCAGTCTTGGACAGTGGCCATAGCAGCAAGGAACGGCTATGCCACATAGAGCAGATTTTGGCATTTTTCCAGTTAGTTCCCCACATGTGTGCTTACTTCACAACATTTGACAGATCTTTGGAGACTAACATATATGAGCCCAGAGTCTTTGCAGGAAGGCAAAGTATATGCATTATTAGTAGATGAAGGTAATCATCTTTCTTATTAATTTAAACATGTATATGACCTTATGTATACTCATCAGTTGGTGAGGCTGAGAAAGTTCAAATTTCTTAGTGTCACTGTTTTCAAACATACAGGTAATTTTGTATTAAATTATGCTACATATTTGTTAATGGCAGTTCCAGGAGCAATTTGATTTCCCTATAAATTGTTTGCAAAGCATACCAGAGGATGGAAAACTTCTAGAAAGATTATATTTTGAAAAACTGATCCAAAACATACCATGTAAATTGTTCTTAGCTTAAGTCACAAGAAGCAATCCTTCCTTACCTAAATGTTTTGTGCTTTCCATGATCTCTCTTTCAATTATTTTTTGCCCTAGTAATTTATTTTCTGAAATGTTGACAATGCTTTAAAAGTATAATTACTCTAATTTTCTGCAAAGAACATGACAGATCAACAGTTGTTCTTGCGTTTTCTTTGTTCTTTTTTTTCTATGTGTGTCTTTGTGTGCATGTGCATATGTTCATGTGCTTGCTTGCATCGAACACTTCTAGCAACATCTCTCAAAGAAAGCCACAATTCCAAATAAGGGGGTGTGAAAAGAATTTCTGAATTCTTCGTGAAGTAGAGTTTGAAAATAAGCCCTCTCTACAGTGTAAATTACATCCTGAGGATTTGTACATACCGGGAGC
This sequence comes from Aethalodelphis obliquidens, assembly GCF_003676395.1. Lineage (NCBI taxonomy): Eukaryota > Metazoa > Chordata > Mammalia > Artiodactyla > Delphinidae > Aethalodelphis > Aethalodelphis obliquidens. The sequence goes on along the minus strand of NW_020837945.1, from coordinate 26,783,811 downwards.
TCAATAAACAGTTGTTGAGTAATGGAATCACATTTTTATAAATTTAATTAGGGATTAAATTGAAAGCTCAACTGATCTGTTATCCAAGATGGTGGAAAAATTGTTTCTGTGGTTCCCCAACTTGACAAATTCAGTCTCTAGAACCAAGAAAAAGGATGGGTCCCACTATACCCTTAAGGCCTTGATTCCAATTGTATATCTTTATCTGGAGAATTCCTACTTATATCGAATTGAAAACTTGCCTCTCTGAAACATCACCCATTATGCCCAGTGATTTTCTATGAAGTATCGCAGAGAAAATCTACTACTTAATCTATATAAGATAACCTCAAATATTTTAAAGCAGTCATTATTTACCCTCTCAGGGACTGCTTTTCAGTTTAATATCTCCAATTTCAACCACTATTTCTATACCCTTCACCACCTAGACCATTCTTCCTTCTATTTCATCCAATGGGTCATAACCTTGTTAAATTTTAATCCTTAGAATTAAATGCAAAGTTTCTGATAATAACTAATCAGTATTCATGATTCACTCTTTCAATAAATATTTTATGAGCACCTATTATAAGCCAGCTATTACAGTAAGGACTAGTGGTTAAACAAGACTGGTAGCCTTTACCAGTCTTAGGAGTCTTGGAGTCAAAGATCGTGCTGGGATTGTGGCAGAGATAACCATATTAATACCAAATTACAACTGTGGTAAGCTTACAATCAGAATCGGGATGAAATGTCTTTTTCTGGACATTATACTACAGAAATCTAATATTATGTTGGTGTTTTTAAGATTCACATAGAAATTGTACTTAAAATAAACTAGTGGTCATTCACATTTTTGTATAATTTTCTAATAAGGTCAGCCATAAAAGTACACACATCTGGTGTTGAATTTCTCAGAGTGTGTGAAAGAAGCAAAACCAGAAAAGGAAAAGCCTAAGGGAAAACATGATAAAACATCTCTAGATTTCTGATAATTTGTAAAAAGAAACATATGCTTAAACAGAAAACAAAAATAAAACCTCAGAAAACATATACTTCAAAGCAAAGAATTTTGTTTTCCCTTGAGACAACACAGCTCAGTGGACAGAAAACTGAAATTAGAAAACTCGATATCAATCTGTATAGTTTAGGCTAAAATCACTTACTCTCCTTGAGGCTTAATATCCTTATCAGAAATATGGAGCTTAAAATTTCCCTTCTTTCCTGATTATCATCAGGAGTGCTAATTCATTTGATAATGTTTGAGAATAAGATGAGATAATGTATGAAAATGAGTTAAAAATAATGAGCCACAATGCAAAGGTAACTATTTGTTTTTACAGAAGAAGGGGAGAAATTGTAATTACAGCCAATACAGAATAGCAGGTGTTGACTTATTCTCTTACCATAAACAGCAATAAAATGGTGTTGTCATGCACAGATAATGCAGAGCTGTGATCCTTAAAAAGCGGAACACATGCCAGGTAAACTTCATATTTACCTCAGCTTCTCATCTGGGGACAATTTCCAAACTGAACCAGAGAGAACAGAGACAAATATAGAGCAACAGTATCGCTGAGCAGAGAAACAGAGATCAGAAGAATTTGGAGCTGCTAAGGTAGCTGAAATTTATGAGAAAGAATCTGAGGAAGAGAGACATAGGTAGAGAAGGACATCCAGAAATCTACATGGGGTCTCTCTTGATTCTTTTATGAAGTACTAAGTTGAATTTGCACAGGGTGTGACATCATGGGGTCTGAAAGAGATATAAATGGAAGCTGAATAAAAATTCTAGAGGTTTCTCAGTTCTGAGAGTACTGGAGTTCTAACCAGTCAGAGTAGATAATCATCACTAAAAAGCCATTGACTTTCAGACTTCAGAAAGACCAAGTTTTAGGAGTAAGACTGTTCTAGACATGACTAATCCTTGACAGGATCAAGCTGATCTGTTAGTAAGTCAATCATGCCAGAAAAAAATTTAATATTCTTTAAAAGAGACTACATAATTTGGATTTAAGCAATCTAACTTCCACAGTGTCTAGTATACAAACAAAAATACTAGACGTTAATAAACAGAAAAATAAAGAATAGGCAAACAGTAGACACAAGATGAAATGGAAAAAAAATCACAGATTGGGCACTGCTGAAGAATATATCAGTGAATTGAAGACAGGCCATAAAAATTGTGCAAACTGAAGCAAAAACTAAAAAAATGTAAACACAAAAGGCCTCACTGATGTGTAGGTCAATATGGAGCACAGGTAAATATATGTAAAAATATTTTAAAAAATTAGCCCACGTATCCAACAAACATAAAAAAAGAAAACAAAAAACACAATTTGGGTGAACACAAAGGAAAGCACACTTAGGCATATTATTGTGAAATTGCTAAAGCTCAAAGATAAATAGAAAAGCCTTAAATGGAGCCAAATAAAAGACACATTATGTACAGGAAAAATATAACAAGAGAAATCATGACTTGTATAGGAAACTATACATTTCAGAAGACAATTGAACATTTTTAAATGCCGAAAGTTTTTTTAAAAAAAATGTCACCCTAGAATTCAATACATTGCACAAAAAAATCCTTCAAAAAAAAAAAACACATTTTTGCTAAACAAATGCTGAGAGAAGTTTTCACCAGTAGATTTAAAATTCAATATTGAGGGCTTCCCTGGTGGCACAGTGGTTGAGAATCCTCCTGCCAACGCAGGGGACACAGGTTCGAGCCCTGGTCCGGGAAGACCCCACATGCCGCGGAGCAACTAAGCCTGTGCGCCACAACTACTGAGCCTGCGCTCTAGAGCCCATGAACCACAACTACTGAGCCTGCGTGCTGCAACTACTGAAGCCCATGCGCCTAGAGCCCGTGCTCTGCAGCACGAGAAGCCACAGCAATGAGAAGCCCGAGCACTGCAACAAACAGTAGCCCCCGCTCTCCACAACTAGAGAAAGCCCGCGTGCAGCAACGAAGACCCAGCACAGCAAAAAATAAATAAAATAAATAAATTAAAAAAAAAATTCAATGTTGAAGGAAGTTCTTTTGAAGGAACAGGTACCATATAAAAAATCAGTTTGAAGGAATGAAGAGAAGGAATGATTAATATGTGGTTAAACATGAAATATGCTTTTATAGTTTTTCTTAATTTTTAAAAGACAATTGACTGTTTAAAATAAATATTAATAACAATGTATTTTGAGGTTTATAACCTCAAAATAGGTAAATGGTATGAAACAATAGCACAAAAATAGAAGTATAAGGAGAAATATATTGTCATCAGATTCTTACATTAAGAGGTGATAGAATACTACTTTGAGGCAGATAGTAAATTAAAGATGTATCTTTCTTTGAAAATAAAAATAAATGATGGAGGTGTATTTAAATATGTAATATAGGAGATAAAGTGAATTTCTAAAGGTCCATTTTAGAATAATCTAACAGAGGGCAGTTTATTTAATGAGCCAGGAACCTCCTGATACCAAACAATAGGGAAAAAAGAAATAAAGAACAAGTGGCACCATAGAAGACAAATAACAAGATGAAAACTTAAACCCAATCACAGTCATAATTATATTAAATGCAAATAGACTAGACACTCCAATTAACAGATAGATAATATGCAACTTGCCAGAAACACAAACAATGCTCAGCTCCCAGTACAGCACCACTCCAGGAGAAGACCATCCACTTAGCGTCAGTTTGACAACTTTAGACCTCCTTCACCCTGAATGACTCATCTTGACTGGAATTGCCATATTCTGTATACCTTTGCCTTTTCTGCTTCATAGAACCTCAGCCAGCACCAATATGTATGTGCTTACAGAGTATCATCTACAAGCACAAACACTGCATGAAACCAAGGGACTTACGTTATAGCAAGAGGTATGGCTATGGGTATACAACAATGGGATCTACTGGTCCTGATGTATACAATACCTCCCAGAAGCTGCCAGAATGACCTTGCAATAGAATGGCTTAATGAAGTTGCCGATGAGGCACCAGCTCAGATATGTTACTATGTGTGAATGAGTACCACCCTCAAGGATGCAATATATATGCTTAATTCACGACCAATGTATGGAGCTGTATCTTCAATTAATAGATATCATGAGTCCAAAAAGCAAGATGTGAAAGTGAAAGTGTTTACCTGTTTACCATCACTTTTCTTAATCCATTCTCCTGGTCCTTGCAACACTGAACTCTGCAAAGGTCTTTGGAGATCCTGTTTATCCAAATGGTTAACTTCTCCAATTGTGCCAACAACAATCTCAATAGATTTTATTCTCTGGCTACTGCCTGGGCACTCTGAACTCATGCCAAGAAACCAGCAGAAACCCAGAAGAGTCCCTGACTTGAAGGGGTTAGTCCCTGGTTATCACCAGGAGACACAGCTGCTGTTACCCAATGGAGAATAAGTTTTGCATTCAGATGACATACTTGAATATTTTTGGTGCCTCCTTTGCACAATTTTATCAGTTAATGAATAAATGTAGCAGCCACATCCAAAGAATGGCATGGTGATGGGCTCTCGGTACCCTCAGATAAGAGGTTCTTTATTATGCTACCAAGTAAACCTCTTAAAAGATTTGAGTTGCTAGCCAAAGGTGAGAGGAATCTCTTGAGGATGGAGATGATGAATATCAGTTGTGGCCAAAAGACTCACCTGAGTGATAGAGGCTATAGTTCATCCCACTAAACTTTCTTTTACACATTTCCTCTGGGAAATGAGGCCCACCAGAGTCCTGACGGATCTGTTCCCAGGAATTTTATGAATTAAGTGGATCCAAGTGGCACAAAGGATGAAATATAGTAAATGCAGTCCTGTGCAACCCAGCACCTCAGCCCTTTAATACTAAAGGAATTATTCTCCTAGCTGCTGGAAATGTTGGCAGATAGCTGTCAGATGTGAGCTCTTCAGCGAATTGCTCTCAACTAAAGAGAACCACCTCATCTAAGGCTATACCTCCTCCTCCTGTGACCTAAATTCAACAACTGATTGAAACAGGGTCATAGAAGTCCAGTCACTTTGCTCTAGTTCAGAACTTTTAAGGTCTATCCTAGATTTTGATATGTATTCCCATCAGATCAGTTGAAGCCTTTGTGGTGACTGCATTTTTTGACCAACTTCTAACTAATCCCACTTTCATGGCTTTCACCATAGGTTTATCCCAAGAGAACATGCTGCAATAAACTTCCTGCAAGTTAATCTGTCTCAGAGTCTGACCTGTGACACCTATAAACAGAAAACTATAAAAACTTTGCTGAAAATAAATGAAAGAATATTTAAATAAATGCAAAGGTACATTAATAAGTTACAAGACTTAATATTGCTAAGGTTTCAAATATTCCAAGGTGTCCTTTGAATTCAATATAACCCCATTAAAATTTTTGTAATATTTTTGGTAGAATTTCACAAGGTGATTCTAAATTGTGTATGTAAATAAAAAGTATTTAGATGGTCTAAAACAATCTTGGCAAAGATAGATTTAGAGGATTTACGTTTCCTGACTTCAAGACTTTGAATAAAGTACATTAATCAAAACAATTTAGATTGGTATAAGTATGAACAGATAGATTCGATGAAACTAAAGAGAGAGTTGAGAAACAGACCCAATTTGTACACTCAATTAATTAATTTTCAACAAAAACACTAAGTGCAATTTAATGGAGAATAAAAAAGCTTCCCACCAAATGATGCTAAAACAGACATTCATGTGGAAAAAAGTGAACATCACTACCTTATTTCATACAAAAGAATTAATTTGAGATGGATCATAGATTTAAAAGTACACACCAAAGTCATAAAGCTTGTAGAAGAAATTATTGAATAATTTCCCAAAACACTTTGTTTCTTAGGTAGGACACACAATGCATTAATCACAAAAAGAACAAAAAGATAAATTGGATTCCATCAATATTAAAACAGTTGCTCATATAAAACACTTTAAAAAGTGAAAAGCCTTGGGGGAAATATTTAGAACACTTGTGTCTGGCAAAGGAATTCTATCCAGTATATATAAAAACCTCTTACAATTTAATAACAATAAAGAGCCGAAATTTTAAAAATGAGCATAACACTTGAATAAACACCTCACAAAGGAACTTAAGGAAGATACACGAAAGGCAGATAAGCATGTAAAAAGGTGCTCTGCTTCATTAGTGATCAAGAAAATGCAAAGTCAAACCATAATGAGATATCACTTCACACAAATTAGAATGGCTGCAATTAAAATATTCGACAGCCTAAAATATTGGCTCTTGGAGCAACCAGAATTCCCATACACTGCGGGTGGAAAACTATTTGGCTATTTCTTACAACGTTAAACAAATACTTATCCTTTCATTTAGCAATTCAATTCCTTGGTATTTACCCAAGTAAATGAAAACATGTCAAACGAAAGATTCCTAGAAGAATGTTCATAGAAGGTTTATTCATAATAGCCCAGAGCTAAAAACAATACAGATGTTCAACAGTAAAATGGATAAACAAATAGTAGTGTATTCACACAATGGAATACTACTCAGTAATAAAAAGAATGAACTACCGATACACTCAAGAACTTGGACGATTCCAAAAAATATCCCACTTACATGAATTTCTAGAACAGACAAAACTAATGCATCATGATAGAAATCAGAAAATAACTACCTCTGAGGTATTAATTGACTAAGAAGGGCAAGGAAAAAAAATCCTGAGGTGATGGAAATGTTCTATCTTGATAGGGGTGTGAGTAACACAGGTGTATTTTTCATATACTCTACACTCAAGATTAGTGTATCCCACTATATAAAAACTATACCTCAAAAAAGATTAGTGTATCCCACTATATAAAAACTATACCTATATAAAAACTATACCTCAAAAAATTTAAAAATAGGAAGTAAAATTATATGTCAAGAAAGTATTAAGGGGCAACACATTGCAACATTTCTGGGAAGGTCAAGACCAAATTATAAGTTGGTCGTTTTTAGTGACCACTTAATTCAATTTTATCTTCTCTTCCTCCTTGTAAAATGTCCTTCTTTTTCTCATCAGTCAGGAGATACATATTTGGTGAGCATCCATTATAGATGAGGCACTGTAATCTCAGGTTTCCTGTATCTGATATGTCACGGCAGAGAGCTAACCAGTTCATTAAGTTACAAGTTGTTTGAATGTAATATGTTTCCTTTTCTTTACCATTTGCAAGAAGATTGGAAAAATTAATAGGGAAGAAAAAATCAACAGTTGGTAATTTTTCAGTCAGTGATAAAATGGTTGGGAAGATATTGTTTTTGGTTGGAATATCCCTAGCCCCCGTGAAAGGACTGAAGTCTTATATTCTTCATGTTGAATCCTTTCCATCTCTCAAAGAGTTTGATGGAAATGAAAAAACAAAACAGATTCATTTCACAGTAGTTTTACTTCACTGTGTCATGTAGAGCATGCTTCCCGGCAGTTGAAGTGTCATTGGAAAAGCTTGATAAATATGTGGATTTTGAGCCCTAATCTTGCAGATTCTATTTTAGCAAGACTCTGCAGTCAAGTTCTTAAAATAGTATTACAGAGAGTTAGATTTTAGAAATAAATATACAAAGACTCTTTGAAGAAAAGAGAAAGTTTTATATGAGAGATTGCTATAGACTGTTTGTGCCACCCCCAAACTTCATCTATTGAAAATTAATCCCCAACCTGATGATATTTGGAGGTGGAGACTTTGGGAGGTGATAGGTCATGAGGGTGGCGCTCTCATAAATGAGAATTTGTGTCCTTATAAAAGAGACCCCAGGGAGATCCCTTGCCCCTTTCTACCATGTGAAAACACAGATGGGCATCTATGAACCAGGAAGTGGGCCCTCACCAGAAAATGAATCTGCTGGCACCTTGATCTCGGACTTCCCAGCCTCCAGAACTATGGGAAATACATTTCTGTTGTTTATAAGCCACGCTGTCTGTGGTATTTTGTTATAGAAGCCCAAATAGGCTAAGACAAAGATCATCACAGGCAAAAAAGTATAGCTGTATGAATGATTTCTCTCTTCCAAGGATTTACACCTTCCTCTTGGTTCTTTTGTCTTACTTCAGTCTCCATGGACACATGGTTGTCTCCTTACTGCAAGATCCAGACATGGACAAAAGCTCCTTTCCCATCTTGCTCCTTGCTTAACAAAGAAAAGCTAAACATTTGAAAATAACTTCACTAAGAACTAAGGAGCAAGTAAAGGAAAATAAAGAAAATACAAAGTTAGAAAAGGCTTAGCCTAATAAAACACAGATTTCCGATCCAAACATAGCTGAATTGAAGCCACAATTTAATTGAAGCCACGGTCCAATTTACCAACATTCAGGCCATGGTTTTACTTCCTCCAACACATTCTACTGATTAGAGATTTGCTTAGGTTTGAAATAAAAACAAAAAAAGAGCACTCCTTTTAAACTTACAAATTACTCCTCAGGGAGGTCAAACCTATTGTAAATTTTAATCAGATAATCTTGTGTTGTTTTGCTTTTTTTCCTAATACAAAGCTGAGATAATTGGAGAGGAGCAGGGTTAAATAGTCAATTTTGGAGCAAGAAACACAGCAGGGTAACAGGTCAGAGTGTGATCTTTTAGCAACTCCTTGTATGCCCATGCTAGAGACCCAAAATGTTCTTTACAAAGGAACTTATCCTTCTTTTTTCAATCAGAGTCTCTCTTTTAGTCCTCCACCTTGAAAGATGCTTCCTCTAATCTTCTGGATTTTTAATTCTCTTTGCATGGCTCCCTTCTGACCAGTGACCCAGTTGGCCAGTCTGTGACTTGGCTGTAAGTTACTCCCCTGGAAGGTTCCGCTCATTTGATTGGCTTTAATCTCTACATTCTGGCCTCTCCCCTGATCTTGGCCTAGACTCTAAAAGCACTGCACTACAGCCTAGTGTGTGCTCAGGGATCCTCCTTGTCTGGAAGTTGACTCAGACGCGTGAGGACATAAACTATAGAACTCTGGGTGAGGAGTGCTCTCAGGGCACTCAGTATGTGAGTAAGGATCGTGTGTGGGGATTCTAAGTTGAAAAGGAGCAAAGGAAGTGAAGGAAGAGACTGATAGAATTTTGTTTGACCCTGGGAATTACATTAGCTTGCAACACATATCAAATCATTTTGCTTTCTCTAATGACATGAACACCAGAGGTTCTGACCCCAGGGATATTTAAAGTAATACTTAAAGATAATTAATAGATTCGCTCTGCTTTTCCTCTGTCACCTTGAACAGACCTTCTTTTTCTCATTCTCAAGATATAATCCTTGGCTTTTTGCTCTTTCCTCTCTCTGCTCTATATAAATCATTCTTCCATTTACACATTTTCAAATTCTGTCTCTATGCTTTTGATTTCTCACTGTGTAATGTATATTCAGTACTATTCCTTCTACACTCTATTTTCCTTAAAAATAAATGTTACTTGACCTGTGGCTTCCAATAGCTACTTTCCTCCTGCTGATAGAATTATTTGCTGACAAATTTATTTGAAAGTCTAGAATTATTTGCTGATGAAATTATTTAAAAGACATTACATCCAAAGCACATGTTTTCTTTTCCCTGGTTTCTTACATACTGCCATCTGGTTTCTGTCCCTGCTCTATTTCCATCTACCATCTCTCTTAGACCTCTTTGCTACATTAAAAACTATGAAGTCTGCTTCATTAAAAACCATGAAAAAATTTTAGTAAACTTCCCTCCTTCCTGAGTTGCCAAGACCAAGTGGAGCAGGGGTATACAATGAAGAAAAATAGTACTAGCAAGTCTAAGTATAAATTGAAAGCTGCTCCACTCCCAATGAAAAATAACACACCTTTACTGAGGTCCTACTATCTCCAAGACACTTTATTTAAATGCTAGAGAAATAAAGGTGGAAAAAAAGGATGGGTTGTTGACTTCTTGGGTGATTGATGAGTTATTGAAAAGAATTCAAGAAATTATAATGTGAGTTTTTTCTGAGTGAATGTGAGTTCTAAAACTCCACTTGCAAAGGCCTAATAGATGTTTCATATACTAACATGCATGTTGAAATGCATGTTGAGCAAGTCCATTCTTACAGTACATGTAACTGCTCTTTTCTACCAATGAAGAGAGATTACATGTGTGACTTATGGCAATAACAAACAAGGTATGAACATCCTAGGAGATACTTGATAGATTTCTCTTTGGGTTTATAACTAAGTACAGCTATGATTTTAGAGAGTCAAGTTGACACTTTCTGACATTTACAAATAGTCATTGAATTACATTATTGATTAAAATATCAATAATTACTGGCTTTTTATTAAACTGTTTATGTTTTGTTTTGTAAAATCCAATTATAAAATTGAACAAAAGTGTTAAAAATTATTATTGAAAGAGAAAAGATATAATGTAAAAAATTACTAAATAAACATAACTGCTGCTCAGAAAACAAATAAAAACAAAAACAAAAAATATAAAGCTTTGAGCAAGTTAGTTTAAAACAATTAAGCCTCAACACTATTGTCACTTTGGGCCAGACCATTCTTTCCTGTGAGAGGCCGCCCATATTGCAGGGTATTTAACAGCACATCTGGCGTCTACCTACTAAATGCTGGTAGCACCCCTCTTCTTTCAGGAATGATAATCAGAACTGTCTCTAGACATTGCCAAATGTCCCCTGGAGGGAGCACAAACTTGTTCCCAATTTTGCACCACTGGTGTAGATGGGATCACATAAGATGGAGAAGTCCAAATCCTGTTTTTAACATATAGAAACAAAAAATAACATTCAGGGGGCTTCCCTTGTGGCACAGTGGTTGAGAGTCCACCTGCCGATGCAGGGGACACGGGTTCGTGCCCCGGTCCGGGAAGATCCCACATGCCGCGGAGCGGTTGGGTCCGTGAGCCATGGCGGCTGAGCCTGCGCGTCCGGAGCCTGTGCTCCGCAACGGGAGAGGCCACAACAGTGAGAGGCCCGCGTACCACACACACACAAAAAAAAGCACATTCAGAATACATAATTTTTATTTTATGATAATTTCCTATTGTTAAATTTTAGAAATGCATTTTCCAATTTTAGGTTTTCAGAAAATGTTTACAATGAGGACACATCTCACTAAGCAAACTACTTCAATAGTTATTGACACCTCTTTGTATATTTACTGCTTTAAATCACATAGTTTTTCCACATTATGAGATCCTTTGACATATTGAGGTAAATTTTAAATAATCTTAATTAATCATATAGGACATTATGAATCTGAACTGTGGGCTGTACCATTATCTATATATTTTAAAATAGCATAATTTCGGCTTCTGTTTATGCTTTAAGTTCATTACAATATTTTTCATTTATATCAATTTCAATAGTGGTGTTATGATAACCTCAAGAAATTAAAATTTTCAGTTACTTGTAAAGGTACCACTTTCTCACAAAAATAAATCTGGATATAAAAATAAAATAGTGAAATAATTATCCTACCTCTGACAAATGGGGGAGAAGTAGTTATTCATTAATATTGCTTTTGTAATAATAGTGGTAATGATGTACATTATACTTTTAATTTCATTTTCTGGTCATCACCGTGCTAGCTCTAAGTCAGGCTCTTACCCCATCCTTAAAGAAACAGCAGGAGTGATGGTTCTCAGATTTTTCTGCCTCAACTTTTTTCAATTAGTAATAATAGCTCAAAATGGCTAGGATTTTCACTGGGATGAGGGGGTGGATTAAACACATGCTCTGCCAGGAAGGGGTTCTCAAATTCTCACCTGTGGTTGCACATGAGTACCTCTTTGATACTGAATACTGATATCTAGATCTCATCCCTGGGGAATTTAATTTAATTTGTCTGGGGAGGGGCCTGGCCGTGTTATTTATTGAACTCTCTGAATAAGTCTAATATATAGCCAGGATTGAGAAGCATTACTGGAAGAGAATAGAGCTCAACTATGAAAAAGCTATGTGTAGTTTAAAAAAGTCCTTTGGTTAATTTTCATGGACCTCCTTTTTTTTTTTTTTTGATTAATAGTGCTCTTTATTAAACTATATTTATAACATGCCATTTAGAAACTAGCACAATGCAAGAGTACATGCAGCCATTTCTATAAGATGTATTATTAGTAGGAAGTGACCTCATATTGTCTTCTGACAAAGTCCATGGTTGAAGGATGAGCTGCACTGTAGGATATAACTGGTGTAGCGCTGCTTCTTTCTTTTGTTTTTATTAATTTTTATTGGAGTATAGTTGCTTTACAATGTTGTGATAGTTTCTCCTGTACAGCAAAGTGAATCAGCTACACGTATACATATATCCTCTCTTTTTTGGATTTCCTTCCCATTTAGGTCACCACAGAGTTTCATGGACCTTCTTTAAGGGACCATCCCAAGAATGAATTGTCCATGAACCAAAGATGTCTCCTCTCCTCTCCTCTCCTCTCCTCTCCTCTCCTCTCCTCTCTCTCCTTCTCTCTCTTTCTCCCACTCCCACCCCAAAGATGGAACCCCAATTAAAAAGGTACTTTACAATGCAGCATTGGAAAGATTCGCATGGAATAGGATGCTTTCTTTAACATTAGGATTTAATCTGGGAAGATGAGGCCCAGGGTCGTTACCAAAAAGAAATTTCTCAAAAGAGTGGGGACAAACACAAAAGCCACTGTCCCTGAGGATGGATTTGGGGAACTTCTCTGGCCCATAGATCTATCCAAGACACTGAACAGTTTCTGCCTTTGTGAGCTATGTATTCTAGACACCGAAAGTCACTCTGAGAGCCTGACTCTACTAGCTGCCATGTCAGCTCCCAATCCTATTTTATGTATGCTCCAAACTACAAAACATCTTCCTTGTAGGACTGTGTGGCTGCAATAAATTTGGTTAATATTTCTACATCTCTTTTATCATCTGTAAAATAAAGTAAATAGACTAGATAATTACCAAAATCGATTCCTGCTCCAATAATTTACATTCTTTCTTTGCAAGATTTTTTGCAAAGTAATTATTGTTATGAGCTTTGAAATCCCAATGACACATATTAAGTTAAATTAAAAGGTCTTGGATATTTCTCTGCCTTCAAAGTTAATCATGGACCCTCATATTCTCCTCCTCCTCTTCTTCCAGTTCTGTTTTGCTTTGGCATTTCCTTTTCTGAGATAGTTAAGGCAGGGAGATAGACTACTAACTTTCTATAGAGGGAAATTAATGGGCTTAGTGTGAAACACAGAAGATAGGGAGTAACAACTGAAGTAACAAAAAAGAGAGAGGAGGAAATGAGATCATAGACACCAAATGCACATAATTCTTAAAGATAGGAACTTGCACTAATGAGGTGTCAGCAAGGTCAAGTAGATAAGTACTAAACTTAGAGGTTTCTGGTTACATGGGCATTTGAGTTTGTAAATGGATTGCGCACTCTCCTCCAGCCCCCAACCTCAGAAAGCTGCCACAATCTCTCCTGCTGCTTTGACAACTCCCCTTAGCCCTTCTCTTCCTGCAGAGAGTCATGAGTAATAACCCCAAGGCCCTACAAAGATGCCCCTCACCCTCACTGTGGGCGGGTGCTGTCATTCAAAATATACCCAAATTCCGTGGAGAAGAAGACATTATCACAGCATTGCAATCGATCTCCTCACTGCTAAAGAAGTTAAATCCACGTGACCTATATTCATGTACAGATTAGCTCAGATGGAAAAATGAAGGCTAGTGACAGTGAATCATGCTGTAAATACAGGAGTTCATAAATAAATAAAATCCCTCTGGGTAGAAAGCTCAGAGTTGAAATAAAAATGATAAAATGAAAAAAAAGAAAAATATAAAAAACATAAAACTTTGGGGGAACTGGTATAACAATTTTTTCCAATACCTGTAAATATATTTTTGCCCTGGATAGACCACCTGAGGGAGGTTGCACCAGTAGCTGAGTGACAGATACAACCTGAATTGGGGGACTTAGATAATTCTGTTTTGGTTAACTCCTTCAAAAAATAAAATACGCTAACTGTAAAAAAGTTTCAAAATTAATGACTAAACAAAAGCCAATCCCTTATTTTAGCCCCCCAATCCTAGTCTCTAATAGTAACCACTGTTACAAACTGTGACACTGTGTGTGCCAAAGTCAAACACACACACGTGTGCAGTTGTCCCTTGAACAGCATGGACTTAAACTGCATGGGTCAACTTACACGTGGATTTTTTTCAGTGGTAAATACTACAGTACTATACAATTACTGTGCAGAAGTTTGACGCCCCAACTACCCCCATTGTTCAAGGGTCAATTGTATATACATGTGTACGTATATATAGACACGCATATATTTCAAATATGCTTATATTTCACATATAGCTACTAATATAAATGTGTATTTACATCTTTACATTCACATATGCTTTTGATGTAAATGCAATCATATTTTCTACCTTGATGAACATTTCTCCTTTTTTTAATTCAATATAGTCCCACTTCCTTGGGTTAGATCCTGGCTCCATCACTTAGTACCTGTGTAACTTTAAGATATGTTCAAATTCTCTGTGCCTCAGTTTTTCCACCAAGAAACAGATGTAATAGTGGTATCTACTTCTTAAAGTTGTAATGAGGATTAAATGAAGGACCATATAACAAGATCTTAGGATAGTGTTTGCACATCAAAGTGCTGTAAGAGTGTTAGTTATTATTTTGATAATCATCATCAATATCATCATAATCATCTTCATCATTACACATATGGATGGTGTGGTACTCTGCCCAGATCCCTTCTTCAGGACACTTCTGATGACTCATGACCATGCCCCTTACTGGTAGTTACCCACACAGAACTGTTATGAACAAAGTTATGCTCACATTCCAGGGTATAATCCACAGCTAATGACTGGCTGATATGAGGACACAAATGCTCAGCCTCCTTAGCCTTAATTGGACAATTCTAAAGGGCCGTCCCAAATCCAGAGCTCTCTGTAAGCTTATGTGACAACTTCTCCCTTTGCTCAATCCTGTTTTCCTCACTCACTTTATGCTTACAGATGTAAGTCCTGAGATCACTCACAAACTAATGTGCTGCATACAATTTCCTATCTCAGAATTTGAACTGTAGATCAACCTGTTCTTTGAGGACTGCAATTCATCCTGCTAACCCTTCCTCTGTAAGTTTGTCTAGGAAACTTCATGAGTCATAATCTTGAAGAAGCCCTTCCCAAATGGAGTGAACTCAACCATATAGTGTAAGGAGATCTGAGCAGCGCAAAGAGAGGACTGCAGTGTATAGTATGGGAAATGGCCCAGAACCCTCATCAGGGCCATAGAACTCACTCTTGGAAGCTCATAATATCAGCTGTTGACAGTTTTAGCTCAACTCCAAACTAAGAATCGCCCTCAGTCACAAAGAATTCCCTTGCCCAGTGTTCCATCTCAAGGTAGAACATGGCCAATGACTGTATGGTGTGGGAATACAATCCCCCTTCTCCACTTTACCACATTCTGTAGAACTCTGAAGGACCATCCAAGGTCAGGGTTTTTGGTAATATCAATTACAGCCTTAGTTATACTTACACTGCAGGTCAGATTCTCCTGTACCTAATCCTGCGTTTCTCACTCTTTCACTCCCCAGTAAAAATTCTGGACATGTCTCTCCATCTCAGAATATGTTTCCAGGGAACCTAAACTAAGATATCATATCATGAGTATCTTTCTATGCCAATAGATAAATATCTGTCTCATTAAAATGCCTGCATAATTTTCCATTGTATTTATAATTTATAGTGGCATAATTTACATAACCAGCAAGTTAGGTCATTCTTTTTTTTTTTTTATAAGCTAACCTGCTGATACCCAAAGTTTATAATAATACAAAGACTTGCAGGTCAATTTTATTTTAAAATATTAATACAAAATTCATAAATCACATTGGCAGAAATAATCTCACACAGTAAAGTCATGGATTAAGTTCTGATGTCATCTAATAAAACAAAAATAAAAGATAGCAAAAATTACTCTTTAAAAGTCTCTATATTGCTTTTAAAGTACAGCGTATATGGATTTGTGTCTATAACTTTGTGCAGTAATATGTGTTTATAAATGTTTAATGTATACAGCGTTTCCTCCAACACTGGAATAATTTACTGCTTCTTTGGGTGAACAACAGATAAAGTCATTGGCTTGGTATATAAGAACTATGTCATATGTTAAATACTTTAAACATTAGAGTCACATGCAGCATGTTGAGAGGCTGTCATTCAAGAGAAGTACAGGAGAATTGGAACCTACTGAAGAAAGAGAAAATTAATGTTTCTTATCCCATGGTCATTCTTGACCACGCTCTTATGCATGATGGTAAGTGGAATCATTTCAATGTCTAAAATAATATTTTATCTTTACTCTATTTTTTCGTTTTAACTCTTAGGATTTGTCTGTCTCTTTTCATCAACCTCTCTATATACATATAGTTGAATTTATGTAAGTTCAAAGCAATCGTGAAATATCCTTATTGCACTTCAGAAGAATACACCTTCACTGCCTACTGTAAATTATTCTAGGAATGCAAGGGTAGGGAAATATTTTTAAATCTATTAATATATTGAATATGGTGAATATATCTATTTACCATGATATTACATCATACATTATTAAAAGGTAGGTTAAAATATGTGACAGAAAGCCACATAACAGAATCAAAGTTCCATTACTGACCTTAAAAATTGATAATACAATTGCCAACAGATGTGATGGATTTATGAGTAATATTTATTTATTTTCACATCTTTATTGGAGTATAACTGCTTTACAATGGTGTATTAGTTTCTGCTTTATAACAAAGTGAATCAGCTATACATATACATATATCCCTGTATCTCCTCCCTCTTGCATCACCCTCCCTCCCACTCTCCCTATCCCACCCCTCTAGTTGGTCACAAAGCACCGAGATGATCTCCCTGTGCTATGTGGCTGTTTCCCATGAGTTATCTGTTTTACATTTGGTAGTGTATATATGTCCATGCCACTCTCTCACCTCGTCCCAACTTACCCTTCCCCCTCCCCGTGTCCTCAAGTCAATTCTCTACATCTGCATCTTTATTCCTGTCCTGCCCCTAGGTTTTCCAAACTTTTTTTTTTTTTTAGATTCTATATATATGTGTTAGCATACAATATTCATTTTTCTCTTTCTGACTTACTTCACTCTGTATGGCAGACCCTAGGTCCATCCACCTCACTACAAACAACTCAGTTTCGTTTCTTTTTATGGCTGAGTAATATTCTATTGTATATATGTGCCACATCTTCTTTATACATTCACCTGTCGACGGACACTTAGGTTGCTACCATGTCCTGGCTACTGTAAATAGAACTGCAATGATCACTGTGGTACATGACTCTTTTTGAATTATGGTTTTCTCAGGGTATATGCTCAGTACTGGTATTGCTGGGTCATATAGTAGCTCTGTATTAGATTTTTAAGGAACTTCCATACTGTTCTCCATAGTGGCTGTATCAATTTACATTCCCACCAACAGTGCAAGAGGGTTCCCTTTTCTCCACACCCTCTCCAGCATTTATTGTTTATAGATTTTTTGATGATGGCCATTCTGACTGGTGTGAGGTGATGCCTCATTGTACTTTCAATTTGCATTTCTCTAATGATTAGTGATGTTGAGCATCCTTTCATGTGTTTGTTGGCAATCTGTATATCTTCTTTGGAGAAATGTCTATTTAGGTCTTCTGCCCATTTTTGGCTTAGGTTGTTTGTTTCTTTCCTATTGAGCTGGATGAGCTATTGTAAATTTTGGAGATTAATCCTTTGTCAGTTGCTTCATTTGCAAATATTTTCTCCCGTTCTGAGGGTTGTCTTTTCATCTTGTTTATGGTTTCCTTTGCTGTGCAAATGCTTTTAAGTTTCATTAGGTCCCATTTATTTTTTTTATTTCCATTTCATTAGGAGGTGGCTCACAAAGGATCTTGCTGTTATTTATATGATAGAGTGTTCTGCCTATGTTTTTGCTAAGAGTGATACTATCTGGACTTATATTTAGGTCTTTAATCCATTTTCAGTTTATTTTTGTGTATGGTGTTAGGGAGTGTCCTAATTTCATTCTTTTACATGTAGCTGTCCTGTTTTCCGAGCACCACTTATTGAAGAAGCTGTCTTTTCCCTTGTATATTCTTGCCTCCTTTATCAAAAATAAGGTGACCATATGTGTGTGGGTTTATCTCTGGGCTTCCTATCTTGTTCCATTGACCTATATTTCTGCTTTTGTGCCAGTACCATACTGTCTTGATTACTGTAGCTTTGAAGTATAGTCTGAAGTCCAGCAGCCTGATTCCTCCAGCTCCATTTTTCTTTCTCAAGATTTCTTTGGCTATTCGGCATTTTTTGTGTTTGCATAAAAATTGTGAAATATTTTTGTTCTAGTTCTGTGGAAAATGCCATTGGTAGTTTGATAGCAATTGCATTGAATCTGTAGATTGCTTTGGATAGTAGAGTCATTTTCACAATGTTGATTCTTCTTATCCAAAACATGGTATATCTCTCCATATGTTTGTATCATCTTTAATTTCTTTCATCAGTTTCTTATAGTTTTCTGCATACAGTTCTTTTGTCTCCTTAGGTATTTTTATCTCTAGGTATTTTATTATTTTTGTTGCAGTGGTAAGTGGAAGTGTTTCCTTAATTACTCTTTCAGGTTTTTCATCATTAGTGTATAGGAATGCAAGAGATTTCTGTACATTAATTTTGTATCCTGCTACTTTACCAAATTCATTGATTAGCTCTAGTAGTTTTCTGGTAGCATCTTTAGGATTCTCTATGTATTGTATCATGTCATCTGCAAACAGTGACAGTTTTCTTCTTCTTTTCGGATTTGGATTCCTTTCACTTCTTTTTCTTCTGTGATTGCTGTGGCTGAAACTTCCATAACTATGCTGAATAACAGTGGTGAGAGTGGACAACCTGTCTTTTTCCTGATCTTAGAAAAAATGGTTTCAGTTTTCCACCATTGAGAATGATGTTGGCTGTGGGTTTGTCATATATGGCCTTTATTATGTTGAGTTAAGTTCCTTCTGTACCTACATTCTGGAGTGACTTTATCAATAATGGGTTTTGAATTCTGTCGAGAGCTTTTTCTGCATCTATTGAGATGATCATATGGTTTTTCTCCTTCAGTTTTTTAATATGGTTTATCACATTGATTGATTTGCATATATTGAAGGATCCTTGCATTCCTGGGATAAACCCCACTTGATCATGGTGTATGATCCATTTGATGTGCTGTTGGACTCTGTTTGCTAGTATTTTGTTGAGGATTTTTGTATCTATGCTCATAGATGGCCTGTAGTTTTCTTTCTTTGTGACATCTTTATCTGGTTCTGGTATCAGGGTGATGGTGGCCTCATAGATTGAGTTTGGGAGTGTTCCTCCCTCTGCTATGTTTTGGAGGAGTCTGAGAACAATAGATGTTAGCTCTTCTCTAAATGTTTGATAGAATTTGCCAGTGAAGCCAACGGGTCCTGCACTTTTGTTTGTTGGAATATTTTTAATCAGTCTCAATTTTAGTGCTTGTGCTTTGTCTGTTTATATTTTCCATTTCTTCCTGGTTCAGTCTCGGAAGGTTGTGCTTTTCTAAGAATTTGTCCATTTCTTCCATGTTGTCCATTTTATCGGCATATAGTTGCTTGTAGTAATCTCTCATGATTCTTTGTATTTCTTCAGTGTCAGTTGTTACTTCCCCTTTTTCATTTCTAATTCTATTGATTTGAGTCTTCTGTCTTTTTTTCTTGATGAGTCTGGCTAATGGTTTATCAATTTTGTTTATCTTCTCAAAGAACCAGCTTTTAGTTTTATTGATCTTTGCTATTGTTTCCTTCATCTGTTTTTCTTTTATTTCTGATAAGATCTTTATGATTTCTTTCCCTCTGTTAACTTTTGGGTTTTTTTGTTATTCTTTCTCTAATTGCTTTAGGTTGTTTATTTGAGATGTTTCTTGTTTCTTGAGGTAGGATTGTATTGCTATAAACTTCCCTCTTAGAACTGCTTTTGCTGCATCTCATAGGTTTTGGGTCATCCTGTTTTCATTGTCATTTGTTTCTAGGTATTTTTTTTTATTTCCTCTTTGATTTCTTCAGTGATCTCTTGGTTATTAAGTAGTATATTATTTAGCCTCCATGTGTTTGTAGTTTTTACATATTTTTTTCCTGTAATTGATATCTAGTCTCATAGCATTGTGGTCAGAAAAGATACTTTTTAATTTTCCTAAATTTACCAAGGCTTCATTCCCAGCAAAGAAATCAGGTAGAGCATGTTTGGGATGTCCTTTTGCTCTGATCCTCATTCTTGATGGCCCATCCTCACATTAATTCTGAGCAGATATTTGTCTTAACTATGCCTTGACTTCCTGGAGACATTCTCCCTGCATCCCTCTCCAGTTCAGGAACCACATATATGATTGTCTCTTCAATATCTCCATTTAGATAGTTCAATATAGAAAAATTTTCAAATTATATATCTGATTAAGGATTAATATCCAGAATATAGAAAGAATTTCTAAAATTCGACAACAACAAAAATCAAATAACCCAATTCAAAATGGGCAAAAGACATGAATAGACATCTCTTCAAACAAGTTACACAAATGGCCAATAACACATACAAAGATGTTCAACATCACTAATTATTAGAGAAATGCAAGTCAAAACTACAATGAAATACCAGATCACACCCATCTGAATGGCTACTATCAAAAAAACAGAAAGTAAAAAGTGCTGGCAATGATGTGGAGAAACTGGAACCCTTGTGCACTGTTAATAGGAATGTAAAATGGTACAGCCACTGTAGAAAAGAATATGGTGATTCCTCAAACAAATAAAGATACAACTGCCATATGATCTAGCAATTCCACCTTTGCTATATACCCAAAAGAATTTAAAGCAGAGTCTCAAAGAGATAGTTGCATACCCATGTTCACAGCAGCATTATTCACAAGCTAAAATGTGGAAGCGACTCCAAGTATCCATCACTGGTTGGATAAAGAAGGAAAATGCACTATATACACACAATGGAATATTATTCAGCCTTAAAAAGAAAGAAAGTTCTGACACATGCTACAACGTGGGTGAATCTGGAAGACATTATGCTAGGTGAAATAAGCCAGTCACAAAAAGACAAATACTGTATGATTTCACTTACATGAGGTACTTAGTCAAAATCATAAAGACAGAAAGTAGAATGGTGGTTGCCTGAAGATCTGGGAAGGGAAGAATGGGGAGTGATTGTTTAATAGGTACAGAGTCTCCATTTCACAAGATAAAAAGAGTTATAGAGATGGATGGTGATGATTATTGTACTTTATGAATGTATTTCAATATGATTGAACTGTACGCTTAAAAATGGTTAAGGTGTTAAATTTTATGTTCTGTGTATTTTACCAGAATAAAAAAATTGAAAAAATACAAGTAAAAATATAGCAATATTTGATATTCATGATTTACCATTTTCTCTGTCCTCAGTCTGGTCTTCTGTATTTCTCTGATCTCTGAACGATGTCACCATGCTTCCACCTACAAAGAGGAGAAATCTAATATTCATCCTTGAAATTTCCCTTTTTTTCACCTTTCATATGTAATCCACTACAATGTTTTAAATTATACATTCTTGTTTCTTTGGAACACCTGCCATCTCTCCCTACTGATGCAGTTTATGTGAAATCATCAAAATATTAGTGTGTTGTAACTCAGTGTAGTATTAATGAATTGTTACATCATAAAATTAAGCATGAGCACTTTTCAACTCCTCAGGTAACACCCTTCAGAATAATTTGGAGCAATGAATCATTTTTGGATAGAAACAAGCCATATTATAAAAACAAAATAACCATTTGATATGACATATGATTCCCTCTGAAATTGTTTGTATTAGTTATGTCTTAAAAGATAGTTGAAGAAAAAGGTAATAAACAATGAAGACTGAGCTTTGATCATTATATCTTTAAAAAATTATCTTTCTATACATCTTTATACAGATATAAAACTTTTTTTTATAGAGGTGAACATAGAGGTGAATGCTACCTCCAGTATTTTCCAGGAATGATAGGCTACAAAATAAACACCTCATGAAAGGGGTTTGGTCAAAGATGCACATGGAATCACAGACACAGTTACCTCGAAAGGACCCCAAAACAGAAAGTGAAAGTGTGAGTGGTATATGTGGCTGCAATTTTGGTGTATGTAATATTAACCACAGTCAAGGTTGGAAAAAATATTTGTCTCTGACCCTGTCAAAATTCACTTTTTAGAGGCTTTCCATTTTCATATTTTAAATTTTGAATGACTGACTCCTTTACTGCTGTTAATTTATGTGACACTTTTGTAAATATTTATTCTATAGACTTCTAACTGCCCATGTGACACACATGTTTTTAGAGTTAAGATGTTGACATTTTTTTTCTTTTTTAATTTGAGAAAAGAAAAAAACAAGAGCTGGATTTAATCCCTGCTTCAACATTTTTTGGATGTACAACCTTGGTAATGTAGCTAATGAATGCACTTCTCTGAGCCTTGGTTTCCAACAATATAGCTGGAACAATGGGACTACTAATACCTACCTCAAACTGGCTATTGTGAGGGTGAAAATATAAAAGTCACTTCACACTCCTTACCACTTAGGCAATCAATAACTAGTAGCTCTTAATAGCATTAATATTGAGCTTTCAATCACAATTTGCTTACAATCACAGGAAAAATTATCCTGTTTAATTTTGCAAAGCCAATTAAATATATAGAAAGAAAATGAAATACAGGCTGAGGTAATTTATTATTATTATTATTATTATCATTATTATCTATAGAAGACAGTAGTTTCTAAGGTCATGATAAGGTTTGGTTGTCAAAGAAAAGTGGTTGGGACAAATTATATATTGTGATGAAGTGGTGAGAATTCAAATTCAACAGCTTATGGAAGATAACTAATAAACTAAATTTGAATCTGAGATGTTGAAATTGAACAGGTCCATGGAGACAATGTCAACCAACCTTCTCCTTTTCCAGTCTGTAAGGGCTAAGCCTACAAAAGTTTGCTGATTTCTGACAGCAACATAGCAGTTAACAAAAGGGAAAGTAGAAACTACATTTTTTAAACTCCCAGCTCAATGCTCCTTCTAATACTGCGTCATGCAAATGAAGAGAAAGTTAATTCCCAAGTTATTTGCTTATCTTACATACAGAGTACATTGGATAGAAGATGTCTAGATTATTTCGGAAATATCATCACAGAGACATAAATGGTCAGTTACGCTTACAGACATCTTGGAGAAACTTAAGTGGTTAAATTTCTGGGATAAAACTTATCATTTAATTGCGTGTCCTTACTGAGTTAGGTATCTGGAAAGAAACATAAGCCAGCACACTGTTTCAGTGAGCATAGTGACTCCATAACATAAATTCAGTTTTTTGTGCTTAGTGTGAAAAGCTAACTGACCATGAACCTTGCCCTCTAAGAGCACATGGTCTAATGAGGAGGAAATCCATATGCAATTCAATAAGGAAGGTGCTGAGATGTGGGTATGCAGAAGATGTTACGAAAGTATACGGCAGCAATATTTACCTGTGGTCAAATGATCACTTATAACATAGACTTTCAGGTCAAGAAATTAACTTTTAAAAATAACCAGATGCGGGCTTCCCTGGTGGCGCAGTCGTTGAGAGTCCGCCTGCCGATGCAGGGGACACGGGTTTGTGCCCCGGTCCGGGATGATCCCACATGCCGTGGAGCGGCTGGGCCCGTGAGCCATGGTCGCTGAGCCTGCGCGTCCGAAGCCTGTGCTCCGCAACTGGAGAGACCACAACAGTGAGAGGCCCGGGTACCGCAAAAAAAAAAAAAAAAGAAAAAAACAGATGCTTATTCAGATAATAATAAAATTACCATCACCTTAAATTGTTTCTATCAGCAAAAAAGGCCGTTGGAAAGTAGTACTCTGTTCTCAAAAAAACAAAAATGTGTTGATATCATTACCATAACCTTTCATTATTCTATATTCCTTGGAGAAAACAGAGTAAGAATCTGTTTTCTAAACTTCCAGGTAATATGATTTATATTCCTACCTTCAGAAAACACACAATTTCAATCAAAAAGGTTATTTTCCGTACTTTCCCTCTCTGAAAATATGAAAAGAAATTCCAAGCAAGTACAAAAAAGGAAGCCAGGCAGCTGTTTGGGCTATTACTGAATAATTATGATGCTCATCACTATCATTTCCCTTTAATGTTAATTTAAAATATGCTAGGCACCGTAAAGCACACTGGTAAATACAGCAGTTTAAAGAAACTTTGGACTGAAATACATAATACTTTATTTGAAAGAAACAAAAGGAAAGAAACCAGATGCCACAGCATAATTTCCTCTTGTTTTGAGGGGAGTAGCAATCAATTATTCTGAAGTAGAAAAAGTAGTGAATGGAATGGATGTTCTGGAGTCATACTGAATCAGCTATACCTCATGAAATCACTGCAATAACAAATTTAATTATTTTTCCCCAAAGCCAACATTCTAGCCTTCTTGTAGGTTTCATGCTCTTTACGAATCTCTACTTTTATTACAAAAAAAAAAAACCGTTAATGACACTACATAATAGCTAATAATATTGCTACATCGCCTTACTGTATTTCAGGTCAATGAAGTGTAACAAAATATTAACATTCATTCATATCAAAAGAGATTTTATATGAGCATTTTTAAAACTTTTGTTTTTTTATACTTTCTCTTAATTGAAGCTTTTAGAATCCATCAAAACATTAGAGAACTTACAGCAAAATCAACATGTGAGGGTCTAAACTCTTGAGTTTAAATATTTTTACAGGGAAATTCATTTTATTTTATACTCTTAACACTCACCATGTACATTCTTATAAAAAGTCTTGGTGATAAAAAGAAACAAAATTGAGGTATTTGTAATGAGGTGGATAGACCTAGAGGCTGTCATATAGAGTGAAGTAAGTCAGAAAGAGAAAGACAAATACCGTATGCTAACACATATATATGCAATTTAAGAAAAAAAAATGTCATGAAGAACCTAGGGGTAAGACAGGAATAAAGACACAGACCTACTAGAGAATGGACTTGAGGATATGGGGAGGGGGAAGGTTATAAGCTGTGACAAAGCGAGAGAGAGGCATGGACATATATACACTACCGAACGTAAGGTAGATAGCTAGTGGGAAGCAGCCGCATAGCACAGAGAGATCAGCTTGATGCTTTGTGACCGCCTGGAGGGGTAGGATAGGGAGGGTGGGAGGGAGGGAGATGCAAGAGGGAAGAGATATGGGAACATATGTATAACTGATTCACTTTGTTATAAAGCAGAAAGTAACACACCATTGTAAAGCAATTATACTCCAATAATGATGTAAAAAAAAAAAAAGTCTTGGTGAAGGAATTGAATATAAAGAAACAAAAACTGATTAAGGAGGATTTCCACCAGAAAAAATCCAGGAAATGTTTTCATAGATACAGACATTGCTAGCCCTGTATTATTAGCATGGAGGGAAGATTGGACAAAAAGGAACACACCTTAAATTCAAAGGGGAGGAAAAAAACGAGAGGGTAGGAGATAGCACATAGGCCAATTTGCAAACTGAGTCCTGTTTTGAAATTAAGATTTGAATAAAGAGGAAAATAATACTTTTTCTCAGAGAATTCATTCATTAATTCAACAATGTTTGTGAAGCACCAACAGGTGCTACACACTGTTATAATTTATGTAAGTACAGGAAAGAATAAAAACAAAATCCCTGTTTTATGGACTTTATATTACAGTGGATGGAAAGAAACAATAAACAAAACAATCCAATATATCAGGGAAGAAAAATAAAGCAAAGTCTAAGAATCAAGAGTGTGACCAGGAGTTACGTAATGTAACTCCTGGAGTTACGTTATGTTACTTTTCATAGTGTGATCTGAGAAGGCCTCTCTAAGTATATACTTAAATGAACGGAGGGAGTGGAGCTCATTGATTTATGGAGCAAATGGAGATTAAGAGCTTCCCTTATGGGAACCAAAATAATACAGAAGTATGTATGTAATAATTTTCAAATTAGAATACAAATAAGGGACAAGTAAGAGGAAATTTCAGTATTTGATAAGAAATGGAAATACTCATATATATTTATATATGGGAAATACCCATATACCTGTACTTATATGGAGATTTAAAAATTAGGTCATGGATAAAATTTAGATTGTGGATAAAGCAAATTTTTATAGACGTAATAGTAGAATTAATATACACATAGATACATAAAAGCAATTTAGAATTAAATAAAAATTGTATTTCCCAATATAAATGGATATATGTATATAAGGTTATATATATAAATAAAAATAAGGGATATGTATTAGATATAAATGGATATAAAGGGTACATTTTCATGCTTTCAGAACCAATGATTATCTTCCTAATAGGGATATGAAGATTAATTCTTGAAGGGTGTGTGTGTGCTGATCTGTTTTTAGACCAATTTTCTCCTATCCTCTCGACAAAATTTAAAATATATGTTATGTTTTCATCTTGAAAAAAACATGCAGTGTGAGGCTGAGAGACAGAGAAGCATGTTCTCAGCAGCTGTGCAATGCTAGCATGTTGTGAATATTCAACAAATATTAAGTGGCTTTGAAATATGAATTGATGGATAATGAATCACTTTAGGGAATTATCCTGCCAAAATGTTTTGGAAAATCCATGAAACATTTGACAAATCCAAAGAATCCCAAGATTTGCTTTTGCTGAGATTTATTTGTTTATTTGGGGGGATGGGGAGACAGGTTCTGATTTTTCATCTGACTCATTAGGTCCTTCTGTTAGAGTGCAATTCATGTTCAAATCATATTACTTTAACTTTTGTTAAGCAATTGATTTCTTACTGGTTATATAATTGGAAAAACAGAACATCCAGAAAAAAACTGCCTCTTTTTATTAAGTACAGAAATAAAATTAATTAAGCAGAAACTTAATTATAGTAATGGGATTGACCCTGAAGTGGAGAATGAGTACCAGGACGGGACACAAATATTGCATTTACAGAGTTTATAAATAACAACATAATCTTATTTAGCATTCACTTAAATAAGGGGGAAAAATACACAACTTATAATATATTTTGCTTCTATTTTCTTCTGATTACACTCAAATTAACTGTTAGGATCTTTGCTTAAGACCTATTTGGTGATTTTAACATAATTCCTTGAAAATTATCTCATTTTAAAAGCTAAGAAATTTTAACTCATTTCTTAGCCTCTTAACATACCCTGACACATTTGTTCTGTGTTTACCCATCACTATCATTATATAAACGTTTTCACAATGCCTGTAATGTGGAAAAGTGTATGGATTAGTCAGGATTTTTAAAGTTGCAAATTACAAAAGCCAGCTGAAGAAAAAAGAGGGGACTTCTCATTAGAATACAGGGATCACTAATAGCAGTTAAAGAAAATAATGCAGCCAGATACCAGGTAGGACTGCAAGAAGCATTAGAAGATAATTGGCAACTGGGATGATTTTCTCACCGCTTCTTGATTCTGCTTCTCTCCGTGCGTTTACTTTATCTCTCTGTTTTTGGGCATACTGCTATTCTTTTCCTATTCAATTCACATGATGGCAGAAGAAGAACTGAGACACAATATACGGTAGAATTCAAGCCATATTAGAGAGATGGACTCTCTTGACCCTAAGTCCTAATTCTCAAGGAAGTGACTTGGACCCAGACCAGGTGGGGTCTCCAATTATTTCTCAATTAACTCTGGGCAGGGATTCTAGGTGCCATTGTATAAATATGGCTAAGTGCCACTAGTATGGAATGAGGAGATCTGAAGTAGGTGGGAGTAATTAAGTGGTTCATTGTAAGTTGAGAGACACCCAAAGGAGTCTGCTATGTTATACAAGTGATATTTTATTTAAAAGTCTCCTTCTCTAGTACTTTACTCTTGATATCTACCATAATTTTTAAGACAACATCTTTTCACCATTCAAAATCCAGTACCCACCCCACCTCTTAAATCCTCATGTTAATGGAGAAATGATTATCCAATAAAGCAATCCTCCTAGAAAAAAAATACCTATACGCTGGAAAAATTACTGTCATAACTACCTGAAAGTTCTGAAGACTGAAGTACCATAGGGAGATTTCAGAGCAGAGCCGAAACTTGGGGAAAGCCATCAGACATATTGAGTTCCTCATTTTTTTGCAGTTCTGTCCTGCGGCAGCCTCAGTCACAGTGGTGGTAGTGTAGGGATGATTCAAACACTGATAGAGAGCCCACTGGCTTACTGGCTGAGGAAATAGGGCAAGAAATACAGAGCGACCAGAGTTACCAGAGAGTGAAATGGAAATCAGAAAGGAGAGAGCCAAAGAAAGAGTATTTCAATTTCTATGTGTAAACTCAGCCTAAGTCTCTGGCTGAGCACTGAACCACATATTGAACTGAAAAAAATGGAAAGCTACACGTAGCTATGGTTTAAGAAACTGATCTGAGATCTAAGCAGCCACCCACCACAGGCATGCCTGTTTGCACTTTGAGTCTAACCAAGTTAATTGCCTGCTAAAACAAAAGCATCAACACTTTTTGGAGCAATCTAACAGAATCCAGATTCTCCACAGCCTGATATTCAGAATGTCCAGGATACAGTCCAATATTATTCACATATAACTAGCCAGGAAAATGTGATCCAGTCTCAAGGGAAAAAAACTACAAACAGATGCCAACCCTGAGGTTAACAGATGTTGGAATTGTTAACCAAGTACTTTAAAGAAGCAATTATAATTATGGCCAGTGACATAAAGAAAATGAGACTTGTAATGAATGAAAACATAAGGTATTTTTGCATATACTGAGAATCGGAAACTTTAGAACTGAAAATTTCAATATTTAAAATTAAAAAATCCACTGGATAGGCTTAGAAGAAATAGAGATAAAAGGGTCAGTAACTTTGAAAACATATTAATAGAACACATCTAATCTGAAGAAAGCTATCCCCTACTACATACTTATTAATTTAAAGGAAAAAAAGAGTAAATTTATAGTGGAGAAAATGGGAGATACCACTTTTACCAAGTGATAGAGTTAATATCACCAGTAAAGAGACAGAGTGATAACTTCCACCTCTTGATGTGATACACTGAGAAGAGTACAGCATCACGTCTAAGGTTTTCTTTCTGAAAAAGAATAATCTGAACTTAATCACAAGGAAACATTAGGACAAACCAAAAATGGGAGGTGCTTTCCAAAATAGCTGGTCAATGCTCTTCAAATGTGTCAAGGACTTGAACGACAAAGACTGAGTTGCTTCCAGAATAAGAGAGACTTAGGATACAGGACAACTAACTGCAATGTGTGACCCTGGATTGATCAAGGTCCAGAAAGAGAACATTAATAGAGCAATTGATAAAATTTGAATAAGGTCTGTAAATTAGTTAAATAGTATTGTATCAACATTAATATTGTGATTTTGCTAATGGTATCTGGCTATGTTTGTATTGTTAAGAAATCTCTTTTCTCCAAATTTTTAATTTCAATCCAATCCCAACCAAAATCCCAGAGTGTGTTTGCAGAAGTTGACAAGCTTATTCTAAAATTTTTATGGATATGCAAATAAACAAGAATAGCCAAAGCAATATTTAAAAAGAAGGAAAAAAATTTGAGAACTTCAATGTTCTGATTTCATGACTTACTATAAATATATAGTAATCAAGAGAATGTAGTATTGCAGAAAAAAATAGACAGATAAATGGAAGAGAAAGAGTCCAAAAATAGATCCAAACATAGCTGGCCAAATGATTTTCAAAAAAAAAAGTACAAAGTCTTCTCAATGAGGGAATAAAATGCCTTTTCCAGAACAACATTGCAACAACTGGATATTTATTTGGGGACGTGAACATTGATCTTTACCAACGCTATATTCAACACAATCCAAAAGGATTTCTGTAACTTAGTATCAAAACTAAAAAAAACTCCTAAAAGAAATAAGGGAAAAATCCTTGTGTCTGTGAGATAGGTAAATATATCTTCGATAGGATGTAAAATGCTCGATTCATTTTTAAAAAGGGATAAATCAAACTTGATCAAAATGAAACTCCAAAATGGGCCTCAAGTATATGTTTATGCAACCAGGGAGCTACCCCACCCCAGACTTTCTTTGTAATTCTTTCCATCTTGGAGACCTATTTTTCCAAAAACCCAACTTGGTAAATGCTGCCAAAGCATTTTTTGCTTGTTCCTGACAAGACGTAATTTTTTTTAACTAGCTTTATCTGTACATTATGGTGCTTTACATTAACTTCCTTCTAAGCGTAATGTTTAGAAAGGTTTCTTCCTACTTGATACACATAACATGGTCACTAAGGTTAAACCATATGGGAGTCATTTGGACTGAACATGCAGAGACTGGAGTGAGACAGAGAAGGATAGATGTTCTATAGGTTTGTTTGTTTGTTTGTTTGTTTGAACACTTAGCATAACCCATGTGCCTGTTTTGTGGTACAGATGAAAGTTCAAAAGTGAGGACTAGAAAAAAATTTCAAAGGAGAGAAGGTTGTTCTCCTCACTGAAAAACCTAGGAATACAGCAGTCAGTGATTTCAGGACAGTCTGTTAGGAGAGTAAAAACCTGAATTAGGTCTTTACACAGTTGCCACGTACTCTTAAGAGAAAATTTCTAGCAAACGGCAACATGTTGACCAGAATCCTCATTACACCCCTGACACTCTAAAGGTATTTCTCAATTATTTGGCTCTATGGCAACTCACAAATCCTTGTAATTCTTGTAGCTATGTATGTAATTTTGACTCTCTTTATGTTAAGACATCAGAACACAGGAGTTTCTGTTTTTAAATAAACAATTTGAATGTCACAGAATCCTGCTGACTACTTCTTATAAGGTTCTCCCTACCCCTTGCTTAAAAGCTTTACACTGTTTTCCTAAGAGCAAACCTATTCCAACGTTAAAAGGTTCCAATTAGATATGAAACTCCAAACCCATGAATTTTGAGAGGGTTCTAAACTTGCCAAAACAATTTCTCATAGACTTGATACTTGGATACACACTCCCACTGCATATTTAAAAGCCTTTACTATAAAGGTTTCCTATAACAAAAGGGAGATGAAAAGATACAGTAATTATTCACGGAACATATTCAAGCCATCATTGCTGATGAAATATGATATCTATGACATTCCTCCACTGTAAATGAGGCAGTGATTCTGAGGAGTGCTGTTAGCTGCAGAAAACCTATTTTTATCCTTATTAACACATAAAACAATAGCTTTCATCTCAGAGTACTCTGCCGCTCCGTCTAAAACAAAACATACTAAATCTAAACTCTTTGGGAATAAAATTTAAATCGCAGGTCTGTTTCAGCTTTGCAGACTTTCAACTCAAGTGGAAATTTGGGGTGCCTTTCTCCTAATGATATGGCCAAGGCAATATCTTTCCCACCTGGTAAAGAAAAGCCAATATTCTAGCAGCCAGATGCCCTTCAGTAGGTGGACCTGGACAGGGGAACTGGGTTAGAGGAAAGGCTGATTTCTAAGTGAGGGCTGACCTCGTCAGTCTGGAAACTATGCTAGCAGTTTCTTGTGAGGACTCTGAGGCAGAGATGGCTCTCATTGCTTGCTGTGTTGTAAGCAGTCACATCAGCTCCGAACTGGAAACGGAGCACTGAAATTAGAGTGAAGCACGTACAATACCTCAGTGCAGTTTGCAGCCTGCAGAGTGAGTGCTACCCTTGCGTTCATTCTGATAAGACAACCTTGAGATGGCATGTAAATATATCCTGATAACCACAGAAATGCTGGTAAATGGACAAACACTTGATCAGAGGAGTCTCACCGCTCACTGTGTTATGCTGTCCAGAGAATCTGTCTTTGCCACTGGCACTCCTTTTAGAAAAAGAGTCAAGCGGCATTGAATCTCTCGGTTTAATAGGCCTCTAAGCTGCCAGTGCAATTATTAAGGCTTTCGAAAGTGGCATGGGCAGCTTCAGTGCCCAGGATCTTCCCTCCAATTTTATTACAATGAAGCTAATGTAAAAAAGTTGTGGGGGAAGATGACAAGTTGACACACATGCCATTTCTTCTGTACCATCTAGACCTGATACTACGTGATTTTTCTTGCAAGCGATGGTGCTGTTAGTCTTGACCTCAACAAATTTAGAAAGCCTGCATCCATTTTAGCCGCTTGCTGAAAGCACACAGAACTGCTGAAGATAAAATTTCCAGGAATATATTAAAAACAAAACTGCTAATTCAGCCAAATTTCCTGCACATTTGGAAAGCCTATAAAACAGCAGGCCAATGGTAATACACAGAGAGAGAAGATAGTACAACTAAGTAAAATCTGTTGTTTAAAAGTCAAGGTTTTGAAAATTAAGGGAATGTTTACACGATCGCCAATTACCTTTTAATGGCCACAGTGAGTTTTCCAACTTACCTTGGAGTTATTTTAACATTGAAACTTGAGATCGCAATTTGCTGAATATATCAGTTTTATTTTATTTTTTCTAAGTGGAAGAAATAATTTTGTAAATAAGGTTAGGATTTCTGAGAAACCACCACATGTTCCAGTTTTAGAAAAAAGGCCATTCCAAATATTCCCCCAAACTATTACTGATATCAACAAGTAATATGTGGATTGTTCAATACCTTTATGTCTTATTTTAGGCACTGAGTTTATATAAACCATTTCTACCTACTCCTTGCTCATTTCCAAATATCCTCATGGCTCAAAAATATCTTGCTCAATTATCTGCATACAGTATGAGGAACCCAGCTCTTAGCTTTTCATCCCAATCACATTTACGACTGTAGGTTGTAGTTTCTTAATAAACTCACTGTGTTTTATTCACCTGATACTGTTCTTGGCAAATAGTGGTCACAGAAAAAAGTGTTTATTTAGCAGAACCAGAAACTACATTCTTCACAGAATTTATTTTGGTATTTAGTCTGAAAAAAACATTTAAAATGCAAAATATATTCAATTATTCCACAGAGAAGAAAATACCAGTTTAACACCTGTTGTTACTGGCACAGCGCATTTAACCACTTTCATTTCTATCTTGTACCTTTCTTGAATGTTCTTGAATGTTGTACCTTTCACTTCTATCTTGTACTTTTCTTGAATGTTTTGTGTATGTATATGAATTGCTCAACTAGTTTGAAATAAGTAACTCCATCAAATATATATTTTTTTCTATAACCCAGACCAGAACTAGACACTAATTCTGTTGAGTTGGCCTAAAATCAAATTAAGGAATTTGGGGTATCCTTCATGACAGGTAGTCTTTGCCATTTAAGTAAGCATCAACAAAATATGTTGGTCACTTGACTTGATACTCCATTTTTTTAAAGAAGAATTATCGTAATGAGATATTGAGCCTGAACCAAAGGAAAATTACCTATTAACTAGCCATTCTCTGTGAGTTAAGGGTTTAACATCTTCACTTACCTAAATAGTACTTCTATGTGATTAAGAAGTTTTCAAAAAATGTTCTCAAGAAACATGGGAAGAAAATGCTGGAAATAAAGAGAAGTATCTTTCTGTGAATTGATTAACAACATAGATTAAGAAAAGGGATTATTGGTGAATTCAAATTCTGAAGAATATTAATAGCAATGTATCAATGTTCTTTATGTTTAAGAAGTTGATGAAAATGAGGATATTTTATAAAGTAAGAGCCTAGATTTGTAAAATTTGGCTTTTCTGCAAAAAATAAGTAAAATTGTCCTAATCATGAATGGATTTACTATTCTAGATACCAGATTGTTTGTTGAACTGACAACATTCCATCCAGGAATATTGAAATAACCAACAATACCATGTAGAATTAGTATTCCGCTGGGAGCCCACAGATCTGTTTTATAATACCGGTCCCTGTCACTAACTAGTTGTTGAGTTTGCATAGTCATTAATCCCTGGCCCATAATCTCTTTTGCTGTTACTGAGTTATCAGATCAAGTGATCTATCAGTTCTATTCTATCTTTAAAATTCTCTGATCTTTCAGAAGACTTCAATTCTGCTCCGTAACTAAGGGTTCCCTTTAAGTATGGTTAAAGGTTATGTTTAGGATTGTGTTTTTCTTTCTTTATAACTATTATATTAGCTGATTTAGCAAAGATGTTTGTGGATAATTTTGTCTAAAAGTAGATAATGGAAAAATAAGATATGAGAAATAGATTTGTTTGGGGATCACCCACGTTTATGAATAAGAGTACATGGGTTAAGTGTGTGCATTTTGTGCGTTCTTTTGTTTGTTTTCTTTGCTTCCTGCCTTTTGGCTCTTTAGCATTTCTTACTTACAGAAACTTTAAAACGCCCCCCAAACCACATTTATATGAAAAGATTTTTGGAGCATTATTGCTAACCTTGATTTGAAGCTGCAGTTTACAAAATCTTCACAGAGCCTATTTTAATGAGGTTTCCAGCTTTAATAAAAAGAGTGTGGTTGCTTAACTGAAATGATCTGCCAAAACTTTCTTAGGTTCATCCATGGTTACACTGAATATTAAAAATATTGAATAGATTGAAGCAAGAGGATAAGCTTTCATCTAAAAGGCAGAGCGGTTGCTCCAAGGCTTTATATTAAGAAGAAGCCCTCTCAGGGCTTATGTACAAACAACTCATAATTCTTATTAAGTAACCTTATTTACTACAGGTATAATTTGTGGTAGTTAACATTTTGTAAAATTGAATTTGCTTTGGTTTTGATTAAAAGTATTCCATACTCCGTGAATAAAAGAGCTCCAGTAAAAATGATGAAGATTTTGCAACTTGCTAAAAGAAACTAGCTTTTGCTCTTAAATTCTTAAAAAATATGAAAGCATATTTATTTCCAGATGGAAGATAATTAACACAAAAAAATTACTTTATCCATAAATATGTTTCCCTCTTAAATTTCAATAAGTTCACCAAAATATATAAATTCCCTTGGAACAAATCAAATTGGTACTGGAGAAAAATTTAAGTATTGAACCAGCTATTTTTCTTCCCAAATCCTGGGAAAGATGGGTATTATAAGTTAAGAAATATGTCTTTGTTATTCTCATTATTTCTTCGTGCAAGATGTTTGTTAGAATGAGAATCAGGATGTCTACAGACAAAATTATGTGACAATTTGCATAGTTATGTTGCATATATGTGAGACTAGTTATGAATGATTAGATTGTCATTCAAATTTAGAATGTCTTTATTTTAGAGAAGCCAGTGACTATGAAATGAATGGAATTGTTTGTGGCAGTGAAAATATTTTGAAATTGCAGAACTAGACTGCCAATATCAAAAGGACTTAGGCTGAGTAACATTATTTACCTCTATCCATTAATGATAGGAGCTAAATAAAATAATCCGCATAAACACAACAGTATAAGTCACCGCTAAGTATGGTGTAACTTAAATTATTTCTGTTCAAGGGCATTTAAAGTGTCAATTAATTGCCTCCATTTCAAATGCACACTTTTTCCCCAATTATCAAATTAAAATTTGAGCTGAATCAGTGAGCACAATGATAGTTTAATTATATTAATCCACATTAAATAAACAGTGAGGGAGTGTTTGTGCAGATGGGCACCTGAGTCTGTCTCCTCCAGGCAAAGTCAATGACAAGTATCATTCTCTTGGTAAATAAAATTGCTTTATTTTACTGTCACTGCAGTATCCCTACTTTTTAAGATAGGACAATGGGTTGAGATAGAGATTTAAGGGAATTACAGAAGGAGAAATTGCAGACGCAGATGTATTTTTTTTTTTTTCCTAAGGGCACCAGGTGTTTTAAATGCCACCAGAAGGGTGCTCCAGGCAATTCCGTGCTGTCCAAGATAGCTTGGCATAGATTATCTGAAAGCTTTTGTGTCTTTTCAGCTTTTGATTAAAGGCCAGTGTCAGGACTCCTCTGGGCTTTTGCTTGGTACAGTAAAGCCGAGGGATTTTTTTTTAAGCTGCTGCCAAAAAGATGCCAGTTAGGATAATTACATTTCAATTTAAATTGGTAATTTTATGAAAATTTAAACCAGAATATGTGTCGCCCAAATCTCCTCACTTTCATTCCTCCCAAACATGCACACACACACCCCTCTTGTTTTGGGGGAGACAATGACAGCAGCCCACCAGAACCTTCCCATGACCCAGAGCTATGTGCCAGGAATTAAACAGATGAGAGAAAATTGAACAGAGCCTGTTTTCTCGGTCCAAATTTATTTTCTAGCTTGGATTTATCACTAGTGTACATTGGAACCATCCCAGGGCATCCTAGCTTCCAGTATCTTTTTCCCGTGGACGCCAGCAAAAGAAGCTTTAGACCATAACCGTCGTATTTAAGACATTGTTTTCCATTCACAGTCAAGCTTTGTATTTGTGAACAGGATGTAGAAAAGGAATCAAACCTACTTAGAGTCTCTCACCCTCTTGGTGAAAGGAGTGGGGACACAAGTGGCTAGATGAACCCTGAATTTTCTGTCTGCCACTTTCTTTTTCCAGGACACATACGCCAGCTTGGCGGCACCAGCAAAGTGGAAGTAATGTTCCTTTGTTTAGAATGCAGTGTGTACGAACATTTACATAATAAAATACACACACAAATAACAGATGGTGAAGAGCACTCATATCGCCACATGTTGTAAGCACGATACTGTTCCTTGATGATCTCATTTCTCTTATTTCTGCCTACAGATGTCTACCAGCTATTTAACCTCAGGGGTTATTCAGATGGTGAAAAGTTTGAAGACAGGCACAAATCTGTCTGTAGAATTTGCCTTTTCCATCAGGTGTAAATGCCCTTTCTTCCGGGTAGAGTTATCAAGCCACAAAAATGTTTCTTTGATCTAAAGGACTGAATAATAAACTCCTTTCTCCTGACACTTGTTGGGCAGATACTGTCTACCAAAGAGAACAATAAATACTGTCAATATGCTGACTTTGAAAGAGGTCTTTCCCCACTAACCTTTTGTTCTGAGCTGAAAGTGGCTTATTAATAATCTTGGTTATTAAAAGAATAGCCTGCTTTGATAAATGTGGAGAAGGGCCTTCCGAAATGAGTGGAAGTGTCCCAGATGCTGTTTGCTCACATGTCCAATCTGTAATTAGAGTTAAGCCTTGAATGTGTGGTAATAGATACGTTGTATAGAATTAACTGCCACTTCCCTCCCTAATTTACACTTCGATAACACTTTTCCTCCCAAAAGCACAAATTACATTCCTTTGAATTAACTCCCAATGTCCTTTATTAAAGTACATTGAGAATGTGCGTTATTAACCTATTAATATATGAACACACATTATGCAAAAGCATATAATCATTAATTAAATATTGCAACACATAAGGAGACAGCATTATCATGCCCATTTTACAGAAATGGATGCATGTTAAATTATCTGGGCAATGATTTATCCAGGAAAAGAACCCACGTTGATCTGTCTAGGATTTATGTCCTTCCAAGAGGACATATTTTTTACTAAATTCTTTTATTACTTCTTAAAGTGAATTATAATCTTTTAAGCAACAACTGTTAAAAAAAAAATGATGCACTTAAACCAATTAGGACTTTTGATATAGCTTTTCCTTTTATAAAAAAATTTCGGGGTTTCCCTGGTGGCGCAGTGGTTGAGAGTCCGCCTGCCGATGCAGGGGACATGGGCTCGTGCCCCGGTCCGGGAAGATCCCACATGACGCAGAGCAGCTAGGCCTGTGAGTCATGGCTGCTGAGCCTGCGCGTCCAAGAGCCTGTGCTCCGCAACGGGAGAGGTCACAACAGTGAGAGGCCTGCGTACCGCAAAAATAATAATAATAATAATTTGCCTAACATTAGTATCTTAAGAAAAGGACAATGGACACTGCTCAAAATGGCTGCAAACAATCTTATGTTTCAGTGAATATCTAGAAAATAATATTCAGAAATAGGTTTGGTGACTGGCTGGAATGTGGATGAAAACAATTTAAAGATCAGAATGCTTTCTGGAAAAGGAAAACAAACAAACAA
Source organism: Aethalodelphis obliquidens (assembly GCF_003676395.1). NCBI lineage: Eukaryota > Metazoa > Chordata > Mammalia > Artiodactyla > Delphinidae > Aethalodelphis > Aethalodelphis obliquidens. The sequence goes on along the minus strand of NW_020837945.1, from coordinate 26,745,890 downwards.
ACAAGAGTGTTCATTTAGCCATATTCCTGAGGGCTGATTAAGGGTACTTGATGACAATTGAACATAGGCATATTCCAGAATTAGCAGATGATTCATTCACAACTGGAAGGAAAAGTAGGGGTTACAGAATAAGGAAAAGGATGGGAGAATAAAGAGAGCAGAAAAGAACAGATGTTGGATTGTTGGACAAGGTGATAAAAGGGCCTTCTCCTTTACAAGGAACTTCAGGCAAAGGAAGAAAAATGAAAGCGCAATTAAAAGCTTGTAAGAGCAAAAAGAGAAAAAATGTTGATAATCTGACAGAGTTTACCATCAAGCACTACATTTGAGTAGTGTTATAATTCCCAAGAATACACCATGCACTTATGCAATTACAGATGTTATGGGGAAAAAATAAATCTGTGTTTCTGAGGATAGGTATCAGGTAAATGACTTCACTTGTTTTATTTTAGTCACCTCGTGGTGGCTTTTCCTATGTGTTAAGTAGCAGAAGACTCTTCCCTAACCTGGCTCTTCCCCCATCTTCTGCACTCCCCTCGTTTTGTATATTCCCACATGCTTCTGTCACCAGTGCCTCAGTGTACCATCCTTCTTTCTTTCATCTGGTATAGCCAACAACTGGGATAAAACAGTCATGGTAGACTGTTGCTTTTGGTATATGCCTAAGGCAAACCATCACCAGCCATTGATCGATACAAGAGATGAAAGAAACCATGGGCCGGGACACTGATGTGCCAAATGCTAGATAAAATGTCAGTTCTCAGCTTCTGCATTCTTCTTCTATGGCACCTTCTGAAAAAATAAGCAAGGAGAGCTAGACTACTAAGGGATGTATATGAAACTCAGCAGGAATTATGTACATTCCAAACCACACACTGGGATCCTCCATTAAATTTGGAGTTGTTCCAAGTTACAAATGAAGCCAATCATCTTTTCCCTCTCCTCAGAGTTTACAGGGGTACCTAGAAGGAGCAGAAATTTGCCCATTAGTCTCTTCTCAAAAATTTGACTGCAAGTACCCTTTACCCCAGTCTGCAGCTTCTCTCTTACCACCCTCTTTTCTCATCGTCTGGTCCATCCTCTCGACCTCAGTCTCAAAGAAAGGAGGTTCCATAACTAACATGTGCTGGTTGAGAGGCCAAGCAATGTGCTAATTGCTTGCATGTGTGTTAATTTATTTACTCCTTTCAACCATGTCCTGGAACAGGTCTCCTTATTCCCAATTAGAAGGAAATTGTAATAATCTGTGAAAGCTTGAGTTCAAGCACAGGCCTGGGAATGACCATATTACCTCCACCTTCCTGCTGCAGACTACCCTTCCTACACCAGTGCTTCTAGCATAGTCATTCCCTATGAGAAATCCTCAGTAACTCTTCCGTTTCCTTAAGATTGCTATATGTAGGCATCCTCCTGGAATACCTTGAACTACTGGATATTGCACTCCAAACTTCCACACAACTGAATATCTGGGTCATGATCTGCTGCCTCTCTACCTCTTTCCCAGGCTCTCCTCTTCACTTTAATCTTCCCTGCTTCTTCTGGATTCCAAAAGCATTTATTACAAACATTTTCTGTACCATCCACTTTAGCTGCTTATTTCATAATTGCCTTTGTAACTTCAAGATAGAGATGGACTTCTTTTTTAAAAAAAAAAAAAAAAAAAAGATTTCTGGCTCCTAAGACTGAAAATTTCCTTTGGTTAATAACAGTTGTTTTTCTTGTCATTATGATATAAAGTTTTTGAATTGCAAAATAAAGCTATGGAATTTTCACAGGTGCTTGAACGGAACTCGATATTTTCACATTGCATTGGTCTGTATAAAGATGAAATGTTTTACTTAAATGACACAAACTAGTGGCTAGTTATTGTCTGGTGACAGGAACTATCCCATATTCTAGATTACAGTTTGACATGTGAGTGTGTACAAATACACACACACACAGAGGAACACAAAAATATACAACCCAAAATATCATGGATTTCTTCAACAGAAATAGATAAAATAGGAATTAATAGAAATGAGTTGATTTTATTGACACTTTATTTGTACTTGATTTTAATCAAGGACTTCTTTATTTGTTTTTAGTTTCCTTCTCCTTGGTTTTTACTTCTTAAAATATGTTCTTGGGCTTCCCTTGTGGCACAGTGATTGAGAGTCCACCTGCCGATGCAGGGGACGCAGGATCGTGCCCCAGTCCGGGAAGATTCCACATGCCGCAGAGCGGCTGGACCCGTGAGCCATGGCCACTGAGCCTACGCGTCCGGAGCCTGTGCTCCGCAACGGGAGAGGCCACAACAGTGAGAGGCCCGCGTACCGCAAAAAAAAAAAAAAAAAAAAAAAAAAAAAGTTCTTAATTTCTTTCCTTGATATCTTTTCTTGGTGATGTTCCTTTTCCATCGTTTATTTCCAGTGAAGCCTTCTCTAAACCCTGCTTGATCTAAATTTCTGGAGCTCTGCTGGCAATCACGTTGAAAAAGTAATGTTTGAGGTTGAGTGTGGTTCTGCTGCCCAGTTGTTACTTAACATAGCATCAACCTATGCTGACCACTACTCTTCATTTGTTTCTATGTTTTTTATATAAAATAACGACTACCTATGGAAAATTGTAGCTCTCTCCAATGTAGACCCCAAGATAAAACTTGGAAACTCAGGCTGAACTGAATTCGAAAATTAATTTATTCTTACTGCCTTGCCTTTGCCACAAATACTGGTAGTAAATCCCATTCTGCGATATATCCTCATGCAGAGACTTTAACTCCAGCAGTGTTATCAGCACCGTAGAGTTCCTTTGCTTCCAAGCATGCACCTGTGCTGTATATTTCAGATCAATTCTCTACACTATCCCAGCTTTTTCTACCCTTTTCTGTACCCAAGATGAACTCTACAGATCACATCCTTCTGCCTTTCTTCCTCTGTACTTCCATTTGGTTCAGCTATGGAAAACAAGGGAAGGGAAAGGAGAGGGAATCAAGAGTATTCATTCTCCCGACTCCCTACATGCTTGACTGAGGGTTAGCAGAGGCTGGGTTCCTCTAATCAAAAGATATTGTTTGGTAGAGGTACCTCTCCCAGAGTTACTGCTCTCATAGGCTTTCAGTAACTGCTTCCTCTCATCCCTTTAGTCTCAGGAGTGATGATAAAGGCTTTCCAATATTGCTAACAGTTAGATCCTTCACTAGATCTCATCAGTTACTCTAGATGCTCCTTCTCTGTACCATGCTAAAAAATCTGTCCATAAACTAATTTCTATCACCCCATTTCTACTGTACTATCTGCTTCCTTCTGGAACACTGATTGATACTTGCACCTTTTCTTTAACATACTCAGTTTTCTGTCTCACAGGCCTAATTCAATAACTGAACATTTATGGAACTAATTAGTAATAGAATAAAACTTTTAAAATATAAGTATAACTGCAATTTTAAAAAAATCACCTAACCTAAGCCACAAGACCTATACCTATCGCTCCCTCATTTCATCCTCCTGAGACTCCACTAAGAATCCTTCAAATGTTGTGTTCTCTCTTGTTTTAGTCAAATAAATTGTTCTGCTTATTGCAAAAAAAAAAAAGTAAGAATAATCTTAAAGCTTGAAGATGTAAGCTGAAATTTTAAATTTATATTCATTTAAATAGCCAAGCATTACATTCTTTCTGCAAAAACTTCTATTAAAAATGCCACACACATACCTAAAAGAATGTGAAAGCAATAAAGCATTTCATAATTGCTATAAAGTGGCTGAAGTATTTTCCACATTAGTAGCTTTAAAACTGGGCACGGGGAGGAAGGGGAGGGTGGGATGAATTGGGAGATTAGGTTTGACATAAATACACTACTATGTGTAAAATAGATAGCTAGTGGGAACCTGCTATATAGCACAGGGAGCTCAGCTCAGTGCTCTGTGATGACCTAGATGGATGGGATGATGGGAGAGGGAAGCCCAGGAGGGAGGGGATATATGTAAACATATAGGTGATTCACTTTACCATACAGCAGAAACTAACACAACATTGTAAGGCAATTATATACCAATAAAAATAAATAAATAAATAAAATGTGAAAAAATCCAAATCCCAAAATACATTCATGTTAAACAAAAAAAGGAGTAGAATCATGTTTGACATTTGCAATTTAGCTTTCTCGAAAATATCTCACCTACATTCTCCCCATTTTTTCAGAAGAATCAAACACAAAATATTCCTCCTCAAGAGAGATAAGTGACTCTCTCCCGTCATCATGAATATCATCTTAATAACTATATGGTTGCTCTTAAACTTTAAAGGGAGAATGTCTAAAGAGAATCAGGTTTCTAAACAAATATCTGCATACTTTAGTTGTAAACAGTTGGAACTAAATACACTGTGTGGTTATTTTCTTGAAGACATACTTTCAGCCCTTGAAAACTTTCTCATAGACTGAATACTGATGGCTTCACAGATTAAATATTTTTCAAGGATTCACCTACACTTTTTCTTTTCATCCAAGAATAATGAAGAACATTGAAAATGCTTCATGACAACATGGAATTCTTTGAAACAGTTGCATTAGCTCAAAATAAAATGCTGCTACTTCACAGAGACAAGTATAAAATAGGAAAGAAAAATAAGGGAACTCTTTCTTAGGTCTACATTATTTATGAGGTTTGGGCCTCCTCCCACTATATCAATGTAAGAAATAGTCTTTAATATGCCACCTCTTTCTCCTTCATTCTCTGAACTGGTTTTTTCTCTATTTGCTCCCTCTAGATTCACAGTCTGCCCCTCACTGCACTTTGCTTTGCCCTAGGGACTACCACCATAATTGTAGAACCTAGGCATTGTTGCTCTCTGGCTTCTGCCTAACAAAAAGTGAGAGTACAGGGGACACCAGCAGAGAATACCCAGGGTATTTCTCCCCCGACTCCCTTCATGTTTCAGTTCCATGGTTTATCCATTGGTTGTGTCCCTCTGACTGCAATCTTTCTAGGTAGTGTTTCTCCTGTCTTTAACATCACTTCAATAATACTGTTTTCTCTGCTTGCCTTTTCAGGCCTAAAGGCAGTGATGGCCTCTCACTGTGTAAGACCCTGGGTTCCTCAACATCTCTTGTTGGTTCCTTTAAAAGAATTTTATCAGAGTGAGCCCTACTTCAATGCAGGATGCTGACTTCAACTTTCAACTCAGGATGCTGATACATCCCTTTTCTTTTCTCTTCTATTCTTTCCCTTTCTTTTCTTTTTTAAAATCATGGTAAGAACACAACATGAGATCTGCCCTCTTGACAAAGTTTTAAGTGCACAATACAGTGGTGAGGATAGGGTCAATGTTCTACAGCAATCTCTAGAACTTATTCATCTAACATACCTAAAATCTTATACCCATTGAACAGCAATTCCCCATTTCCCCCTACCCCCAGCCCCCAGCAATCACCATTCTACTCTGTAACTATGAGTTTGGCTATTTTATATACTTCATATAATTAGAATCATGCTGCATTCGCCCTTCTGTGACTGGCTTATTCCACTGAGCCTAATATCCTCTAGATTCATCCATCTTGTCAATTATGGCAAGATTTCCTTCTTTCTTAAGGCTGAACAATATTCCATTGTATGTACATATCACATTTTTTAAATCTATTCATCTGTTGATGGGCATATGGTTTGTTTCTATATCTTGGCTAATATGAATAATACTGCAATAAACAAGGAGGTACAGATACCTCTTCAGTATCCTGTTTTCAACTCTTTTGGCTATATAACCAGAAGTGTGATTGCTGGATTATATGGTAGTTTCACAACATTTTACATTTCCACCAACAGTATACAAGGGTTCCAATTTCTCCACATCTTCACCAACATTCCTTACGTTTCTTTTATAATAGCCATCCTAACACGTGTAAAGTGATATATCATTGTGGTTTTGACTTGCATTTCCCTAATGATTAAAGATGTTGAACATTTTTTCACATATCTGTTGGCCATTTGTATGTCTTCTTTGAGGAAGGAACTGTTCAAATCATTTGCCCATTTTTAAATCAGGTTATTCATTTTTTTTTTCTTTTTTCTTTTCATTTTCTTCTTATTAAGTTGTAGGAGTCCCTTATATATTTTGGATAGTAACATCTTAACATATAAATAATCTGCAAATATTTTCTCCCATTCTGTAGGTTATCTCTTTTATTTTGTTGATTGTTTCTTTTGCTTTGCAGAAGCTTTTAAGTTTGATGTACTCCAGTTTGTCTATATTTTGCTTTTATTGGTTGTGCTTTTGATGACATGTCCAAGAAATTATTGCCAAGAGCAATGCCATGAATCTTTTCCCCTTTCTTCTAGCAATTTTACAATTTCAATTATACCTCTTTCAACCATTTCACCTTACTTGTTCCAGGTACTAATAAGTTCGTAGTACCTGGTCACTATTCACAGTATGCTGTAATGGAATGATGTGGTTTTTTTCCACCTAGGAGTATGGAAATATAAAGGTGGAAGTACAGTGGGTGATCAACTACTCAGGTAACAACAAGAATTCGATTATTTTTTGCCAAGATGGATCTCCTGATATTCTTAAATTTTCAGTATGTGCTACTACCTATTCACTTGCCCATCAGGTTCCCTAGCTCTTATTGCCTTAATTTATTGCTATGGTTAAGACTTAAAAGGATGAACTGCTTTATATAGCCTGAATATCTAACAGCTGCCAAAATGAATAAGGCAGCACTGCAATAGATCCATAAAAGTTTCAGTGTCTGGAGAGTAGGTGTTCACAGTAGAATTTCAAAGTAGAATTTGTCTCCTACCCTCTCTTCTGTTCCTTTCTCATTGTCTCCCAACCCCATTTCCAAGAAATATGTATGTGAAATGTAAGAAAGTAAACAATCTCGCTTGAAAAGAAAATACATTGATGAGAAAATATGGCAAAGCCATATTTTGGGAGGAGGAGAGGTAGATCACCATGGGACTAGAGAGACTGCATTCTAAGTTAGTCTTTACTATTTGTTTTCAAATATGCTTTGTCCTTTTGATAAACTTTGGTAGGAAAATGAAGTCTACTAGGACTAGAGTCATACAAATCTTTCTGGTCTCCTCTTTATCTCTAAACACAATGAGGTCACAGGAGCCTAAGGGCTTACTGTTACTGCCGTGAGTCCAATGTAGACTTGCCATATATACCATTAGACCAGTGATGGTGAGCAAATTCTCTTCCTCTTCAGCTCAGCTCAGAGCTCCTAGATAAGTAACAAAGACAAGACCTAAACTGAAGATATCTGGAACCAGCAGACTGGTAAATCAAGATACTGGTCAGGCCAGAACATACTGCAAGAAAAAGGAAAGGCAGATCCCTAATATGACTTTTCTAGAAAATAAAATTATTCTCCATATTATTAGCATATGATATTTTCCTCTTTCTTGTTCCTTGCCTGTGCAATATGCTGAGGCCCCTAAGCTCTTCTATTTAATATTTTCTCACTCATTGATGTTTGCATTATCAATTACAATGTGTTGTTTTCTGTGCAGCATCTACAACATTATTGACCTGTGAACTTTGAAAACACAATAACACAACTTTTTTTCCATAGATTCACATAATCTTAACTAAGCCCTCCAAAGTATGAGAAGGTTATAAACTGAAAATATAGTAAAACTGAAAATATAGTATATCAACATCTATTATTAGAAGAAGCAACATGTAATATTTAAGAGCCCATGTTCTGGAATCATGTTGCCTCTGTTTGAATCCTGGCACTACTACTTAGTAGGTTTGTGACTTAGAGCAAACTACTTAACCTTTGTGTGCATCAGTTTCATAATCTATAAAATGAAGGTAATGTTAATACCTGTCTCAGTGTGTCATTATAAGGATTAAATTGGTTAGAACAGGGCCTGATAATTGTAAGCAGAGGGGGAAATATGATACAGAAGACCTTGGACCAACCCACAACACTAACATTATGATTGGCTTCTTCAGAATAAAGACTGAAGCCCTAGCCTAATTTTGTCTGATGGCACCCCGAACTTCTAACTTTAGGGAAAATGTTAGAATAAAAGTCTTGAATATGTTTGTGCTACCTGAGAATACCTGCCAGTGCAACCCTAGATCAGGGAACATAGGAAGAGTGAAGCTGGGGAGCTCACAGCCATGAAGTATATTCCGGCATCTTCCCTGATTTCCTATACCCATTATCAAGATCCTTATAAAATATTTATAAATATTTACAATACATTTATAAAATATATTTAAAATTAAATAACATTAACATCCTATACATGACATATTTATAAGTATATATTTAAGAATTTATATATAAAATATTTATGTACTTAAAGGCATTTGACCCCTGAACAATTGGGGTTGACATTTCCTGGTGTGCCATGCTTACTCCTGAGAGAATCAAGGAACAGCAGACCCAAGTTAAGAACTCATTATACAAGTTGAGGTAGTGCTTCTCATTTTCCTCCCTCTTCTCCTCCATCCCCACCAAGTTATAAAAAAAGAACTGGGGCCATTGTACACTCTTCTTATTCTAATACTGCCTGATCTTGAGAAGGGGTCAATTGCAAAGGATCATGTGAATTAAGTTTGGAATAGTGAGGTGAGCTCATAGAATCTGTCTTGGGAAGGATTCAATTTCATAGTCCCTGTTGATTTGCTTAGGAGATATGAAACATGGGAACCTATGAATGGCTAGAAAATACAGAGTAGCAGATCTAAATTGGGAGAAATAATTTTTCCCAAGGAATAATGTCTTAAAAACTGAGAAGCTGGAGATCATTTGTAAAGATTGAAAGTGAGCTCCATAGCCTCAACAAGGACATTTAAAGAGCAATACATAGAATACTTTGGGTGTATCAGCTCAGAGAATAATTTAGTTTCATTGTGTATTTCTGGAAGAGACTATAGACAAAAGTTTTAATATTTTGAGATTTGTAGATTAGCCTGCATCACAGAAGACAAAGTAAATGAGGTGGGGTGGAGGGGAGGGGAGAGAGAGATCTATGTTGGATAAAATTAAAATGCATGGGATAACATTCAAATTTAAATTGGGGTATAAGCTGGAGGCATTACATTTGTGTACGTGTGTGTGTGTGTGTGTGTAGCTTGATTTCTTTTACATTGAGTATAATTGCCTTTTTAATAATAATTCTTTTTAAAATGTCTAATAAAATGTAAGAACATTTTCCAAACCAAGTGGGAATAACAGAAAAAAGTAAAATATAAGGAAAATGTATGAGTTCTAGAGTTCACTCGATTTCACTGTGTTCTTAGCAAGCACTCAAATATCAACAATAATGGCCAGGGCTCAATTTCATTGACCCTTGCAAGGATAGTATCAAGATTATTACCTGGTATAAATTGAGAAGACCACTTGATCTATCAAAACAATGTCCTACCTAAATTACTTGCAGATTATTCTGGAGCAACCAGCTGGAAAGTGCCCTGAAATAAATATAATTTAGACTCATTTACACTGGAACTTAATGTCAAACCAAGGTAGCATGTTAGCAAAATGCAATCACTTTTCTAAAATATGAGGAAATATATTGAAGCTTGAATATTATGAAAGGTGCTTTGTGGAGGTATGGCTACATATCCCTCCAAACCATATAAAATAGCAAACCAAATGTCTGATCAAAATATAGGACTTTTGGAAGACATACAGACGGACAATAGGCATATGAAAAGATGCTCAACATTACTAATTATTAGAGAAATGCAAATGAAAACTGCAATGAGGTACCACCTCATACCAGTCAGAATGGCCATCATTAAAATCTACAAATAAATAATGGAAAGGATGTGGAGAAAAGGGAACCCTCCTACACTGTTCGTGGGAATGTAAGTTGATGCAGCCACTGTGGAAAACAGTGTGGAGGTTCCTCAGAAAACTGAAAATAGAATTACCATATGATCCAGCAATCTCACTCCTGGGCATATATCTGGACAAAACCATAATTCAAAAAGATACATGCACCCCAACATTCATTGCAGCACTGTTTACAATAGCCAAGACATGGAAGCAACCTAAATGTACAGTGACAGATGAATGCGTAAGGAAGATGTGGTATATGTATACAATGGAATACTACTCAGCCATAAAAAAGAATGGTTAATGCCATTTGCAGCAACATGGATGCAACTAGGGCTTATCATACTAAGTAAAGTAAGTGAGAAAGAGAAAGACAAATACCATATGACATCACTTATATGTGGAGTCTAAAATATGACACAAATGAACCTATCTATGAAACAGAACCATGGACATAGAGAACAGACTGGTGGTGGCCCAGGGGGAGGGGGTTGGGGGAGGGATGGCGTGGGAGGTTGGGGTTAGCTGATGTAGGCTTTTACATATAGAATGGATAAGAAGCAAGGTCTTACTGTATGGCACAGAGAACTATATTCAATATCTTATGATAAACCACAATGGAAAAGAATATAAAAAAAGAATGTGTGTATATATATATATATATGTGTGTGTGTGTGTGTGTGTGTGTGTGTGTGTGTGTGTGAGTGTGTGTGTGTATAAGCGAATCACTTTGCTCTATAGCAGTAATTAACACAACACTGTAAATCAACTATACTTAAATTAAAAAATAAAAGTCAAGCTGGGTCTCAGATTTTGATATGGCACACCTCAATGCCATGAAGGAATGAAGCACTCTCTTCTAAGGGCTGAAAAAAAGAGTCCCCAGAACACTGTATCCAGCCAAGTTATCACTCAGTCATAAAGTAAAGCAACAGACGTTTTCAAAGACCAAAAAGCTCAGAAAATACAGCACCTTTAAGTTCCTTGTAGAAAAATCGACTTGATCATGAACCCAGCCAACCAATAAATGAATGAAAATTAAGAAACAAAACTAAATAAAATAAACCTCAGGATTGGATAAGTCATGGTAAAAATATATATATTTTTTGAAGTTCCATCACACTAAGAGACAACCTCTACTCCTTTGGTCTGCATAGTTCCTTTCTCTTCATACAGAGCTACATAAATTGCTAGTGTATCCCTGGCATTACTTCTCAAAACCCTATTCCAAGTTTGAATTCCCTTGTTGTGTCCTTTGTGTTACATTAATAATAGGCCTAACAGAGAAAGGAAAGAAAAGGAAAGAAAAGGAAAGGAAAGGAAAGGAAAGAAAGGAAAAGACAGGGGGAAAAAGAAAAAAGAAAAGAAAAGGAAAGATATTTCAGCTACTATCATTGAGAGGTAAAAATTATACACTGGGATTTCTAGGTAAAATAATGATTTGGTTGGAATTCAGAAACAGAAAAACATGAACTCTAGATTATATCTGGTCACTACTAGCTGTGTAACCTCTTTGACTGTCATTTTCTTTTGGAGGATGATACACTTTATGGAGATTTTGTGTGACTTAAGTAAGTAAAATTTGAATAACATGTCCTTCTTATAGTAGGAACTCAATGAGCACTAGTTCTCTCGCCTAGAACCAATTAGAAGACACTGGCTGGATGCATGCTATTCATGTCCACTACTTTAGACCATAATGAAAGGAAATGTATAATGTCTAGCTGGGAAATCATATAAATTTAAACAGAAAATAGATTTAGGCAGTTTGATAAAGATCTCATATTTAAAAATGAATAGACTGCTAATGTACATATATTAAATTTTGCCATTAAAACTTAAAATTCTCTCTTATTTTCTAATTATATTTACATCTGGCATTATAAATTTTCATTATATGTACTGTGAAATTGGGAGATTTCATTTAAGTATCAACATTTATTTCCTATGTAACATAAAAGTGAACATATTACAGGAGAGGAGGAAAACGTTTCTAGTTTTCTAAAAGAAACATGCCAGTCTAAAAAATATATATGATCAGGGTCACCCTTAGAACATGTAAAAGCAGCAAGATTACTGCAGAGTTCATTCTTCAGGAATCCTTTGGTAGTAGTGCTTGGCAGTGACTCAGACAATGCAAGTGAAGAGGGAAGAGTACACGGCTTCATCAAATGATGCAAGAAAAATGAAGACACTCATATACATCCAGATATGCCACAGTCCCCAATTCCCGTACCACCAAAACTGCTAAGGTGAAAGAGTAGAAACTTCCATTTCTTCCTTGGCCATACGTGTGGTTTGTTTTTGTTATTTTGCTTTGTCATATATTTTTAAAGTATCTCTTTATATTCAAATATGTAAAGATAAATTTTAATATGTTGAGTTCCCAAACACAATCATTCTTGGCACTAAGCTATAAGGCTTGGAAAAAAAAAAAAAGAAGAACTTTACTTTGTAGCCAATTACTCAGATATGCCCAGAAAGAGAAGGCATGGTCAGCACCCGTCTACATGCACATCATACCTCTGAGAATTATCTTGTTATTGGAAGTGATAATATAAAGATAAAAACCAAATTAAGAGATTATTACTTTCATTTATCCACAATTCCCAGATATTTTAATTTCTGTAACAAAATAAAATTTATGACATAAATTGATTATTATTTAGATGGCTAAGGAGTAATTTTTTAGGATAAAAATAATGTTACAGCTGAAACTTTATATTCATCTTTCATGTTTGTGTTGTATACCAAATACTCACTTGCTCAACAGGGTAACTCAATAGGAAAGATCTAAGAAATGGTTTATATCCATATAACATGATATCACTAAGTACTAAGTACTAAGTTGTGGAATGGGGTGTAGTAAAAAGTGGATATCTGCTAAATCTATGATGATCGAACACTATATAATGTTGACATTAGCTACCTGAGTCATTTGAAGTCTTCTCACAGTGAGTAAAATTGTTATCTCTCCAGTAAAGCACGAAAATACTTCTTCAAAAATAAACAGAGAAGTTATGTAGAACATTAAAAAAAAAAAAAAAAAAACTCTCAGGGAAGCACCAATAAGAAACAATTGAGAACTAATCAGTGACTGAGTACAAGCAGGAAACAAGCTGAATGAAGAAATCATGTTATGTCAACCTGAAAAACGAAATAGTCAGTTATTTTACCAGCAAAATGAGTTTATTCAGGAATAGCAGAGGAATTGCAATTTGCAAAATGTAAACTATGGTGAACAATAGGCAAGTCCAAAGAGACAAAGGGAAGGTCAGCTTTTACTAAGGATTAGAAGAAAATTGGGGAGCGTTGTTTGAATACAATTTTTTGGAGAAGAACGAGTTCAAAGTTGTGGTGGTTTCTTATTGGCTGCAAGAGGTGGTGAGTGCTTTGTTGCTAGGCTAGGGAAGGATCCTCCTTCTTTTTCTTAAAAACAGGAGATGAAATTCTTATGTGAAAAATGCACCCCCCGCCCCAACTTGTACCAGAAGAAAAGCAACATTCTTATCACCATAGATAAGAAGTTGAGAGCGAAAGAATTTTATACAAAGAATGCTATACAAACAGACCTTGCTAAAATAATTCTTATCTTCCTTCTTCCTGCTGGTTATGCAAGCTGTAACAAGTGATATATATGTGAGAGATGCCCTTTCAGGGCTTCCTGACTCCATTTTAAATGAGGTTCCCTTTATTTATTTTCACAGTTATTATAATAGAAATTTCCAAATTGTGTAAGAAATATTGGAAAACTGAAAAGCCCCATGAGTGAGTCATATAGATTCAGTGAGTCACTAAGCCACTCTGTGATTCTTTCCTAATCTATAAAGGAAGATACAGATACCTACTCTTTTGCTATGTGACAGTTCTGTGATGTTCAAAGGAGATACTGTGTAAAAGTACTTGATAAATTATGATACTGTCTTCAAATTTTTTCTGCACCTTCACCTCTTTCTCTGTTAAATACAAAGTAGGGCAACTAAATTCTCCAGTCTTTTCCTTCGCTTACCTTCTTCATATTTGATTTTGAAAAATTCTACATTTTGGAAAAATTCTACATTCAGAAGCCAGTGCTTTCTGCTCACCTACTCTGTGGAAATAATTTTTCTGCTACTTACATGAGGCATTTCGTTTCAGATATCCTATAGGTCTTTAGGGAGGTTGTAGAACTCAACTTTTTATGGCTCTAAGCCTGGGACTATTCCCAAATCTCAACTTCAGTTTGAAAAGCATTTTAGACAGGTGAGCTACAAGAATAATTTGACATTATTTGGCACTGTGAGATAAATTGCAATTAGATCCTATAAGACCCTACACACTGCTCTATGTGCCAGTGAGGGGCACCAGATATTCATATCAGATACACCTAACCTGGAGTAACCATAAGTAAAGGAAATGGAATGAAAAGCTCAAAATTGCTGAGGACATTCTTTAGAGCAGCCCCTAAGAGAAGTCCTAAAGCTAGGTACTTACTTATTATAGCCATTTTATGATGTAGGCATTCCATCCCCATATTACTAAAGATGAAACCAAGACTAGGAAAGGTAAAATAATTTACCTAAAGTTTGTAAAGACGGTGAACAGGAAAAGGGGATTTGAACTTTTGTGTAAATGTGTCAAGTAAATGTATCCAGTTTAAAAAATGTAAATGTATATAACTGAATTTTATAAATTACATAATATTTCCTATTAAAAATGGAGATTTGGAGATAATTCAACAGATAGAAGATTTTTTTAATAAATTATAAAAGTTATACTTAGGAAAAAATGTAATGAAAATCTTATATGACAAAGTTGTGATAGCCAATTAGAGACATTCAATTGAATAAAATGTTATAAAGAAAACTCCTACTGTAAATACTAGAAATTGTGGTGATTATCTGTAAGATCCAGGAAGGAAAAAGTTTTAAATCAAGACATTTTACCTGGGTTCCATAGACTTTGTCACACTTGTAATGGCACTAAAATTTTATACAAAAATTTGTGTTTAAATATCCTTTGTTCTGGAGAGAGTTTGTAGCTTTAGTCTCAAAATGTTCATCATCCAAATAGGGGCAATACTTAATTTTGCAAAAGGAAAAAAAAATAAAACTACTTTTAGCAAAACACTTAGCAGTCCCTCTTTCCTTTTCTAGTCTCCTGTTAAATATTTTAAAGTAGGCAGTCAAGCCATAGAGAAAATGGGAGGTTTATGCTTTTTAATGAAACAATGATCCCAACCAAAATCTCAGCAAGTTGCTTCGTGGCGTCAATAAACTGATCTAAAATTTATAAGGGGAGGCAGATGACCCAGAATAGCCAAGACAATAAAGAAGAAGAATAACAGTCAGAGGACTGGCACTACCTGACTTCAAAACATACTATAAAGCTCAGATAATCAAGACAGTGCTGTCTTGGTGAAAGAATAGAGATATTGATCATTAGAACAGAACAGAAACTCACATAAATATAGTAAACTTATCTTTGATAAATGAGCAAAGTTAATACAGTAGACCAAAGACAGTCCTTTTCACAAATGGTGCTGGAACAACTAAACATCCATATGCAAAAAGTGAATCTAGACACAGACCTTACAAACTTTACAAAAGTTGACTCAAAGTGGATCAAAGACCTAAATGTAAAATGTAAAACTGTAAAACTCCGGGTCTCAGGATGACTTTAGCTTCAACACCAAAGACATGAGTCATGAAGAAATAATTGATAAGCTGGACTTCATTAAAATTAAAAACTTGTGCCCTTCAAAAGACACTGTCAAGAGAATGAGAAGACAAGCCTCAGACTGGAAGAAAATATTTGTAAAAGACATATCCGATAAAGGGCTGTTAATCTAAAATATACAAAGAACTCTTAAACTCAACAAAAAGAAAATGGTTTAAAAGTGGGCAAAGGGGGGCTTCCCTGGTGGCGCAGTGGTTGAGAGTCCACCTGCCGATGCAGGGGACACGGGTTCGTGCCCCGGTCCGGGAAGATCCCACATTGCCGCGGAGCGGCTGGGCCCGTGAGCCATGACCGCTGAGCCTGTGCGTCCGGAGCCTGTGCTCCGCAACGGGAGAGGCCACAACAGTGAGAGGCCCGCGTACCACAATAAAAAAATTTTTAAAAGTGGGCAAAGGACCTGAAGAGACACCTCGCCAAAGAAGATATACAGATGGCAAAATAAGCATATGAGAGGATGTTCAACATCATATGCTATTAGGAAATCATAAATTAAAATAAGAATGATTATAAAAAACAATGATATACCACTATTAGAATGGCCAAAATCCAGAAAATTGACAACACCAGATGTCCTTCAGTGGGTAAATAAATAAATTGTGATAGATCCAGACAATGAAATATCACTCAGTGCTAAAAAAACATGAAAGAACCTTAAACTCACATTATTAATTGAAAGAAGCCAATCTGAAAAGGCTACATACACTATGATTCCAATGATATAACATTCTGGAAAAGGCAAAGCTATGGAGAGAGTAAAAAGTTCAGTGGTTTCCAGGGGTTAGAAGGAAGGGAGAGATGAATAGGAAGAGCACAGAGGATTTTTAGGGCAGCGACACTATTCTACAGGATGCTGCAATGAGGGATACATTTGTCAAAACCCGTAAAATGTACAACACCAGAAGTAAACCCTGATGTAAACTAGAGACTTGTGGCTGATAATAGTGTGTCATTGTAGGTTAATCCATTGTCACAAATGAACCTCTTTGGTGTGGGGTGTAGATAGTGATAGGGGGTATGCAGTTGTGAGAACAGAAGGTTTTAGGAATTCTCTGTATTTTCTACTCAGTTCTGCTGTGAATCTAAAACTGCTCTAAAAAATGAAGTCTATTAAAAAAAAAAAAAAACATGTATAAAGTGACTCTGCTAAGTAAGGTAAAATGTAAGTCTAGGGACAACATTACGAAGAGGAACTGAAGTGGATCCTGAGCAGCAGGGCTATGCTTGGAACGCTGGAGGAAAAGAGGGAAGAGATTACACTTGATGTGCAGCAAACACAGAGGCGATTCTCTTCAAAACAAATGAATCTGACAAGACCATCAAACTCTGTAAATAACTGTAATAGTTGTAAAGCAAAAGATGTTTTTTCATAGTCTTGGTGTAGAAAAAAACGATCAATCTTTTACATTACGATCATGAAATCCTAGCAAATTCATAAATGGTGGAATGACTATAAAGGAAATCAATGAAACTATGACCATACATAGACCTAAATGTGTATGAACAGCCCTGTTATTGCACTTTGATTCATCCTCTATAATTGTTTCTCAGTTGTTTCTCTGTTACTCTGACATCTATGGCTTTGATGTCCTTTCTATTCTTAATGAAAGTTTGCATAAGATTTCACAGTAGAAAGCTATCTTGAAAATAAGGAAGGGGTTTGTCATCAAATAATCCCTTGTAAAAGTATTGTTTAACCTTATCATATATTTGTAAAAAATGACTTGTTTTTTCAAATAATTTCCAAAAATTGTAACAGCAAAAACCTAAGTTTTCAAATATCAAAGTAGTCCCACCATATTACTTTCTCAGTAAGAAGAGAGGATAACAATATTTATAAGGTGATATACACCTTTATTGTCTATAATGAGAACTCTGAAGATAAGTAAAAATTAAACTGGCAATAAAAGGCAGAAATTTAGTTTAAGTCAAGAAAAGGGGAAACTGTAAGTAGGCTTTGTAAAGTTGTAATGAGCCATATACAAATATAATTGAAAATAATCTTTAGATAGACTCAGGATAAATTTCATAGCCATAAGTATACCAGTGCATTTTAAAAATCACAACTATATTGATGTCCCATTGAACTAATTCCATTTTCTTATTCTCACTTCAAAGTTTGCTACAACTTTTGCATTTTCTTCCTATTAATGACTTTGTCATCTTCTTTTCTGGGTTGTCTACTTTCGTTTATCTTTTTCTATGTTATTCCTCTCTCAAAACATGACTCAAAATTTAACAGCTCAATGAATAATTTTCTTCTCATTGTCTTCTGACATTAACCACTCTTTTACTTTGCATTTCACTCTTCAATTTACTCTTTTTACAGATGTTTGTCAATAAGTTGCTCTGTGTGTGAGATCTAATAACAATGATTTGTACTTAGCTTTGAAGCGTGTGGGTTTTTTTTTTTTTTTGCATTTATGTATGAAGAGATCCTGAGAATTTATAACATTTCAAACTGAGAATTCATCATTTGGAAGGTTGCTCAACAATCCCATTGTTCTCTGCTTAAAATGTATCTACTATGTATACTATCTACTCCCGTTCTATTTTCTAGTTTGAGTCAGTCTTTTCTTCCATCCTTGGGTGACTATAATGAAAGATTTCAGTGTTTAAAAGCCTAAACTAGAGGTGTACTGTAAATCTTCACATCCCTTCTCTTTTACTTCTTCTAGGCTTCAGATAGTAAGCAAGCAGAAGAGTCAAGAGAGAAGGTAAGAAAATCAACACATTTGCCTAGATCTCAACAGTGGTTATCAAAATACAAGATGGACAGTAGGCTTACCTAATGGCAAGAGCTGACATTTGATGAAGAAACATGAACAGATTGGGTACAGTTGGAGAAAATCTTTTCTAAAATTAGCCTAAAGGTATTCTATGATTACTAATAAGTGTCATAGAATCCGGGTCTAAAAGTAATATAATGGAAACTCTTTTTAATGGCATCCTGTTCAATGGGATAGAAAATTCATACAAAGCACTTATTTGACCCAAATTAAGAACAACTATAATTTTTCAGACTTTTCTTTAAAAAAACTTACCAAGGGAGATAAAAGGAGTAATGTTTACATACAGTTTAACATATTACCTTAATAAATGTTTTGTTGATGCACAAAGGTAGATTCAGAGGCTAGTTTATAATGTTGATTTAGAGTTGAACTTGTCATAAGAAAGTAAATGAGATGTTGTGTCATACTATATCTTTTAATTCCACTCCCCCTCAGCTGGTAAAGACTGGTTTTGGAAGAGGAAGGGAGAGCTGAGGGGAAAGTTGGGTCTCAGAAGAAGAAAGGCTGAACTTTTGAAAAGAATAGTAATGTCTAATATTCACATATTTCTTAAAATTATATTTTGTTATTAGTTTGAATAGTTAATACATTGACATGTTTCAAAATTCAGAAGATACTGCTATCTTTTTTTGCTTTTTTATACAAACACTATCTCTATTTGCATTGAACTGATTATTATTTAATAGCAAATACTGGAGTTCATATATCAGTATAATAAAATTTTTCTTATTCTTTTAAATGGCTTTTTGAATATGTGCAATATATTGACTCCATACTCTAAGAATGGACTTCTCATTGTTCTGAGTCTTTTGACCCTTGCAAAAAAAGTTATTCACTGAATAGCTGAGTATATATATAATTTTGTCTATAGGCAAATTTAAGTATAGCATAAAGTCCTAGAAGTGGAATTGCTGGGTCAAAATTACATATTTTTAACTTTGGTAGATATTGACAAGTTATCCTTCTAAGAAATTATATGAATTTAAACCTTCACAAATAATACACAAAAGTGCTTTTTTTACACATCTTTACCAGCATAATGGAAAATTAAGACTAAGGGTCTTGGCCAAACTTCTAGATGAAAGTAGTACAATAGAATAGTTCTAATTTGTAATTATCATATAAGTGTCACTGAGAGTTTTTTCATGCTTTCTAAATCATTTGCAATTTCTTTTATGCTATCTTTTGCCTATATTTTTTCTTGGTTGTTGGAATTTTTCTTGATTTGCAAGAGTATATCAATGAGTCCAAACTTTTTTTTTTCAATTTGTAATTTTCCTTTAGGAAAATTTTCCTTTAGGTGGTTATTGCTAAGTAGAACTTTTTATAGGAACTGAAATTTATTTGTTTATTTATTTATTTATTTGAGAACCATCCACATTCTGATATTTTTAAGGATCGCTTTTTTCCCATTTTTTTCTTAGAATTTTTATTAGTTCCCTTAACAAATTTAAATATTTAACATTTTGGAGTTTATTTGGCACAAGATATAAGGGCTAGCACCAAGTTAATTTTTTTCAAGATTGTTACTTTTACCCAACACCAATTTTTGATAATCTCATCTTTACTAATTAGAAGTGATAGCTGGTTATATATTAAATTCCCAAATGTATGTAGGCTTATTTTTAAACTTTACATTCCTTTTCACTGGTATATATCTATTTCAACACCATTACTTCAATTTAAATTATTGTAGCTTTTATATTAAGTTAAAAGTGTATGACAGGAGTGTTCATACTGCATTGGTCTTCTTTCAATTTTCCAATTTCTTTTTCTCTTCTGTTTTGCCATATAAACTTTACAATTAAATTTTTGAATTTCTAATCTTTTTATTGGGATTTCTTTAGATTTATAGATTAATTTAGGGGCACTTAGTCCTTTTTATGATGTTGAGGCTTTCTTTACAAGAACATGGTCCATAATTTCATTGATCAAGACACATTTTACATCCCAGAGTTTTCTTTATATACATCTTGGAAATTTCTTTTATTCCTAGGTATTTCATTTTATTTAGCGGTTAATTTTAGTATGAAATTTTCTTCTGTTATAGATTTTAACTAGTATATTGTTTCTATAAATGATTACCATTGATCTCTCTGTATTAATTTTATATCAGATACATTTCTGAATTCTTTCACTCTATGCTTGCTCAGTTGTTTCTTCAAAATCCTCCAACTATAAAATAGAAAGTCAAAAAAATAATATAATTTTACATTCCTCTCAAAAATGGTATATTTATATTATTTTCATGGCTTCTATCTGAATTGACTATTACTGCTGAGGTATGGATGCCTTTTCAAAGCAAAAACAAAATTTTAAAGAAACCCAAGTAAACAAACAAACAAAAAAACACAGTCATTAAAAATATAATTGATAAATTTCAATTCCTAAAAAAAGTTCAGAATAGCAAAATCAACCATAAAGAAAGTCACAAGACAAATTTAAAAATAAGAAAAAAAAATTTGAACTAATTATCATGCTCTTATAAATCAAGAAAAATGCTTAAAAGTTATAAGGGTATAGTTCACAGAAAAGAAAATTATTCTAAACATGAAGATATGCCCAATATCACTTTTCACATGACAATTACAAATTAAAACTACCTATGATTTTTAACCTAACATTTGGCAAAGTTCAAAAGTTTTAATAAGGATGTAGAAAAACAGTGCTTTCACATATTATAATGAAGTAATAGCCATAACATTGATTTTTTTCCTCTCATTTGTAGGGAGATAATTCCAGGTCTTAGGTTGAGATAGATAATATTTTACCACTTTATAATATTCATCTATTACATTTTATTAAGAGTTTCTATGGATATTAAATTTTATCAAACACCTTGTCAGCACACTTGCTGATTATCTACTATTCATTACTCCATTACCATTACAGTAATGAAGATATCATATATCAAAGACTACAGAATAGAGCTAAAGCAGTGCTCTGAAGAAAAGTTCTAACAGTGAATAATTACATTAATAAATTAGTCAGTAGAACAACTGAAGATAGTGCATAGACTATCCCTTATGTTCAGGCTTGATACTGAATAAAAAATGTAAAGAACACATTATCTTCAATAACCTCAAAGGACATTTTTCCCACAGTTGATATTATGCAGCTGTTACTTAGAGTCTCTAAACTAAATTAGTCATTTTTTTATACTCCAAAACTACCTGGAATTCCTTCCCTTGAGTTTATAAGTTCTTTAGAGTAGGTTCCCGATAAATATGATAGAAATAGTATATTAACATGAAACAATTATAATACATCATCTACTGATTCAAGGTTCAAAACTTACCGAGTTGATTTCCTACTTGCTCAGACCTATGAAATTGGAAAGCTCATTTTCCCCTGGCTCATCTCAATGAAGCGGCCCTTTGACTTTCCAGGCTTAGACCATTTGCCAGCCCTACACTATTCATATAACTGCGTTTTTAGCACAACCGTCTGCCACTACAATCACTCCTGTTCTTTTGCAGCCCAAAGTCTAGGTAGCAAAACCCTTTTGACACAGAAGTTTCTAAGTAAAAAGTAGCTGGTGAAGAGGGTATAGCTTCTCTGGATACACTGATGTTGACATAACCTTATAATATAATATATCCATGTGAAGTGTAATAATCTGGGTTTTACTGTCCCTAAAGGTTTAGCACTCTTATATTCAGATATTTATTATCTTTGTTGGTTTTGGGTTTTTCATTTATTTGTTTTCACCACATAGAATTCCCTCATGCCTCTGGTGTGGAAAGGAAAGTATGAGAATATCAGTCAGCACTTTCTGTTATATAATAATCACCCTGATGATTTACAGCACAGCTTACTAAAGAAGAGAAAAAGCATTCATAGTAGCAGGTTATGAGTAATAAAGGCCTAAATTTAGAGTAGACCTAATATTATTGTCTTGCTGTGAATGATACTGTTTATGTGAAACATAACTGATCAAAGCTACACCTATTCCTGAATAATTCCTAATTGATGTTCCAAATGATTGAATAGTTGGCTCACTCTCTATTAACAAGATGCTATTGAGCAACTTGTTTTTAGATAAATCTTTTCATCTGTTTAGTTTATGAATGATGCAACAAGTTCAAATGGTAGAAATAGTATATTAACATAAAAATCATTATAATATACATCTACTGATTTGTTAAGATGTCTAAGACTCCTCAAATGGAAAGAAAGCAATTTCTTGTGGTTTATCTTGCTTTTAGGTCTGCTATTGTCTGGATTTAAGCCATCCATCACCATGTCTGTTTTAAAAGTGGAGGCTTTTAAAGGATCTAATGATAAATGCCTAATATTGATATTTAGAATAAAACTAGGAATGTAACCTCATTTATCTAGTTCATTTTATAATTGCACAGTGTATGTCATTCAAGTAAAACCTAATTATAACTTCTGTTCTAATTTCCAAAGACTTTTCTAGCATGAGATATAATGTGTTTGTTTATCCAAACCAGGTGATCAAACACACTGAATAGACAAGAATTCCCTTCAGGTGCAGTGCACCCTGTTTTCATACTGATTTCAAAGGTCTGTTGTAGATCCTTAACTTGAGAGAGTGGCCAAGATAGCAGAGTAGAATAAACAAACTCAGCTGCCCTCATGAGCACACCAAATCACAACAATCTACAGAACAACCATTGTTGAAAAAGACTGAAACCTACCAGCTAAAGACATAAAGACAGAATCACAATGAGACTGGTAGGAGGGATGGACTCATGATATAATCAAATACCATGACCCCCCTGGTAGGCGAACCACAAACTGGAGAATAACTATATTACAGAAGTTCTCTCACACGAGTGAGAGTTCTGACCCCACATCAGGCCCCCCAGCCCGGAGGGTCTGGCACCAGGAAGAGGATCCTCCAGAGCATTTAGCTTTGAAGACCAATAGGGCTTGATTGCAGGAGTTCCACAGGATTGGGGAAAATAGAGACTTTACTCTTAAAAGGCACACACAAAATCTCATGTGCACGAGAACCAAGGGCAAAAGTGGTAATTCGATAGAAACCTGAGCCAGACCTACCTGATGGTCTTGGAGGGCCTCCTGGGGAGGCAGAAGGTGACTGTAGTGCACCCTGAGGACATAGATACTGGTTGTGGATATATCCAGGAGCATTCATCTGCATGCGCTCTCCTGGAGGCTGATAGTTTGGTGCCAAGACCTGGCTCCACCTAACAGCCTGTAGGCTCCAGTGCTGGGATGCCTCAGCCCAAACAACAAATTGGGTGGGGACACAGCCCCACCCATAAGCAGACAGGCTGCCTAAAGTTTTCCTGAGCCCATAGCCACCTCTAGACACACCCCTAGACTCAGCCCTGCCCACCAGAGGATCAAGACCTAGATCCACCCATAAGGGGGCAGGCACGGGCCCCTCCCACCAGGAAGCCTGCACAAACGTCTAGACCAGCCTCACCCATTACGGAACAGACACCAGAAGCAAGAAAACCACAGTCCTGCAACCTGCAGACTGAGTCTGCAAACACAAGCCAGACACTAACCTGAAGCCAACTGGCCACTGGACGTTAGGACACAAGAGGGAGGGAAATGCAGTGCAAGGATGCATAGGACGTCTCCTACAGAGGGCCACTTCTCCAAGGCTGAGAAGCATAACCAACCTGCCACATACATAAAAATACAAATAGTAATTTAGACAAAATGAGGTGACAAAGGAATATGTTTCAGACAAAGGAACAAGATAAACCTGCAGAAGAACAAAGTGACATGCAGATAGACAATTTACCCAAGAAAGAGTTCAGAGTAATGATCGTAAACGTGATCAAAGAACTCAGGAGGAGAATGAATGCACAGAGGGAGAAATCAGAAGTTTTTAACAAAGAATTAGAAAATATAATAATAACAACCAAATGGAATTAAAGCATACAATAACTGAAATGAAAAATACACTAGAAGGAAGCAATACTAGACTAAATGAGGCAGAAGAATGGATCAGAAAGGTGGAAGACAGAGTAGTGAAAATCATTGCCACTGAACAGAAAAAAAGAATGAAAAGAAATGAAGACAGAGAAGGAAAAGAAATAAAAGGAATCAAAATTGGAAAAGTAAAACTGTCACTGCCCTCAGATGACATGATATTATACATAGAAAATCCTAAAGACACTACCAGAAAACTACTAGAGCTCATCAATAAATTTGGTAAAGTTGCAGGCTACAAAATTAATACACAGAAATTTGTTGCATTTCTATACACTAACAGTGAAAGATCAGAAGGAGAAATTAAAGAAACAATCCCGTTTACCATAGCAACAAAAAAAAATAAAATACCTAGGAATCAACCTGCCTAAGGACACAAAAGTCCTGTACTCCAAAAACTATAAGAACTGATGAAAGAAATTGAAGATGACACAAACAGATGGAAAGATATACCATGTTCTTGGATTGGAAGAATCAATATTGTCAAAATGACTATACTACCTAAGGCAATCTACAGATTCAATGCAATCCCTATCAAATTACCAATGGCATTTTTCACAGAACTAGAACAAAAAATCTTAAAATTTGTATGGAGACACAAAAGACCCTGAGTAGCCAAAGCAATCTTGAGAAAGAAAAATGGAGCTGAAGGAATCAGGCTCCCTGACTTCAGACTATACTACAAAGCTACAGTCATCAAAACAGTATGGTACTGTACAAAAACAGACATATAGATCAATGGAACAAGATAGAAAGGCCAGAAATAAACCCACACACCTCTGGTCAATTAATCTAAGACAAAGGAGGCAAGAATATACAATGAAGAAAAGACAGTCTCTTTGATAAGTGCTGCTGGGAAAACTGGATAGCTACATGTAAAAAATGAAATTAGAACAATCTCTAATACCATATACAAAAATAAACTCAAAATGAATTAAAGACCTAAATATAACACTGTATACTATAAAACTCCTAGAGGAAAACATAGGCAGAACACTCTTTGCCATAAATTGCAGCAATATTTTTTTGCATCCATCTCCTAGAGTAATGGAAATAAAAACAAAATAAACAAATGGGACCTAATTAAACTTAAAAGTTTTTGCACAGCAAAGGAAACCATAAACAAAATGAAAAGACAACACATGGAGTGGGAGAAAATATTTGTAAACAATGTGACTGACAGGGGATTAATTTCCAAAATATACAAACAGCTAATACAGCTAAATATCAATAAAAAAAGAAAAAACACAATCAAAAAATGGGCAGAAGACCTAAAAAGACATTTCTCCAAAGAAGACATACAGATGGTCAACAGGCACATGAAAAAATGCTCAACATCACTAATTATTAGAGAAATGCAAATCAAAACTACAATGAGGTATCACCTCACACCAGTCAGAATGGCCATCATTATAAAGTCTACAAATAATAAATGCTGGAGAGGATGTCAAGAAAAAGGAATGCTCCTACACCACTGGTGGGAATGTAAATTGGTGTAGCCACTATGGAGAACAGTATGGAGGTTCCTTAAAAAACTAAAAATAGAGTTACCATATGATCTAGCAATCCCACTCCTGGGCATATATCTAGAGAAAACTATAATTTGAAAACATACATGCATCCCAATGTTCATTGCAGCACAATTTACAATAGCCAAGACACAGAAGAAACCTATACGTCATCGACAGATGAATGGATAAAGAAGATATGGTATATATATACAATGGAATATTACTCAGCCATAAAAAAGAATGTAATAATGCCATTTCCAGTAACATGGATGGACCTAGAGATTATCATACTAAGTGAAGTAAATCAGACAAATATATGATATCACTTACATGTGGAATCTAAAAAAATCATATAAATTAACTTATTTACAAAACAGAGATAGACTCACAGACATAGAAAACAAACTTATGGTTACCAAAGGGGATAGAGGTGATGGGGATGGGGAGATAAATTAGGAGTTTAGGATTGACATAACACACTACTGTGTATAAAATAGGTCAACAAGAACCTACTGTATAGCACAGGGAACTATACTGTATATCTTGTAATAACCTAGAATGCAAAAGAATCTGAAAAAGAATATATATGTGTATATATATACATATATGTATACATATATATATATATATAAATTAATCACTTTACTGTACACTTGAAACTAACACAATATTGTCAATTAATTATACTTCAATTTAAGAAACAGTCTGTAGCTATGTTCACAAAGATCTAGTATTTGAGGACACTAATTATGGTGTCTGTGATTAAGAACTGCAGAATTACAAACCAACTCTCTAAATATGCAGAACCCTGAAGATATAATAACTACTTTATAAGACTTTTTCAATACCTACTTATTAGATTTATACAATATTATTTGATCCAGGATATTTCTAT
Source organism: Aethalodelphis obliquidens (assembly GCF_003676395.1). Lineage (NCBI taxonomy): Eukaryota > Metazoa > Chordata > Mammalia > Artiodactyla > Delphinidae > Aethalodelphis > Aethalodelphis obliquidens. The sequence goes on along the minus strand of NW_020837945.1, from coordinate 26,719,256 downwards.
ATTGTAATAAAAATCACAAATAATGTTCTATATGAACTCAACTGATTAAATAGTAATTTCCTAATTAAAATGGTGGAATTTAGGAAAGGTTCTCATGGCTTTAGAGGGTGATCCTTTAAGAAGAGAATCTAAATCGCAGAATATGACAAAGACACAACAAGCTTTCATACCATCTCTGTGTTTCCTAAGACTCAATAGTGAAGAAAAGCAAGGAATTGATATATCTCAAGAATAGAGTTAAGGGCCACAATAATATTTCACCACCCCAGGCAGGGGAATGCAGACTCTGGTAGAGGACACTGGTAGATGTTGTCTCCAAAGCCATAGCTTCAGAAAGCTCAATCATTTTATGCACAGATGTAGATGAGACAGAACTTCATTTCCCAATGGGGATTTAGCTCCTTAGAATGAGGGTATAGAAATAAGTATCCAACTAAAAATAACACCCAGTCTTAAAATAAGATTTTTGTCTTTATTTCAAGTATAAAATAAGCAAAACTGTACTTTTTAGTGTCAACATCAATATAGATAACTTGATTTGAGGAATCTACCTCACTGGCTGTTAGATTTTCAGATTCAGGGGGAAAAAAAAAACCCTCACTGAGCAGGATACGGCACTTATCAATATTGGGGGATGAATTATGGCAGAAGAATTGCCAATGGAGCAAAGGATGAAGAACAGAAAAATGATATGCTCCTCAAACATTATTCTTCCATTCTTCCCGCGGTACGCGGGTCTCTCACTGTTGTGGTCTCTCCAGTTGCGGAGTATAGGCTCCGGACGCGCAGGCTCAGCGGCCATGGCTCACGGACCTAGCCGCTCCGTGGCAATGTGGGATCTTCCCGGACCGGGGCGCGAACCCGTGTCTCCTGCGTCGGCAGGTGGACTCTCAACCGCTAAGCCACCAGGGAAGCCCTATTCTTCCATTTGACTTATCCTTTTAGCTTGCCTTTTGCTACAGTTTGCTGCAAAATTCAAATCTATATCTTAAATCCATAATTGTTTTTATGAGAAACAAGTATATCAAGATCTCTTGAAATAAAATTATAAAATTCTCACCCTTTTATATAGTGCATCAACTCATGTTTAGTTGCCTTTTACCCTATAGATGATCATATTGTATACAGAGGGTCCTGTTTATTGTGACTTTCCCAAACTAGCTGTTATGTTATCCTGGAATGTCCCATAAACATATTTGTAATGAGTACAGTTTTTCATTCTCACATGCTTAATTGTACACACCAAATAACTTCTAGTAGTTGTCCTAATATGACCTGGAAATATATAACATCTTGATCCATGTTCTCATTGAGCATTTATTTATACTAGTGGCATGTCAAGGACACAAAAGTTCCTTCTCATAGAAACAAAAACCACATCCAGATGGTCAAAGTCTCTTCCAGGAGAGTATGGTTGACAAAACACAGACCAATGCACGCCGCCCCCCACCCCCCCAAAAAAAAGAAGTCCATTCTTTGTCAAAAGAAGTCCTCTAGCAGAGAATCAAAAGAGGTCTGTGGCATCAACACAACCTACCTGATGTGTCTTTTCCCTCTTCCTGGTGTTTGGACAGCTTTTTGACTGTTGGAAGTACCAGGTCTCTTGTTTCCAAAGAGCCGCCTGTGTTGGCCTGTCTTTCAGACTCTCATGTTGCAAAATCTGAAATTCTGTTGCAATAAACACCAGATTTCAAAGGAAAAGCAATGGAAATTGTGCAAAGATTAAACTTCATTTTTATAGCAACAGTTAGTAGTAGCATGATTATGTGTCTAAACAATGCCTGCTATTCCAATATAATATTAGATTGAGAAAGACCGGCAGTTTCTTTGTGTAGAAGCAAGCACTGATTTTGAGGGTGCATTTAGAAAAACATATTTAGGCTTAGGGGAAACAGAAGGTTGTCTTTTGTATAAACACAATAATTGTATCCTTTGAATCCCTCCTGAAGGAACCATATGCAAACAGATAACTTTAGATATTGCATTATTCTACACTACTCCCCAGCCAGATGTAGTTAAAAAGTGATTGGGCATAATGAGGGCAACCTTGACACACACATGAGCAATATGCTTCACAAGATAAAAATTTTTAAAAATCTAAGTCAGATGACAGCACAGTATTTCAGGAATATTTTTTTTCTCATGATGCTTATTTAGTATGAAATTAGGAATGGTGACCTCCAATAACACTACTGATGAATTTGCTTTTCTTGGTCTTCTTTCAAGGGCATCTTCATTAACATTATAATATCTGTCATTTTCAAGGTGCAAGACACAATGTTTAAAGAAGACATAGGAGTTAAAGTATCAAAGTGTCAGAGAAATGCCCGTAAACTGCTGATAAAACCAATAAGAATATGCCCAGGGTACTAAGGAAACTAACACTTTGGTAAGGGTAGAAAGCCCTTAGGGTAGAAAGTCCTTTCAGCTCACTAATTTTCTTCTAGGCCTCTTTTCATTCTTTCTTGGCTTTATAGAGCCAGGGCTGCTACAATCCAATTGCTATGGAAGTAAAAGCTCTCAGATTGATATCTTCATCACAGAATGGCAGGCCATAACGAGTAATCACTTCAGCCAACCTATTTTACAGATGAGGAGGTTGAAGCTCTAAGAGTTTAAGTGATTTGCCCCAAAGGGATGGCTGGCTGTGTCAAAATGGGCAAGAAAATCCAGATCTCCTAATTATCAGGTAAGAGCACCCTTTCTAGCATACTACAGTTAAAAGTTCCTGAGTGAAGATTTCTTAAAAGGTCTACAATTAGATTGGAGTTGGCAAAATGTAAACTAATTCTATAACAAATGGTGCAAATAAATTGGAGACCTGGCTGTGTCGAGGTTGAAGAGTACATATGGCGGTTGACAGGATGTTTTCATAGTAAATGTTTATCCTGGGTGGCTGGCTGACATTGGCATTCAGCAAAGGTGAATTTATCATGGAACACGATTCCTGTAAAAATGATCTTGAGCCATCTTATAATAGTTGCTCTAGAACCAACCGATTCTCAAACAGTGGTCAGTACAGATGCCATGGGTTAGATATATTTTCCCTCAGAATTCACTCTCGCAATTTTTCTTTTTACAGTACTTGACACAAATTAACTATCAATGACTTTTGAGAAATGATATTGTTACTTTTATTTTTTTCTAGTTTCCTAATCTTCAAGCAACTATCAAAGCTTTTTGATATCTTTATTTTTGCTAGACTGTCATCCCAGGGATTGTCCATTGGACTTTCATGTCTTCCCTTTCCCCAGTATGAGCAGATGCATGGAAGTGAGTATAATCGTACTGGGGTGTTGGGATGAGCATGGCGACCATCCATAGGACACATGCAGGACACTCTGTGAAAACAGGCCAAAATGTCAATCAACTGTAACAACTCATGGCAGGATTGAGTTTCTATTACTAGTTTTTAAAAATAATAGTAAAAGATGCTTTTGGTATTTTTCCCTCTAGAATTTTTGGATAGTTGTAAGGTATAAACAATTAAGACTTATTTGGGGAAAAAGAAATGCAGATATTCATAGATTGTGGTAGATCATAACGTACTGAGTCAAAACTGGGACCGAAAAATGCAGAATTCTGGACTATATATCTTTAACCTTGAATTTTCCATCAGAGTGAGTTTAAAATGGTTTATTTATACATAATTTATAAATACAAATTGCATGGCATTTATTAATTTAATTATTAATTTAAAATGAAAAAGAATGTATATTCTGTTCATGAATGAATCCCTGTTATAAACCGGTCAAAATATGAATTGGTATTCCAATTAGAGCAAACCCAATCCAATGATTGAACTATTTCAGAGGCAGTGATCACTCTGAGATGAGGCCCTCCTGGTGGAACCATGGTAAATGATTGCTTTTACAACCCATAGCCCCCGTTACCCATTACTCAGATAATGTCATATTTTGTAGTAGGGAAATATGTTTGCATTGTCAGTCAGGAAGGTTTATAAAGTCACACATAGCTACCAATTAAAATTGGCTACCATCCTGGGATATTCCAAGACAGGGGCTGACATTTTAGCCTGTTGCAGTATAATGTAACTATTATGGTTCTGAAATATTCATCAACTGATTATTTCCCTGATAGAATAATAAATCAATAAGTACAATAATATTACTTATGGATCAGGGTAGAAATAATATGCATTAGTCTTACTTTAAGAAAGGTGCAAATTGTTCTCTTGAATATGTTCATCCAAATAAAGACCCCTTTTTTCAGTTGCTTGACATGCTTTCCTTGGTTAATCTCATCACACAATTGCCATTAATGACAGAAGGTAAAAGGGGGTGTTCTAGGGATCACCGAGACTCCTCTTTTGCACGATGTTCTTCTGCGAGCCTACAGAGATTATGCAACCTGGAGATTATGAAGACAAGGATGGGTAAATCAGATCTGGCCTTGACCCTGACTTTAATACAAAAAGCTACATATACATTTTTATCTCTGAGCCTTGTTTCCCCACCACTAAACAGGAGATTATAATAGTACCTGCCACATTAGGCTATTCTAAGTATACCATGGAATAATACATGTAACACAACTGGCAGAAGACCCAGTTCATAGTAAGACTTCAGTGAATGTTAGGTTTTATTTTATCTATCTCTCTATTCACTTATTGTATTTTGATTATTACAAAAGTGGCCCACGGCTGATCTTCCCCATTTTAAGCCAGAATATTTTTTGATTATTGAGCTGACATGCTTGAGTCTTTCATCAGAGAAGGACAGTTTTCACAGCAACATGTGAAAACAGCGATTCTGCAAATAATTTTGTGAATTGTAAGTCACGAAAAGGGAATACATTTCAAACCCCCGCCCCCCCCACTGCTCTTGTGATATTGATTTGAAATAAGCACCAGACTGGTAGTTAGGGATTTGGGGCCCTAGTCCTGACCCTTTTGCTAAATTTCTGAGTGATTTTTGTACAAGTCACTTTGGGGCCTTAGTTTCCTAAATTTACTTAACAGTAAATGGACTATATGGTCATTGCCAGCTCTAACATTGTGTGGTTGGGTTGCAAAGGACTGTGAAGTTGGAAAACTCTTCCTTCACTTAGTACATTGAGAACTTTGCTAATTCGGGTATATATGTCTTAGAGAGGGTGCCATGGAAGCAGTTCCTATAATGGGAATTCTTGTGCAAGTGATTTCTCATGAGAATGTTCCCAGGAAAAATGTGCTCATTAGGTAAGAGAGGAGGGCTTATATATCCCAACAATAGTCCCCTGGATGCCTAAGGTTGGGAGCGAGGTGGCTCCAATCCTATATCTAAGCAGCAGTTCCTGCAGCAGCCAGTAAGAGAAATTCTTGGAGATCCAGAAGTGGCACCAATAGCTTTTAGTATATTACGTTTTGATGTACTGCATATTTAAAGCACTTGAACTTATGAAATAGCTTTCTATAAATCAGCCTCTCCAATATAAGGCATCACTGCACATAACTCTGAGTTCCTTCACTATATCTTTACTGGACAAATGCTAGAACATTCTAAAATTGTCCGCTTGATCTTTGCTAACTTATGATTACCAAGTTCACCTTCCCCTCTATTTTCCCAGGGTCATAAGACCTTACTCTTCCTACTGATCACAAGGTAATTTGAGGGGATGCTCTTAGGATGTACTCTTTTTTTTTTTTAATAGATCTTTATTGGAGTATAATTGCTTCACAATACTGTGTTAGTTTCTGTTGTACACCAAAGTGAAACAGCCATATGCATACATATGTCCCCATATCCCCTCCCTCTTGAGTCTCCCTCCCACCCTCCCTATCCCACCCCTCTAGGTCGTCGCAAAGCACTCAGCTGATCTCCCTGTGCTATGCGGCTGCTTCCCACTAGCTATCTATTTTACATTCGGTAGTGTATATATGTCAATGCTACTCTCACTTTGCTCCAGCTTCTGCCTCCCACACTGTGTCCTCAAGTCCATTCTCTATGTCTACATCTTTATTCCTACCCTGCAACTAGGTTCATCAGTACCATTTTTTTTTTTAGATTCCATATATATGCGTTAGCGTATGGTATTTATTTCTCTCTTTCTGACTTACTTCACGCTGTATGACAGACTCTAGGCCCCTCCACCTCACTACAAATAACTGAATTTCTTTTCTTTTTATGTCTAAAGTAATATTCCATTGTATATATGTGTCCATCTGTCGATGGACGTTTAGGTTGGTTCCATGTCTTGGCTATTGTAAATAGTGCTGAAATGAACGTTGTGGTACATGACTCTTTTTGAATTTGGTTTTCTCAGGGTATATGCCCAGTAGTGGGAGTGCTAGGTCATATGTTAGTTCTATTTTTAGTTTGTCAAGGAACCTCCATACTGTTCTCCATAGTAGCTGTATCAATTTACATTCCCACCAACAGTGCAGGAGGATTTCCTTTTCACCACACTCTTTCCAGCATTTACTGTTTCTAGATTTTTTTGATAATGGCTATTCTGACCAGTGTGAGGTGATACCTCATTGTAGTTTTGATTTGCATTTCTCTAATAATTAGTGATGTTGAGCATCTTTTCATGTGCTTCTTGGCCATCTGTATGTCTTCCTTGGTGAAATGTTTATTTAGATCTTCCACTCATTGTTTAATTTCATTGTTTGTTTTTTTGATATTGAAGAGGGAAGCACTCAGCAGTCAGCTGTCCACACCCTGTAATACAAGAGTACATCCTGGATGTACTCTTGTATTATAAAAGTACATACATTTAAACCAAAGTAGGGTGTGGACAGCCAACAGCTGAGTGCTTCCCTCTTTTCTTCCTGAAAATGCAATTTAAATTCTGCAACACTGTTTCTTTTTCCACAGCAAGAGTCAACTTCATCAGAAGTATACTAAGAAGTGCCTTTCAGAAGAAAATGGGAAACCCAGAGAGCAAGTGCAAGTTTTTCCTTTAAAATAAGAAAAGAAGCTGAGACGTAGATGTCCATTTTTGAAATTAAAAAAAAAAAAGCTGTTTTTGATTCTAAGATTACTATTTATTTTACTGTAACACATTATCTAGTAAGAGGTAATGTGGTGTTACAGTGGCCACTAACTTCCAAAGTTGCTTGTCTGACCACCATGGCCCAGTATAAACTCTGGGAGAATATGACTCACTTTCTTTTTAGGCTTCTAGAATAGTATTTCCCTGGTTTTTACTTCCTTTGAGATAAATCACACTTTTTTTTTTTTGACACTTCTGCATTGTTTCCATTAGAATGCCTCTCTCTCAGCACTGATTTATTTCTATCATTGAAGCAAGAAAGAGTAGATCACATAAGTTAAGAAGATTTTGCATGTAAAATGAGTAACTGATAGATTTTCTAACAAGAAGGGAGAATTAATCTCAAACTTACATCAGCTTTTAGATATAACATACCCTGAGAAAACCATAATTCAAAAGGACACATGTACCCCAATGTTCATTGCAGCACTATTTACGATAGCCAGGACTTGGAAACAACCTAAATGTCCAATGATAGTTGAATGGATAAAGAAGATGTGGTACCTATATACAATGGAATATTACTCAGCCATAAAAAGGAATGAAATTGGGTCATCTGTAAGATGTGGATGGACCTAGAGTCTGTCATACAGAGTGAAGTAAGCCAGAAAGAGAAAAACAAATATTGTATATTAATGCATATATGAGGAATCTAGAAAAATGGTACAGATGAACATATTTGTAGGGCAGGAATAGAGACGTAGACAGAGAGAATGGACATGTGGACACAGTGGGGAGAGGGGAGGGTGGGATGAATTGGGAGATTAGGTTTGACATAAATACACTACCATGTGTAAAATAGATAGCTAGTGGGAACCTGCTGTATAGCACAGGGAACTCAGCTCGGTGCTCTGTGATGACCTAGATACAGGGGTGGAAGGGGGGAAGGGAGGCCAAGAGGGAAGGGATATAGGTATACATATAGCTGATTCACTTCATTGTACAGCAGAAACTAACACAGCATTGTAAAGCAATCTTACTCCAATAAAAAGAAAAAGATCTAATATATCCTATCAATGAAATTAACATGAAGATTTTAAAGAATTTAAATTCTATCTAAATGTGTATGATTTAGTTCTGATTTGTTTTAGGGGATAGACTTTATTTAATATGTATTCTTCGACTTATGTAGGTTTTTCTTTTTTGGGGGAAAGGGGACATTAATTTACATAAAGGATGTAACCATTATTCAGTTTTAGAGTGTATTTAAAACTACTTTAAAGCTTTAGAATATTAGCAATGAATTCCATTTCATAGTCTATGAACAAATGTGAATTTCACAGTTACTTTGATGTTTAGGGTTTGTTTTCTGGCTAGGACATTAGTGATAAGTTGAACGTTTGCCCTATATGGTTAATTCTTTCTTGACTATGTTATGTTTTTATTATGTCCTGTCATATTAAAACAATGCCACTTTGCAATAGTAGAAAGTGCTAATACCACAAAATGAATTGTGACAATGATCCTGTGTTAATACTCTATTTTCAGGCACCTATAAAGCAGTCATGCACATTTGTCCGATATTGAAATGTAGCATAAATCACAATCCAAAAGCAAGTTTTATTTTTCTTAACCCTCAGTCTCTAAATGAGAAAGGAAAAAAAAAAAAGAGGTATTTTTCCCCATCAGAGCACACTCCAGAAACAAATATGCTACATCTGTTTTAGCTGGCATGGACCAGGCCCTGTAGGATAATGCATTACTTTAGATTTCAAAACTGACAAGCCTCCAGAGTAGTAAGTCTCTGTGCTGTAAAGCAGCAGACATCCATGTGTAGAGATTTTATTTTCCAGTGACATTTTATTTAGGATTTTTCACTGGATGAATTGAGCTTGCGAGTTTATGAACTCTACTGAAGCAATTATCTCCCCAACTCAGAGGGAGCTGTTGGAATTCCTCACGTCATTACCATGTGGCCAGCAGGTTCCCTCATCACAGACCATCACAGAGGGCATTTTTGTGGTTTATTCGGAAGACATTTTCATGCTAAATCTTATTTTTCAATACTTTGCAACTTCTTCAAAAGATTTTGTTAGCTTTAATGTGGAATTTAGAGCAATGTATCCATTTTTTGAGAGATTGATGCAAAAGAAAAAGTGTTCCGAGGGTATTTGGTGATGGGATAATATGAAATTAGGCCACGATAAAATATAGTCAAAGCCCAACATTTTAAACCGAAGAACCATGTGAAAGAATTGAATTCAGATATTTAGATGCTGAAGAATACACTGGGAATATTTTACATTCACAAAGGATTTTCTTTCTAACCTCCTTTCCCTACTTCATCCATTCCCCAAACGCAAACATGCACACATTCTTTTGAAGTATGGGAAGGTGAAATCATAGCAGGCATGCCTCTCAGTCTATGCCTGTGGGCATGATTTTAAACAGAAAGCTTGAGGGGATTTATTTCTGTTAAAATGCACAGACAGAACCATGTTTAAAAAATATGCACAGCCCAAGAACTCAATAAAAGCAGAGTCAATATATGTATACATATGTGTAAAACATATACAAGAGCTTACTAATATAAATATATATTTATGCTACTGGCAGAGATGGGCAATTAAACAATGTGCAATTTGATGTGTAAAACTGAGGTCCAGTCAACAGCTGTGAGTGTATTTGAGGGTAAAACTGCCAACTTGCACTATAACACAATATGCTTATATTCAGAAAATACACAGTACATGAAAAAAACAGAAGGAAAATCTTCTTTCTTTGCTCTATTTCAAAAGGAGATTGCTTTTTGGTATTGTTTTTATTACAGGAGAAAAAGCAATAATGATCTAATTGCCAGAAAACATGCATACAACATGAGACTTGGGAATCTGAGTTCTTGAAAGCCATATCCAGAGACTTTCTCTAATACCTTTATTTTCAGAGTGTTTTTCCCCAAGGGGACAAAATATTTCTACAGCCTTTATCTCATTAATCCTCACATGATCATTGTTAGGGAGTCAGGCAGGCTAGGACTTCTGTAGATTCCACTACTGAAATAGACAAACAATGGTTGCCAGAGTGACTTGATTGAAATTATAGAACAAGTCGGGAGCACAGCTGGTGAAAGAATCTGGGTCTGCTGTTTGCCAGAGCTTTCTTTTACCCAACAGAACATATTGCCTAAAGCTGAGAATCCCACAGTGTCCTCGATTACGTATTTTCAAATTATAGTTCACTTTAGAGATTCCTATTAAAAATCGGATATGACAGCAGGCCTGGAAATCATTTAGGAAACCCCAGGTTTCAAGCAAGTGGGAGATTTAAGAAGCAGAGCTGGAGGGATGGAATTCTAAAACATAGGTGGGGATGGAATGTCTAAACACTGTCTACTGGCTCTTTTAACATGGAGGGCATCATGCTAGGTGCTATGCTGGGTAATCAAAAAGATGCAGAAGGTATTCCCTAGACATTCATTCATTCATTTACTTTTACAAGGGGCTTCTTGTTAAAGCTTCATTTCTACTTTTAACTTATGGAGAAGACAAATTAAGAATAGGAAGACATATAGCTATTTTAGAAGCCCATGGGCAGCTTGAAATGAACTACCTCATAAAAGGAAGGGCTTCTCTCCTGGGAAAGACTCATGAGGCTCTCTCTTGTCTTACTAGGATTTTTTTTAAGATATAGTCTAGCAGGGATAGACTTTTCCCTCATGAATTATTGATACTCTAAAGCAGTTTTAATTGTTTTTCCTTTCAGCACTATATAGAAAAACCCAATAATGATTCTCACTGCAATATTAGCATATATTTTAAGCATGCCATAATACCAAGGGAAAGCATCTAATTTTCCTGAAACAATATGCTTCTTTAACTTCAAGAAATATGATTTAAATTAGTAATAAAGATGAGAAGTAATCTAACTTAGGTTATAAAATTGCTTTCTGTGCTGAAATATTTTGTAGGAAAATAAGAAAAGAATACATTTGTGTAAGATTTAATTTAATCATTGGGTAGCGCGATTGAACATTGAAATATGGAATTTGTAGATATAAGGTAAATTTCACTACAATATGAAGGTCTTTTTTTGGTCACAAATATAAAAAAATTAAGGAAAAAAATTTAGAATATATAAACACGTGAAACACTTAAATGCAATATATATTAAAGTAATACTGTTTTCCTAATAAGCACAACATTTAAAAATATTTTAAGTAAATGTTCTCTAATACAGCAGTTGTCAAACTTTTGAACTCAAGACCCCTTTAATTTATTAAAAATTCCTGAGAATGCCAAGTACATTTACGTAGATTATACCTATTATTATATACTCTATTAGAAATTAAAACTGAGAAAGTTTGGAAATGTTTAATTTACTAAAACATAAATAATAAACAGATTGCATGTTAACATAAACAATACATTTTTATGAGAAAGTGTGCTATTTTCCAAAAATATATATATAATTGAGAAGAATGGCATTGTTTCACATTTTTATAAATATTTTTATTGACTGGCTTAATTGGCTATATTTGCATATCTGCTTTTGCCTTCAATCTGTTCTGAAGTAATAGAAGTGCAGCTTCTGGAAAACTATTGTAAGCTAGTGAGGGAATGAGAGTAAGCAAGGCAAATATTAATAACATGTGGGTATTACTATGGAAAGACTCAGGCCTTATGGATCCCTGCAAAGGTCCCATGGACCCGCAGATCACACTTATAGAACAGTTGAAGAAAAGAGCCCCAGATTGGGATGTTGTAGACCTCATTTCTATTTTTGATGTTATATTGGCCAGATTTTTCACTTTGAGTTGAACAGTTCCATCTGCAAAATGAGATTATCAGACTATCTCTGAGGTAACGTCTATGCTCTCATTGTCCTCAAAAACTGTCTTCATTATCATGTTAATCCATACCCACAAATAAATTTTTGTATGTGACATTATCATTAGGAGTAAGGTTAAAAAAAGAAGTGTATAAGTAAATATTGATACATTGCATTATTTCTATGTGGGTGCTTATTTGGACTCTGGTGTCGATACAGCTTGTTTTATCGGAGAAATGAAGACAAATGATTAATCTCTACTCCCTTCAACCACTGAGGTAGCCATCAGGAAGTGGAAGACTCTCACTCCCACTATACGTGTGTCCTGGATATGAGCAGAGCTCTGTCTGGAATTAAACATGTTTGTGCACAAATCCCAGCTCTTCTAATTTTTTCTTGTATGATATTGGTCAAATAATGTAAACTCTCTAATCTTCATGTTTTTCAACTGTTAAAAGGTAATAATAGCTGGTAGGAATGCAAAATGCCATGGCCACTTTGGAAGACAGTTTGGTACTGTCTTACAAAACCAAGCATACTCTTACCATATGATCCAGCAGTCACGCTCCTTGGTAGTTGAAAACATGCCCACACAAAAACCTACACACAGATGTAGAGCATCTTTATTCATATCGCCAAAACTTGGAAGCAACCAAGATGTCCTTCAGTAAGTGAATGGATAAACAAACTGTGATGAATCCGGACAATGCAATATTATTCGGCACTAAAAAGAAATGAGCTATCAAGCCATTTGACATGAAAAGACACGGAGACATTGTAAATGCATATTACTAAGTGAAAGAAGTAAAAGGCTACAGAATGCATGATTCCAAATATGTGACACTCTGGAAAAGGCAATACTATAGAAACAGTAAAAAAAGCAGAGGTTTCTGGGGGTTGGGAGCAGTGAGGGATGAATGGACGAAGCACAGAGTATTTAGGGGGCAGTGAAAATAGTCTGTGTGGTACCATAATGATGGATACATGTCATTATAAATTTACCTAAACTCATAGAATGAAGAACACCAAGAGTGAACCATAATGTAAACTGGACTTTGGGTCGTTATGATGTGTAAATGTAGGCTCGTCAATGGTAACAAATGTACCACTCTTGCGGGGGATGTGGATAATGGGGGAGGTTATGCAGATATGGAGGCAGGAGGTACATGGAAGATCTCTACCTTCCCCCAAAGTTTGCTCTGGACCTAAAACTGCTCTTAAAAATAGTCTTAATAAAATTTTCTTAAAATTTTAGAAAAGCTAATAATAATAGTCAACCATCTTACATGATTTTTATAAGAATTGCATCAGATAATCCTCATAAAGCACTTAGCATAGCATAGTACCTAGCAAAAAATCAAGCACTCAAAAACTATAATGTTATTTTCACAGACATTTCCTCCTACATCCCCTTTGTTACCAATGTTTGGTGTATTATTATTATTACTATTATTATTCTTTTCTATTTTAACTCTTCAGAGAATCTTTTTTTTAAGCATGGTTGTGCTCAATGCAGTAAACCTTTAACACAAAGCAAAGGAAAAAAACACAGAAACATCTATATTCACAGTGCAAAGGAATGACCACTCAATATTTCTACGGGTACTTCTAGTCTTTTTTTATATTACGTTTATATTTATTTTCAAATAATATTTTATTCTACATGAAGAATGTATAGTCCATTTCTCCCTCTTATTAATATGTTGTCAACAATTTTCCATGCCAAAATATTCTACTACAATGAGATTTTTACACTCAATTGAAATATCATAAGGATGTTCATAATTTACTCAATTATTTTCCAGCTTAGGTAAATCATTCCTGGTCTTCTACTATTGTGATAAATGCATCATTATTGACTAATCCTAGTACATATTTCTCACCTCCTGTAGAATTCCTTTGAGTGTGTCACTGTCTTAAATAAAGATATAAAAGCATCCAAATACTTGGTTTTTTGTGAGTTTATGTCAAATGATTTCTTAGGCTTCGGTTTTAAGCCTCATTGTGGTCTCTCCGTAAACTCTCTCTCTCTGAGTCATCTCATCTATTCCATTAGCTTTATTGTCTCCCAAATTTATATATCCAGCCCTGAAATTTCTTCTGAGATCCAGACTCATACATCCATTTCCCTACCTGATGTCTCTGTTTGGACGTATCAAAAGCTCTTAAAATGTAATATATCCAAAACTGACTCTTCATTTTCCTCTTCCCTTAAATCTTTTCCTCCTTCATTTTCCTTCCCATTAATATCAGCAAAACTTTCTTCTAAGTTGCTAGCATCAGGAACATGGAAATGATTTGTGGTTCCTACCTTTCTCTCCCTTCCGGTAATCAATCCTTCTTAAGTTGTCTAACACAATCACTTTTCTGTATGTCATTGCTTGTGACTCAGAAAAACCTGTCAGTTTTACAGAAGAAAGGGACTTAGCTTCGTACAATCCAAGGTCTGCAATTCTACTTCTTTTTCCTAATGTCATTTTCATTTGGAAATATCCTTAAAAGTTTATAGATCATAAGGCTCTCATTTTCAGGAACTATAGGGATACCTAATAAAACAGGTAGATCTATTGTCAAAAGGATGGAAAGATGTGCAAATAAAGAAACAGAAGCAGATTTGGCATGGCTTAGAGAACAAAGGGCCTTGCTTTGATGTCAACATTTATTTGAAGGAGTCTGAAAAGTGTATTGATAAAGAAGGTAAATGGAATGATAATGATTTTCTGGTTTGGATGAAGCTTCATGACCTTCTGTTAATTATACTGTTCAAGAAATATTTAAAAGTCTATAGTTTTCTTTTATATGGAAAAAATAGGTAGAAATATTCTTTAATGATAAACTCCATACCTCACACTTTCTTAGCTTATACACTCCAATCCAATCTAAATAAATATTCAAGGTTCAACACTAGGAAAAATGACATATTCCGGAGGCATGAGGAAACACAAAAGTTCTCTAGCCTGACCAAAATTTGATAAGATCCTTTCATTGTATGAATGTTAAATATTTCCTAAGAAAGCAAATTGGTATGGTTTTGCCTTCCTCAGGAAGGGACTAATAAAATATACTATGATTTCTTAAGTTTAAAAGAGATAAGTAAAAAAACTGAATTTTTGTGCTTTAAATGTGTTGTCCCATAAAGAAAAAGAATCTTTCTCTGCATGTTCAGGAAAAGTCAAACTGTGATGCTAAAGGTTGATTTCTAGACATGAAAAAATACTTTTAAATGACCATTAAGCTATTAACAGTCATTAAATGAACTAGTGAAAGCTTCTTTGTTCATATTTAACAAATAAATATGGAAGAATTATAAGCATTCTCATTTGTGTACTATCCCTTTTAATCAAGATAACTCTTTCAATGAATTACATTGGCTTATCGATTTTTTCTTAAATGAACTATGCATCTTTCTTGCTGCAATGAGGAATACAGTATATCAGTTAGCTTTTAATGAATCACAAAACACCTCAAAATATAGTGGCTTCAAACAATAATACTTTTACTATTTTATATGAGATATGGATTAGGTGAGCAGTTTCTCTTGTCTGGCTATCTCAGTTGAAGCTGGATGCTCTAGGATGGCCTCAGGCAGTTGGCTCAATGTCACCTGTGGTGATGAGATGACTTGGCTATCATCATCCAACAGGCTAGGACTGTTGATGTGGTCATAGTTGCAGAGTTCCAAGTACAGAAAATGGGAACAAGTTCCAGTACACAAGTCCTTTAGAGTTTGTGCTTGTATCATATTTGTTAGTATCTCATTGGCCAAAGCAAGTCACATGACCAAGCCCAGATTCAAGAGCTAGATTCAAGAAACAGACTCTACCTCTTGATGGGAGGAGCTGTAAAATCAGAATGCAAAGAGATATGCTAAACAGATGGAAAATTTGTAGCAATTTTTGCAATCTACCACAGACTGCCTTCTGGCCACAAATTATTCTTACTTTGTGTAACATATGCTCACCCTTCCCAGATGCCAAAAGTCTGATTCAGTTATGCCATTTATGGCATCTGGCTTGAAGTTCAAGTTCTCATGATCTGCTTCTTGTCTAGATGTGGATGTGGCTCACTGGGTGCAGCTGCTCTTCATCCAGACAATTGTGAACTAAAAACATAAGTTATCTGCTGCCAATTAACCTAATAGGGTGAGAAGGGAGCAAGAGAACTGCAATAGTCGCTTCTAATCAAAAGGAAAGGAATGGGAGGCCCAGAGAAGTCCTTGGTCTGAACCAATTCTATAATCCATCCAGGCACATGTTAAAAGGTTCCCCAACTCTGGGTCTGGGGATGTTCCTTGATTAGAGTCCATTTCTGCTCCCTGAGAGTAATTTGTCCACAATCCTCTGAGTCTCTTGGCTCCACCTCTAGGGTTTTCATCTCTTCAGGTAAGAAACGTCTGTGATTCTCATTCTGATTTCTACCCATAAAATGTTAGAAGCCCAGAAATCTAACTTCTTTTTGAACTATTGCAATCCCCTTTCATCCAAGCAGGCAGTTCTTTTGTTAGTACAATGGTCTTTAAAACTTCATGGATTGCCTATGAATCTCATGCACATCCACTCCATGTGAGTCCTAAAATTCTCTACTCCTAAAGTTTGCAACCACATTTTTTCAAGGCAGGGCTCTCTCTACTTTGGATGTGGCAAGCTGCTGTAGAAAAAAAAAATGTCCTTAGGATTATTAGGAGCCTATTTGTCTTGCTAAGCACTCTTATGTTTAACTTAGAACTTTTACAGGTATTATTACAAAGGGTCTTCTGTCCAAGTTTCTGTAAATGAAAGTTTTGCAAAATGTTCTACTGTGTCATAACATGGTTCACCATGTTTTTCAGTCTCTACTAACAGTTGCCTCATTGTTTTTCAACCTCCATCTACAGCCTGAATCCAAAGCCAATATTATATATATACAAATTGTTATGGAAACAAAACCTAAAGTGGGCAACACTCTCTTTCAGATACCAGTTTTTACATCATTAGCTTTTGCTGTGTTAAATATCTGCTTTAAACAATAACCACTTATAACTTTTTATGATTCTGTGGTTTGCCTGCTGGTTCTTCTTCTCTGGTCTAGCAGTCTGGTGCTAGAAATTTTTAGATAGCCTAGTTCACATATCTGGCAGTAGGTTTGATATCACTTTGGGGGGGGGGGGGGGATGATTTTGGCATGAGTCTCTCATCATCCAGCACATTAACATGGACTTATTCAGTCATGGCAAAATACCTAAGAGTCACAAGGGGAGTTCTCAGTGTGCAGTGTTTCTCTGGCTTCATTTTATGTTACCTTTGATAATATCCATTTTTTCCCAAAGCAAGTCACATAACCAAGCCCACATTCAAGAGGTGGAAAAATGAATTCCACCTCTTGATGTATAGAGCTGCAAAGTCATACTACAAAGAGCAAGATGAATAAAGGGGTAGAATAATCTCTGGCCATTTTTGCATTCTGTCACAGCAAGCATGTTAAGACTTGGTTACAATTTTTTATGGCAAGTCTCATTGTTTAAAATTAGCTAAATTTCCTATGCTAGGTTTACAGGGAAGATCAATTATTATTATTTCCATAAATTATTTAAGGTTATGAGGATATAAACATATGTGTTAAACTAAATTGAATTATAAATATTGATGTCTTTTAAAGACCTCTTGTGAACTGGAGACAGTCAAATCGTGTGAACTTAGTTACTACACCTACCCTATCTTGATAAAGTTGTAAAAGGTTATCTCTCTGACAAGCATTTGATAGTTTGATTGTGTTGCTCTGTCAGACTAATTTAAAAATAATTTCCAAGATTCTTAATTTTAGTAAAATAAATTTGTACAAACTGAAATAAAACACTTTTCTCATTGTAACTGGTTCTGACCACTCAAAATTCAAGAAAGATATTTCACACACAAACCTGTTATAGATTGTAACCCTATAAGTATAGAATAATAATTATATAGAATAATAATGCATATTGGTAGTTTTTGTCTGAAAAACTGTCTAGAACAATGTTCAAAAGCATTCAAATGCTTTTACTGAGCTTCTTTACTTTTCATGGTACAATGTAGTTACTTGCATAACTATAACCTACTTCCCGCCACTATAGAATCAAATAAACAAAATATGTAAGAAAGAATACACTTAAAAACAAATCTTGTTAATTAGTTATAGCAAGCTCACAAATTAAAAGGATAGTGTGGAAATAAGGCACACAAAATTCTTTTGAAAAACTCATCTGTACCTATTCTATGACTTATAAGGTCCTACCCTTATATATAGTAAATAATATCACTTCCTGGAAAATCAGGAACATTAGCAAACTTGGGGAACTCAACAAAGGAGAATTTCCCTACAGTTAAATGTACTGCAGGTGAAACCCGATAGAGGCAAATGGAATGGTTCTTGGTTCCACTTTTTGGAATTCATGCACCAACAGGAGTAATAAAATTATTTCTGGCAAATAAACATGATTTTTTTTTAAATGTCACCATGGGTTTTACAAAGCTAACAGATGGAAGTAAATTCCCTCACCTCAAAATTGCATGGCTCTAGCTAGGTTGAACATTACAACAAGGATGTCTTTAAATATTTATCAATCCTCGAGTCTTGTTACACTTATCAAAATAAAGCAGTTCTATAGAGCAGTAAATAAAATTAATACTACTGAATCAAAAAATTGAAAAGCAGACATTTTTAGTCAAATATGTGCCTTTTGAGAAGAATTCTGACCACAGTGAGACCCCGGTCTCACCCCCTTTCTACCAAAATTTCTCAAAAAAGAATTTCAATCATTTTGAAGGTATGGTTCATGATTTAGAGGTAGGCTTTGAAAAGCTGGAGCTTTCTCTCATCAGCCTATTCTGCAAAGGTAACAGAGTAGCGGAGTTATTCTTAAATCCCTGTTTCCAGAGACAGGCTTCCAACAAGAGAAGATGTTGTTAACACTAAAATCCAGGAACCGCTAGTTTTGTTTTTTTAATAAAATTGACCCCAAAGTCATCCAATCAGAATTTTTGATGGTCAAATAATAATTTGAACTATACATTCAGCTTCTATGAGTATTCTGTAAGCCTGGTTGAAAGCTAGATTCCCTTGCATGACTTGGTTACAAAAGCCTTTACTCGGCAATCAGAATTACCTAGGAGGATTTCTTATTTTCAATATTTAAAAATGATTTATTTTAGTAAAATGTTAGTCTCTCATTGTAGTTGGATGTGTCTGTATACATAAATATAGATATGGGCACAATTTCTGTTTATATGAAAATCAACCCAGTCTGACATCTCCGCCATTTCTTCCATGATGACTCCCACTTTGCCAATCTTGTTGCAGGAAGAATAATGGCCCCCTGAAGATGTCCACATCCTAATCCCCAGAACCTGTGAATATGTTAGGTTATCTGACAAAGGAGAATTCAGGTTGTAGGTGGAATTAAGGTTGCTAATCCGCTGACCTTGAGATGAGGAGATTTCCCTGCATTATTTGAGTGGGCTCAGCGTAATCAAAAGTGGGAGGAAGAAGAGTCAGAGAGAGATTTGAAGAAGCTACGCTGCATACTTTGAAGGTGGAGAAAGCAGCCGTAAGCCAAGGAATGCAGGTGGCCTTTAGAAACTGGAAAAGGCAAGGAAATAGGTACCCCAAAGAGACTTCAGAAAGGATCACAGCCTTGCTGATATCTGAATTTCCGCCCATTGGGACCCATTTCAGACTTCTGACCTCAAGAACTCTTAAGATAATAAATGTGTACTGTTTTAAGAACTAAATTTGTGGTAATTTGTTACAGCGGTTGTAGAAAGCTAATACACTCCCATATTTACAATAGTCATAAGAATAAAAGCCAAATTCCTTCCCATATCCTAAAAAGTATTGCATAAACAAGCCTCTCCTTCCTCTCTTGCCTCATTTTCCCACTCTTCTCTTGAGTTACTCTGCTCAGGAAACACTGACATTCTTTCATTGCTTTAACCTTGCCAACTTCTTCCACCCAAGTCCGTTGCACTTGCCACACCTTTGTCTATAGCATTCATTTCTTTGCTCTTTGTCAGACTGGCTCTTTCTCATTCTTCAAGTTGACTTTAAGTCACATTCTTCAAATGGTCTTTAAAATAAATATCTTAGGAGATATGTGTGTGTGCATGTGTGTATGTGTGTGTGTGTGTGTGTGTGTGTGTGTGTGTGTGTGTGTGTGTTATTGATTCTGTTTTTCTGGGGAACCCTGACTATGCAGGAGGGGAAAGACACTCTTCCACCTCTTGAAGGAAGGAACACCAAATGTCTACAAGGAAGGAAGAAAACGATAGTAGCCATCTTTGGAGATATTTTAAAATAAATGCCACCTGTGTAAAACGGTTTTCACTTTTCTTTGACAAGCCACAGCACCCAGTGCTCTTCTGTTACGTCTTTAATTACATGCACCTATACTTTGATTACTTTATCTTTTCCACTGGGTTTTTAGTACTTTAAAGGTAGGGATTGTGTCTCATGAATCATTATGTTCCTAGTACCTTACTTCAATACCTTAATAATACTTGTGGGATGAATGAATGGCTGAATGGAAAATGTACCCTATATTCATGAATATTTTATTGAATTTTTATAAACTTTATTAATTCCCTCTTGATTCCTAATTATTTACCCAATACTCGCCCTGACAAATACATGACACTATTTCTCAAGGACAGCATGTCCACCTTCAAGATAGCCAAATAATCTAGAACAATATGGAACCAGTAATATACCATTATTGCTGTGCAGTGTCTGTCCCTCATTTGAACAAAGGAAGGTAACCCAGTTATAATTAACAATATCCCATAGAACATTTGATGAGTTAAATTTTAAATTATAAAATTGTTTTAATACTTAGAAATTTAAAGAGTCACAATCTGCTTACAATTTAAAAATCTGTTTATGAAAGAATAACATATTCCTTCATACTGATTTTGTGCTGAATGTGATTCTTTTATATTTGGAAATATTTAAATATTCCAGAGCTCATAACTCCTGCGGTGTAAGGAAAACCTGGGTATGTTCTTCTTATAAAGATTGTCACTAGGTTAAAATCCCTCACTCCAATTTCACTCTCTCTCCTCATCACTGTTTATGAACCCTGCATTTCTAACAAAGAAATGACAATTTCAGAGCTTAGGAAGGGCCTAAACTTTGCTTTATCAAGGACAATACTGGCAAATTTCCAAAAACCTGGAGGCCATGGCTCATCTGCAAATCATGTACATATATTTGCATGAATTTTATTTTGATTAGTAGCCTCAACCCATGATGGTACTTAGGATGAATGAAGCATTTTACATATATGAATAAATGAAGACAGTTTAGTAGTCTTACTGCTCATGGCCGTTTTCCCTGTTCCTCTAACTCTGACTCTCCTCATCCATCCCCTTCTTGTTATTTCTTCTCTTTAAATCTAGAGTGGGTGTTGCTTTTCTTTTTTTAGCATATTGATTCTATATAAATGGTGAGAACAAAGAAGACCTGCTTTTGTGCTTTATTGACTCATTCAGCAGATCTACTATGACCCAAATCATTGTGACTTTGTGATTTTTGCAAAGTTCTTCATCTTAACTGGCATTAATTGTCATCTCTTTTGGGCTGAGTCAGTGAAGTATACAAACCTTGATAATTGTGCAATTTTCTTTTGAAGAGCTTGTCCCTAAAGACTCCATAACCTAAAATACAACTTTAGCGACAAATATATTAAAAGTAGTATATGAAAGTGCTAAAAGTGAGGAAAAGGTGAAGAGCTACTCCATTAATACTTTTTATTTCCTGTAAACTTTAAAATCCCCCTGAATGTAATTGTGGGTGTGTGAGTGTGTGCACGTGTGTGCATGCCTTTCCATGTTTGATGTGAGGTAGAATAAGTTGGTAGAGGACAACAGAGCGTCCTTAGTTGGTCGAGATAAAGAATGCTGATGATGGCATAAGATGGCTACTATCAGAAAAATGAGGGGAAGAAGACCTTGGCTTAGCCAAGTCGTAGAAAATTCTAGACAGCACAGGAGGTAATAAAGTGGTGGTGACTAGTTTATAGATCAACCATGTAGGTCTCTAAACTTTATCCAAAAATCCATATTCATTTATTGCAGTAGATGAGTAATAAAGAAAATGATTTCTCTCTATATATATATATTCTATGTATTTCTTGCCTAGAGAATGGAAGGCAATCAATTCTAGATTTGGGGAAATATTATTTTTTCTTCCTTACCTTGCGGCTTCATTCTGTATTCTTTTCTCATTCCTGTTCTTTTTTCTCTTATTTTATTCTCCTATGATCCAACACATTCAAGTCCATTCTAGTGTTTCAGTGTAGTCAGGTTTCCTACAATAATATATTCATTTTTTTATTAGCTATTATTGAGTAGGGCCTAATTCTCATTTACTTATGAGAAATAATATTTATGTATTCCTCTTATGTTTGGAGCAATAGAAAACATAGGATATTACTTCAGAATATGATTAATGTCTTCTATATATAGTTTATAAGGATAGAAATATGGTTCTAACTATTTAAGATTAAAATCTACAATATTACAGAGAATTAAATTAATGTTACAAAGTAATAGAAATATTATTAGAAATAATGCCTAAGGAATTCTGCTTAAAATAAATTTGGGAGATGAATCCCTTAGGGTTTGATCAGAGAAGTAGAACCACATGGAATAAGGAATTTATTATAAGGATTAGATTTTATACAATTATGGGAGCTGGTAAAAGGTCCATGGAAAGGCTTGTCACCTGTGTCAGATGCTGTATGTAAGTCACAGCTGGTTATCAGGGTCGACAATTAGGAAGGAAAGCTGCACTGGACAGATTGGGGATCAACTGGAGCCCATTCAGATAAACTGGAACCCAGGAATTTAAACCGGAACTCACACCTAATTTTCTTCTAACCTGGCACAGGTGACCCACAGGATAACTGGTGCCCTTTGCCACAGAGCTGTTAATATACTTGCTCCCAAACTTGGAAATACTGAAGTGGAAGATCCAGTAGAATCTGGAGGGCTCCTTGGCCTGGCTGCTATGTTATCAAAAAGATGAACTAGCAAGTTCACAGCAACATGAAAAAGCTGCAGCAGATCTGGTGCCCTACACTGACTTTCAGAAAGTAGAGCCTGCTGACTCACTTTCACCTTCCAAATCCCATGCAAATTTCTCTTGTGGGACACCCTGACCTAGGACCATAGCAGAAGGACATTTAGAGAAATGCAGTTTCAACTTAACCTAAGTTGACACAATCAACAAGCACCGCAGTCAACCTCTTGAGCAGTTCTAATATATAGGTACCTCTTTGAACCACACTCAACGTTTAAAGACAATACTTAAATCGTGCTTCTGGCAAATGTGATGCAATCTCCCTTGTACAATTAATCATATGGCAACCTCTCCCAAGAAGAAGACACAAGTACCTTTATCCATCTTTGGATTATGTTCCTTCTTCGAGTTGAGCCCCTCTTGCCTTTTGGTCATCCTATAACTTAAATATTGAGTTTGGGAAGGTGATTCTTCATAAGCCTCGAATGTTTGTGCATGTCTTTAAAGGCCTTAACAGCTAATTTCTTTGGACTGTGTTTTCAAGGATGTTTGGAAGATACAGATATCCATATTCTAGGATAATAAAGGTAGAAGTATGGCTCTTCCCAGAGGCAGATTGCATTCTAGAGTAAGAAAGATAATGTTTCTCTCCAGAGGGGAATATGATCAGGCTGACCAACAGCTCCTTTTATAAGATCTAGGGTTCCTAATATCAGTGTTCCATTCCTATATGTGTGTAATGCAATGAGCAAGCAACACTTACCTCTCATCACATCACCCTGTAGAAACTGGGGCTTGAAGAGCTGGCACAAGGCTGTTATTCTGGCTAGTGTTACTACTGTGAGTGAAAAAACTGTCTTTTGTCTCTAATCCAAGCATCTTGTGTTTTCTGCCAGTAATTATGAAACCAGCTAGACTATTAGCATGCAAGTAGGGTAAAATCTTAGACCCTGAAGAGTTTCTGATGACACTGAGATATCAAGCTGTAATTTAAAAATAGTTACGTTACATAACAGGAAAATAAGAGAGAAGGAAAAATGTTCAATATACATAGGAAATATCAATATTAAAATAATGAATTAATATTCATAACTATTACAATCCTCATTTCTATACTGGACTCATACTTGTAGCTGGTATGTATGATTTACTTCTTCCTTTGGCAGTTCTGTATCCCCTTTGTCCTCAGAAAGCACTTCAGTGGTTGTGTTCCCTTGTCAGGGTGTGTCAAACCCTCATTCTTTAAGGATTGGATCTTTAGTCATTGTGCCTGGTTTGGTTGTAATTTTCTGTTGACTTTAATCATAGGACATGAAATTGTAAGAGGACCCTCAGAAGATCTCCTGCATTTCAGATATAGTCTTCTTTATCTCTGTTGTATAATAGCAACTCAATTTTCCTTTGATAATTATGATCAGTAACTCACCAAGAGAGTCAACCCCTTTTGGCCTATTGATTCGCTAACATGAGGAGGTCAAAATGGCCAATCTGCATGTCAGCTTCCAGTTTAATGGAACCATTTCTATGTCCCCATGGAAGCATTCCTTCCTTGGGAACAAAACTAACAGAACCCACAGTTGTGAGTACAAGAAGTAAATATATTCACTAGTGGATCACTAGGCATAATAATAAAAGGAGTTACTCACATTTTCAACCCTTGATTCCTGGAACCATCAATCCTGCCTTTTGGGGGGGAAAGCCATCATAGAAGAAGCACACAACACATCCTGGAAAACATTAGCCCAGCCCTCACAGGGTGTTGTCACCCAGCTGGTGCCATAACTGAATCATCAAAAGTCCATTTAAGTATTTTACCAGTTAACATGGTAAAGCTAATTAATTCGAAGTGCGTTAGCCTCTTGTCACGTTTTACTTGCTGTAAAATGAAAGTGTGCTTCAGTGTAAACAAAGAACTGCTCCTTCCCTGATGGAAGAGTACCTATATAAACAACTTAATCCCAGGTGGTTGGCTGATCGTCTGGAACTGGTGCCATAATGGAGACTCAGTTTTGTCCTCTGCTGCTGGAAGATTAGGCATTCAGAATGGCTGTTGCCATATTGATCTTGGTAAATGAGAGTCCAAGTTGCTGAGCCCATGCATAACCAGCATCCCTACTGCCATGTTTACTCTCTTCACATCCATTGGGAACCCACATAGGGAAAGAGATGACTGGCATTCACAGAATAGGTCATTTTACCCACTGAGTCTCCTTGGTGAGTATGCCTGCCCATGGGACACAAATATCTTCATAGTGCATTTCCATTCCCATGTGTTTTCCTCAGACATCTTTGTCACCACTTTTCCAATCATGTTCCTTTGAAGTCTCTGAGAATCTCTCCTTCTAGGCAAAAATGACAGCAATTGTCCTACTTGAAGTTCTACCTCCAATGGGTTTTCTTGTACCGCTATTCTTCAAGACCAGGAATAGTGGTACAAGTCTTTCTTGTACCACCATTCTTACTCTCCTTTGCCAGTTTAATGTAATTTACATACTATTTTTCTGGCTACCAGTTAGTTCAATCATCATGAATTTTCATGTAATTACTATTTGGATTTGCTTTCTGTGAATTATGTACTCGTGCTCTACCCAGGGTTTTATTGATAACACACCTTGTTCTTGTCAATTTTTTAAATATTTTGGATATTATAGACATAATACTTTGTCACCTGTTTACAAATGTCTTTTCTTCCTACCTATGTTTTCTCTAATTACTTTTTCCTAATAGGATTTTATCAGAATTTTACAACTTAATGGAAATGGTTTTGCCTATTATTTTTCTTATATAGCTTCTTGCTTTTCAGCTAAGAATTTCTCTCCTCTGACTGTATATGTATTATCCTATATTCTTTGGAAATATTTTAACTGTTTAATTTTATTTACATAAGGTTTTAAAATCTAGAATTATTTTGTGTTTATAGTATAGGAAAGGTCCATTTTTATATGATCTTCCACAGGTTATGAAGTGTTCCAGGATTATTTATTAAATAGTTTGTCTTCTTTCAACTACATTGAATTACTACCATAATTATTTAAGAATACTGTATTAAATTTTTGTTGATAGTGGAGTCAATTACTAGATTCTCTATTCTGTTGTGATCTATTCATTTATTCTTATATCAGTTCCTATTATTTTTATTACAGTGTCATAAGTGTATGATCTGATATCTAGAAAGGCAAGTTTCCCTTTGTTGATCTTCCTTATGATACTTTTCTTGATTAAAGTGTTTAGTCTTCCATATAATCTTTAATATTATTTTACTCAGTTAAAATAAATCTATTATAGAGTATTTGTCTTTCTCTCTCTGACTTATTTCACTAAGCATAACACCCACTAGGTCCATCCACATTGTTGCAAATGGCAGAATTTCATTCTTTTTTTGGCTAAGTAATATTTCATTGTGTATATATACCACATCTTCTTCACCCATTCATCCATTGTTGGACACTTAGGTTGCTTCTATATCTTGGTAATAATAAATAATGCTGCTATGAACATTGAGTTCATGTATCTTTTCAAATCAGTGTATCACTTGATTATAAATACTTAATTTTAAAGACCATGTTTTGTATTTGTAATATGAAGAGCATTAAGCACAGAATCCTGTGATTACTGACTAATCATAAAGTAGTTAATACATTTGGCTAGAGATTTAGGAATATTAGAAGTATGTTTAGATAGGGACAGAGAAAATAATATTTTATTGGTGATATTATACTAAAGTATATGATCCTTATATGCTTCTATTTTGTTCACAGAAATATTCCTAGTGTCCAGGGCAGTGATTGGCCCAAAGTAAAGACTAAATACATGTCTGTTGAATAAATAATGATGTTGGAATTTTGAAAAATTTGAGGCATGAATTGGAAAATCACACCATGAATAATTAAATCTTTTTGGGGGGCCAGTGGGGGACTACAAATCTCTGCCCTATTCCTTTTCAATACCAGGTACCAATGTCAGGGAATTGTACAAAAAGATAGAAATCGTAGTTGCTTCCCTCTGCAAGTTTACTACCTTTTCAGATAGACACATACATATACATACATGCACCCAAAAGCATACATGTGCAGTTACATAACAGCATGTGAGTTATTGAACATGTACATAAAACCTGCACACTGCCACGTGAATGAAGAGTGCCCAGAAGTGGCTCCAGTCCTGTCTGTGGCACATTGTCTGCTCTGCTTGCTGCTTCTCAGCTATGTGTCTGCATTCAGGTGTCATATGCACCCAAAGGGCCAAATATACACAGTCAGCAGAACACGCTGGCATGGAGACATATTGTGTCTCCTCATGCAGCCAAATTTATTAGAATCCCAGATTGAAGATAACATAAAGATGCAGCAAACATCCCTCCCAGAAAATCAAAACCAGAACAAACTAAAGGACCATGTTGTTAATCCATAGGATGTTTATGAAAGATAGATATGTATTTACTAAAACTCTAAGCCCTTTGGTTAATTTATATACATGTTATTTTTCACTTATTCTTCAAGTCGAACTCATTTCAAAGCAATAGAAAATAAAAAGAGAAAAAAATGTTTTATTCTTTCTTATCTTCTTTCTATATATGTGCTGCCCATTTAATTCCCGTTTTAAATTCTTTTGTGATCGTCATGAGCAGCGAGGAGTACTTCTCTCTAATATAATGTTCTGTACACTGTGTCCTGCCTATAACATAGACTGTTTCATAATAGTGATCTATTATGATATAAATAATTGTCTGAAATTTCAGTACACAAAGCCTGAATCTGTGAAAGTACAATTACATTGCCTAGGGACATAGCAAACTTAAATGAGACCTGGTTTGAACCTAAACATCTATTTGAAATTTGACCAGCAAACAACCAACATTGAATGGAATAGAGGGATGTACAAAAAACACAATCAGCCTGCACTGTCACAGAAAGCCCCTGAGATGGTTCTGAGTTCTCCAGTAGGTGGATATCTACTGTGTAATCCGCCCAATTCTACAGCTTTCCCGCAAAACACCTTTTTAGATCAAACTGTGACACAAGGATAAATGTCATTTATGTGGAATATTGGTTTATTTATAAATGAAAATAGTAAACATTTAATGACTTTAAGCTGAAGTAAAATGTGTGTTGAAGTAATCATATTTTAGGGTTGCTATTCTATCTAGAATCCACAGGCATGCAGAAAACATCATCTCAAGTTTTGAAAAATAACACTTTGATGCATATAGCTTTAAATAGCACGAGGGCATATGTTTCAGTACAGCCAACCTCTGCTTACACAGTGGATATAATTACCAAATCCTGCTTTTAGAATGCTGACTACTGCTAGCATCCCCTCAGGACTTGTAAAGAAATGAGAAACCAGAAGCGAGAAGAAGCCAGAATCTAGAAGAAGTTAACAATTATCTAGGCTTCATTTTAGAGGTGACCCTAAGAAGTTGAGAGAGTTGTCCTATGTCACACAGGTCATGAGAGACAAAGGAGGAACAAGATTGGGAATCCCAGGAGAGTGAGTTTTCCAACAGGAATGAGTTTGCTAGAATTAAGGGACAATCAGATTTGGAATAGGCCCTCTTGGTGGCAGTCATTGGGAGTGAGGCAGTTTGCCAATGCCAGACTTATGACAAAAGTGAGTTTATTTTCAAGAGTAGCTTCTCTTTCTTACTTTCTTTTAATGACCTTTATTTTTTTTAAATAAATATTGTGTCCAATATGACTACAAGTTATCCAAAGGGAAGATCTTCCAGTTCTCTGGGTGAGAAATAAAGTCAAGTGCACATACACCCATACTAGCTAAGTTAATATACATCTAGCAGCTGATAGGTTTTTTTTTTAACATCTTTATTGGAGTATAATGCTTTACAATGGTGTGTTAGGTTCTGCTTTATAACAAAGTGAATCAGCTATACATATACATATATCCCCATATCTCCTCCCTCTTGCGTCTCCCTCCCACCCTCCCTATCCCACCCCTCTAGGTGGTCCTAAACACCGAGCTGATCTCCCTGTGCTATGCAGCTGCTTCCCACTAGCTATCTATTTTACACTTGGTAGTGTATATATGTCAATGCTACTCTCTCAGTTCACCCCAGCTTCCCCCTTCACCACCCCATTTCCTCAAATCCATTCTCTATGTCTGCATCTTGATTCCTGTCCTGCCCTAGTTTCACTAGTTCTAGTTTCACTAGAACCTTTTTTTTTTTTAGATTCCATATACATGTGTTAGCATACGGTATTTATTTTTCTCCTTCTGATTCATTTCACTCTGTATGACAGACTCTAGGTCCATCCACCTCACTACAAATAACTATTTCATTTCCTTTTTATGGCTAATATTCCAGTGTATATATGTGCCACATCTTCTTTATCCATTCATCTGTCAATGGACACTTAGGTTGCTTCTATGTGCTGGCTATTGTAAATAGAGCTGCAATGAACATTTTGGTACATGACTCTTTTCGAATTATGGTTTTCTCAGGGTATATGCCCAGTAGTAGGGATTGCTGGGTCATATGGTAGTTCTATTTGTAGTTTTTTAAGGAACCTCCATACTGTTCTCCATAGTGGCTGTATCAATTTACATTCCCACCAACAGTGCAAGAGGGTTCCCTATTCTCCACACCCTCTCCAGCATTCATTGTTTGTAGATTTGTTGATGATGGCCATTCTGACTGGTGTGAGATGATATCTCATTGTAGTTTTGATTTGCATTTCTCTAATGATTAATGATGTTGAGCATTCTTTCATGTGTTTGTTGGCAATCTGTATATCTTCTTTGGAGAAATGTCTATTTAGGTCTTCTGCGCATTTTTGGCTTGGGTTTTTTGTTTTTTGATATTGAGCTGCATGAGCTGCTTGTAAATTTTGGAGATTAATCCTTTGTCAGTTGCATCATTTGCAAATATTTTCTCCCATTCTGAGGGTTGTCTTTTTGTCTTTTTTATGGTTTCCTTTGCTGTGCAAAAGCTTTTAAGTTTCATTAGGTCCCATTTGTTTATTTTTGTTTTTATTTCCATTTCTCCAGGAGGTAGTCAAAAAGGATCTTGCTGTGATTTATGTCATAGATGGCAGTTGATAGATTTCTGAGGAAATAAGAAAGCATAGAGAAATTCTCCTGCAATCTAATCCAAACTGTTTCTTTTGCCTTGCCGACATTCTGCTCTGCCAAGCTCTCTTATCATAAATGCCTTCACCAAGCAAAAGTGACTAACTAGAAACTTGTGTTGTCTTCTTTAGCTTCTCTTTCCCCTCCTCTATCATTTGGCCTGAAAATATAGTCTAAAAAACATTGAAAATCATTTCAATCTTTTGTCTTATAAATTATCCTGCATTGCATAACCATTTATAAACTTCCTGTGTAATTTTTTCTCAAAACTATATGTTTAAAATGGAGGTGTTGGGTTGAAAGTTAAAATCACTTAAACTATGGTCAAAACATCTATAAAAGTTTCATCTATTTATATTTCTACCAACAATACATGAGAGGACTTGTCAATCCACCAGACATTCACATACGCACATTAGTACAGTATATTTTCTCTCATCATGAGTGTTTGACCTATTTTTCTTTATTTAATGACATTGGATTCTTTTTCACATCCTTTTTTCATTTTTTTCTAAATGTCCATCATAAAGAACTAGTTAAATATATTACTGTGTAGCCATTTAATAAGGCAGTCATTACTAAAGGTCGGGCAATTCGACATGACCTAACATGGGAAAACCTCCAATATATGTTGTTAAATTTTTTTAAATATGTCAAATAGTGTGATAACATTCGAACATTAATTTTCTCAGAAAATTACATTCTTGGATGTGCAGAAAACATCTCTGGAACTATATACAGAAAACTGGAAAGCAAGGCTGCCACTGAGAAGTATAATGGACTAAGAGACAGGGCAAGGAGGACAACTTTCTTTTACATAATATGTCACTTGGTAACTTCTGATTTATTTTCATTTTTACCATATGTATGTGGTAGCAATTTAAATAAAAATAGTAAGATCTTAAAACTGAAAAAAATAACATTAAGTGGAAATAGTAAGGAGTAAGGGAGGGTGAAATCAAAGAGCTGTCAGTGAGTCATTCCCTAAACAGTCAGTGGAGGCTGAAAACACAGTTGGCTGTAACTGTCAATGAGCAGCCAGAGGTATGATCATGACCTCCTGTGTTGGCATCCACCCCCTTGGGTGACTGGTAATTCCATTTTCTCCTAGTAGATTTTCCCTCTCCCTTGCAGGTACTCTGAGGCACATAACCAGTACAAAGAGTTTTTAGAAGGCCCGGCTAGTAGTGAGTCTTCCTCAGAGAAGTAAAGCACAACACAAGAACAAAACAAAACCTAACTCATGGGCAATAATTTTTGCCATCATGAGTTCCTAGGGATCATGTAACACTCTGGAATATATTCTTCCATAAGATGAACATCATAAATATAATATGAGCTATTTACTTATGTATTTTTAGCACAACAGAAATAGTAAGAATTACAAAGTATTTCCAACATGACTGGAAAATGAAATCGTGTGTAATCCCCTCTTACAGATAAATCAAATGTTAGTATTTTGGTTTTTCATACATATAAATACATACATTACATACTTTGCATGCTCCATATGCTTTTTAAATTTTTGCATGAATATATATATTAACTTTTGTATATTTCATGCATCTATTTTTACATACTCAGGATAATACTTTTTAAAAATATTTTTACAAATAGTTACAAATAGTTATCGCAGGGAATGCTTTCAGAGGAAGTGAAATATATGTTGAGGTCAGAAGTATTTAGGATTATTCTATTCTCTTTAAGTGTGATTATTGAGGAATTTTCTTACTTTGGACAGGGTTTGACAGGCTTTAATATTAGGTTATGCTAGCTTTGTAAAAGCCATTTGAAACCTCTCCATTGTGTGTGTGTGTGTGTGTGTGTGTGTGTGTGTATGTTTAAAAGAATTTAGAAAGCACTGCAATGAAAGTTTGTATATAATATTCTCCAACGCTGTCTAGGCCCAGAAACTTCTAGGAAGGTAGATTTTTGACATAAATGTTATTGTTATATTTAGTTATCTATTCCTTCTTGGCTTCATGTTAATAATACATGTTTATTCATAACCTATCCAATTCAAGGAAATTGTCAAGTGTATATTTTTTTTTTTTTTTTTTGCGGTACGCGGGCCTCTCACTGTTGTGGCCTCTCCCGTTGCGGAGCACAGGCTCCGGACGCACAGGCTCAGTGGCCGTGGCTCACGGGCCCAGCCGCTCCGCGGCATGTGGGAATCTTCCCGGACCAGGGCACGAACCTGTGTCCCCCGCATCAGCAGGCGGACTCTCAACCACTGCGCCACCAGGGAAGCCCTCAAGTGTATATTTTTAATCTCTTCAGTTTTCATACACCCTCTTCATTTTCAAATATTTGAGGAGTAGGGTAGTGAATTGCTTTTGTTCTTTTATACCTGATTTCAACTGTACGTTTAACTGACTTGTTTTCTAGAACCAACTCTTGAACTTCACTTAAAATTAAAAATTTACTTAGATTTATAATTATACTCCTTGATGCTTTCTGATTCTATTGTTATCTTTATTACTCACTTGCTCCTAAGTATTAATTTTCTAAATTTAAAATTTATATGCTTATTTATTTTTCTTCTTTTATTTTTAAATAATGAAGACTTTCAGAGATAGATTGCATTATCGATCCATATTGAACTTTATTTCATAAAGCAAGGATATATTATACAAATCTCTAAAGCCTTTAAAATATTTGCAATTTAAAAATTATGCTTGCAGCCACATAAAATGTACTAGCCATATCGATTTTAGAAAAATCTCTAAAGGTCTATAAACATAGCAAGTATAAATCATAACACTAATATAATAAATTTGATGTAAGATGTATAACAGTAAAACATAATAAGGTAATAAATTATCAAAGGTATACCTTCTAAGACTTTAGAAGAACATTTGGAGATAAATTTTACTGTAAAAAGGAGACATTCAAGATGCCGGAGGAGTAAGATATGGAGATACATCAGAAATACATCTACATGTAGAACAACTCCTACAGAACACATACTGAATGCTGGCAGAAGACCTCAGGCTTCTCAAAAGGGAAGAAATTCCCCATATACCTGGGTAGGGCAAAAGAAAAAGAAAAAAACAGAGACAAAAGAATAGGGATAGGACCTGTGCCACGGGGAGGGAACTGTGAAGAAGGAAAAGACCCACACACTAGGAAGCCCCTTCACTGGTGGAGATAGGAGGTGGCGGGAGGGAAGCCTCAGAGCCAAGGAGGAGAGCACA
Source organism: Aethalodelphis obliquidens (assembly GCF_003676395.1). NCBI lineage: Eukaryota > Metazoa > Chordata > Mammalia > Artiodactyla > Delphinidae > Aethalodelphis > Aethalodelphis obliquidens. The sequence goes on along the minus strand of NW_020837945.1, from coordinate 26,686,182 downwards.
GCAATAGCGGTGCAGAGGGCAAAGCGGAGAGATTCCTGCACAGAGGATCAGTGCCAACCAATGCTCACTAGCCTGAGAGGCTTGTCTGCTCACCTGCCTGGGCGGGTGGAGCTGGGAGCTGAGGCTTGGGCTTTGGAGGTCAGATCCCAGGGAGAAGACTGGTGTTGGCTGTGTGAACACAGCCTGAAGGGGGCTAGTGCACCACAGCTAGTGGGAAGGGAGTGCAGGAAAAAGTTGGGAACTACCTACGAGGCAAGACACCATTGTTTTGGGGTGTGCGAGGAGAGGGGATTCAGAGCACCGCCTAAATGAGCTCCAGAGACTGGCACAAGCTGTGGCTATCAGCGCAGACACCAGAAATGGGCATGAAACCCTAAAACTGCTGCTGCAGCCACCAAGAAGCCTGTGTGCAAGCACAGGTCACTATCCACACCTCCCCTCATGAGATCCTATGCAGCCTGCCACTGCCAGGGTTCCATGATCCAGGGACAGCTTCCCCAGGAGAACACACGGTGAGCCTCAGGCTGGTGCAATGTCACTCCGGCCTCTGCCACCAAAGGCTCGCACTGCATTTCGTACCCTTTTCTCTCCCTGGCCTGAGTGAGCCAGAGCCCTGTAATCAGCTGCTCCTTTAACCCCCTCCTGTCTGAGCGAAGAACAGACACCCTCAGGCGACCTACACACAGAGGCAGGGCCAAATCCAAAGCTGAAGCCCAGGAGCTGTGCGAACAAAGAAGAGAAAGGGAAATCTCTCCCAGCAGCCTAAGGAGCATCGGATTAAATCTCCACAATCAACTTGATGTACCCTGCATCTGTGATACCTGAACAGACAACGAATCATCCGAAGTTGAGGTGGTGGACCTTGGGAGCAACTGTAGCCTTGGCATTTGCATTCTACATCTAATTTGTTTCTGGTTTTATGTTTATCTTAGTTTAGTATTTAGAGTTTATTATCATTGGTAGATTTGTTTATTGATTTGGTTGCTCTCTTCCTTTTTTTTTTTATAGTTACATGTATTTTTTTCTCTTTTTGTGAGTGTGTATGTGCATGCTTCTTTGTGTGATTTTGTCAGTATAGTTTTGCTTTTACCATTTGTCCTAGGGTTATGTATATCCATGTTTCTTTATTTTTGTGTTTTTTTAGTGTGGTTCTTAGCACTTGTTATCATTTGTGGATTTGTTTTTTGGTTTGGTTGCTCTCTTCTTTCTTTCTTTTTTTATTACTTTTAATTTTTTATTTTACTAACATTTTTATATTATTATCTTTTTTGCTCTTTCTTTCTTTCTTTTTTTCTTCCTTTTCTTCTGAGCTGTGTGGCAGACAGGGTTTTGGTGCTCCAGCCAAGTGTCAGGCCCATGCCTTTGAGGTGGGAGAGCCGAGTTCAGGACACTGGTCTAGCAGACACCTCCCAGTTGCACATACTATCAAATGGCAAAAGCTCTAGCAGAGATCTCCAGCTCAGCAGTAAGACCCAGCTCCACTCAATGACTAGCAAGCTACAGTGCTGGACACCATATGCTAAACAACTAAAAAGCCAGGAACATAATCCCATCCATTAGTAGAGAGGCTGCCTAAAATCGTAATAAGGTCACAGACACCCCAAAACACACCACCGGATGTGGTTTTGCCCACCAGAAAGACAAGATCCAACCTCATTCGCAGAACACAGGCACTACTCCCGTCCACCAGGAAGCCTTCACAAACCACTGAACCAACCTTAGCCACTGGGGGTAGACACCAAAAACAACGGGAACTATGAACCTGCAGCCTGCCAAAAGGAGACACCAAACACAGTAAGATAAGCAAAATGAGAAAACAGAAAAACACACCGCAGATGAAGGAGCAAGGTTAAAACCCACCAGACCAAACAAAAAGAGGAAATAGGCAGTCTACCAGAAAAGAATTCAGAATAATGATAGTAAAGATGATCCAAAATCTTGGATATAGAATGGAGAAAATAAAAGAAACATTTAACAAGGACGTAGAAGAACTAAAGAGCAAACAAACAGTGATGAACAACAAAATAAATGAAATTAAAAATTGTCTAGAAGGGATCAATAGCAGAATAACTGAGGCAGAAGAACACAGAAGTGACTGGGAAGATAAAATAGTGGAAATAAAAACCTCAGAGCAGAATCAAGAAAAAAGAATGAAAAGATTTGAGGACAATCTCAGAGACTTCTGGGAAAACAATAAACCCAACAACATCCAAATTATAGGGGTCACAGAAGAAGAAGAGAAAAAGAAAGGGACTGAGAAAATATAGGAAGAGATTATAGTTGAAAACTTCCCAAATGTGGGAAAGGAAAGAGTCAATAAAGTCCAGGAAGTGCAGAGAGTCCCATGCAGGATAAATCCAAGGAGAAACACTCCAAGACACATATTAATCAAACTATCAAAAATTAAATACAAAGAAAAAATATTAAAAGCAGCAAGGGAAAAACAACAAATAACATACAAGGGAATCCCCATCAGGTTAACAGCTGATCTTTCAGCAGAAACTGTGCAAGCCAGAAGGGACTGGCAGGACATATTTAAAGTGATGAAAGGGAAAATCCTACAACCAATATTATTCTACCCAGCAAAGATCTCACTCACATTTGACAGAGAATTTAAAAGCTTTACAGACAAGCAAAAGCTAAGAGAATTCAGCACCACCAAACCAGCTTTACAACAAATGCTGAAAGAACTTCTCTAGGCAGGAAACACAAGAGAAGGAAAAAACCTACAATGACAAACCCAAAACAATTAAGAAAATGGTAATAGGAATATACATATTGAAATTTACCTTAAATGTAAATGGATTAAATGCGCCAACCAAAGGAAATAGACTGGCGGAATGAATACAGAAATGAGACCCATATATATGCTGTCTACAAGAGATCCACTTCAGACCTACAGACAAAGACAGACTGAAAGTGAGGGGATGGAAAAATATATTCCATGCAAATGGAAATCGAAAGAAAGCTGGAGTAGCAATTCTCATATCAGACAAAATAGAGTTTAGAATAAAGACTATTACTAGAGACAAAGAAGGAAACTACATAATGAACAACGGATCTACCTAAGAAAAAGATATAATAATTGTAAATATTTATGCACCCAACATAGGAGCACCTCAATACATAGGCAAATGTTAATAGCCACAAAAGGGGAAAATGTGAGTAACACAATCATAGTAGGGGACTTTAACACCCCACTTTCACCAATGGACAAAGCATCCAAAATGAAAATAAATAAGGAAACACAAGCTTTAAATGATACATTAAACAAGTTGGACATAATTGATATTTATAGGACATTCCATCCAAAATCAACAGAATATGCTTTCTTCTCAAGTGCACATGGAACATTCTCCAAAACCAATCACATCTTGGGTCACAAATCAAGCCTTGGTAACTTTAAGAAAATTGAAATCCTGCAAAGTATCTTTTCTGACAAAAACACTATGGGACTAGATATCAGTTACAGGAAAAAAAACCTGTAAAAAATACAGACACATGGAGGCTAAGCAACTCACTCCTAAATAACCAAGAGATCATTGAAGAAATCAAAGAGGAAATCAAAAAATACTTAGAAACAAATGACAACAAAAACACGATAACCCAAAACCTATGGATGCAGCAAAAGCAGTTCTAAGATGGAAGTTTATAGCAATACAATCCTATATCAAGAAACAAGAAACATCTCAAATAAACAACTTAACCTAACACCTGAAGCAATTAGAGAAAGAAGAACAAAATAAGCCCAAAATTAGCAGAAGGAAAGACATAAAAAAGATCAGATCAGAAATAAATGAAGGAAAAAAATAGCAAAGATCAATAAATCTAAAAACTGGTTCTTTGAGAAGATAAACAAAATTGATAAACCATTAGCCAGACTCATCAAGAAAAAAAGGGAAAACATTGAAATCAATAGAATTAGAAATGAAAAAGGAGAAGCAACAACTGACACTGCAGAAATACAAAGGTTAATGAGAGATTACTACAAGCAACTATATGCCAATAAAATGGACAACTTGGAAGAAATGGACAAATTCTTAGAAATGCACAACCTTCCAAGAATGAACCAGGAAGAAATAGAAAATATGAACACACCAATCACAAGCACTGAAATTGAAACTGTGAATAAAAATCTTCCAACAAACAAAAGCCCAGGACCAGATGGATTCACAGGCGAATTCTATCAAACATTTACAGAAGAGTTAACACCTATCCTTCTCACACTCTTCCAAAATATAGCATAGTGAGGAATACTCCGAAACTCATTCTACGAGGCCACCATTACCCTGGTACCAAAACCAGAAAAAGATATCACAAAGAAAGAAAACAACAGGCCAATATCTCTGATGAACATAGATGTAAAAATCCTCAGCAAACTACTAGCAAACAAAATTCAACAGCACACTAAAATTATCCTGCACTATGATCAAGTGGGGTTTATCCCAGGAATGCAAAGATCCTTCAATATACGCAAATCAATCAATGTGATACACCATATTAACAAATTGAAGGAGAAAAGCCATAAGATCATATCAATAGATACAGAAAAAGCTTTCGACAAAATTCAACACCCATTTATGATAAAAACCCTCCAGAAAGTAGGAATAGAGAGAACTTATCTCGACATAAAAAAGGCCATATATGACAAACCCACAGGCAACATCATTCTCAATGGGGAAAAACTGAAACCATTTCCACTAAGATCAGGAACAAGACAAGGTTGTCCACTCTTGCCACTATTATTCAACATAGTTTTGGAAGTTTTAGCTATAGCAATCAGAGAAGAAAAAGAAATAAAAGGATTCCAAGTCAGAAAAGAAGAAATGTGAAAATGACGATACTACCCATAGCAAACTACAGATTCAATGCAATCCCTATCAAACTACCAATGACATTTTCCACAGAACTAGAACAAAAATTTCACAATTTGTATGTAAACACAAAAGACCCTGAATAGCCAAAGCAATCTTGAGCAAGAAAAACGGAGCTGGAGGAATCAGGCTCCCTGACTTCAGACTATACTGCAAAGCTACAATAATCAAGACAGTAATATAGAAAACATAAATATAGATCAATGGGACAAGATAGAAAGTGCAAGAGATAAACCCATGCACATATGGTCACCTTATCTTTTGATAAAGAAGGCAAGAATATACAGTGGAGAAAAACAGCCTCTTCAATAAGTGGTGCTGGGAAAACTGGACAGCTACATGTAAAAGAATGAAATTAGAACACTACCTAACACCATACACAAAAATAAACTCAAAATGGATTAAAGACCTAAAGGTAAGGTCAGACACTATAAAACTCTTATAGGAAAACATAGGCAAAACATTCTATGACATAAATCACAGCAAGATCCTTTTTGAACCACCTTCTACAGTAATGGAAATAAAAACAAAAATAAACAAATGGGACCTAATGAAACTTAAAAGCTTTTGCACAGCAAAGGAAACCATAAAAAAAGACAAGCCTCAGAATTGGAGAAAATATTTGCATACGAAGAAACTGACAGTGGATTAATCTCCAAAATTTACAAGCACCTCATGCAGCTCAATATCAAAAAACCAAACAACCCAAGCCAAAAATGGGCAGAAGACCTAAATAGACATTTCTCCAAAGAAGATATACAGATTGCCAACAAACACGTGAAAGGTTGCTCAACATCACTAATCATTAGAGAAATGCAAATCAAAACTACAATGCGGTATCACCTCACACCAGTCAGAATGGCCATCATCAAAAAATCTACAAACAATAAATGCTGGAGAGGGTGTGGAGAAAAGGGAACCCTCTTGCACTGTTGGTGGGAATGTAAATTGACACAGCCACTATGGAGAACAGTATAGATGTTCCTTAAAAAACTAAAAATAGAACTTCCATATGACCCAGCAATCCCACTACTGGGCATATACCCTGAGAAAACCGTAATTCAAAAAGAGTCAACTACTACAATGTTCATTGTAGATCAATTTACAATAGCCAGGACATGGAAGCAACCTAAGTGTCCATCGACAGATGAATAGATAAAGAAGATATGACACATATATACAATGGAATATTACTCAGCCGTAAAAAGAAACAAAATTGAGTTATTTGTAGTGAGGTGGATGGACCTAGAGACTGTCATACAGAGTGAAGTAAGTCAGAAAGAGAAAAACAAATACCATATGCTAACACATATATATGGAATCAAAAAAAAAAAGGTTCTGAAGAAGCTAGGGGCAGGACAGGAATAAAACCGTAGGCATAGAGAATGAACTCGAGGACACGGAGGGGGAAGGGTAAGCTGGGACAAAGTAAGAGAGTGGCATGGACTTATATATACTACCAAATGTAAAATAGATAGCTAGTGGAAAGCAGCACATAGCACAGGCAGATCAGCTCAGTGCTTTGTGACCACCTAGAGGGGTGGGATAAGGAGGGTGGGAGGGAGACGCAAGAGAGAGGAGATATGGGGATATATGTATACATATAGCTGATTCACTTTGTTATACAGCAGAAACTAACGCAACCTTGTAGAGCAATTATACTCCAATAAAGGTGTTAAGAAAAGAAATTGTACTGTAGCAAAGTCCTTTACTATATCCCTTAATAATGGATTTAAGCTTAAAGTTGAGATAATTTCTTTAACAAAAAATACCTCCAGTGAAACTGAATATTAAAATACCTCACAAAGGTACCTTTTAAAGTAATATTTTAGAGAGAATTCTCAATATAATCTCTTATTTTCATTTCTTCATTATTTTACTTTTATCTCCCCCCCCACCCTCCACCCAACACACTTCATAATGCCCAATATAAGTATAGCTTGGAAAATAACACAAAGGTGACATGGGAATTGTGATTGATGGGATACATCACTAAAGCTCTCCTTTGTTGAAATATAGCTATGAAGGTATTAATAAAACTACTGGCTTTCAACTGCCGAGTCATCATATAAACTGGTGCCAAGAGCAGCAGTATGAAATGTTGTTTATTTCTTGGAAGATATTCAACATAATCCACTCCGGTCTTTAATGAGCAAGCAGATAAAGGTGGCAAGAACTTAACTACAGGATTTTATTTGGTAATATCAAATAATTATGTTAACTAAATGGGTCATTACAAAAAATAATTTGTACTGTTGCTATTTATCTACAATTTGTATCTACTTTCTTAATGTAGGTTCTTCATGGATTGGGGTAAATTTGTAAACAACTGAGTTTCTTCTCTGTAAGTAGGTATTTTCAAAACATATTTTGAAGGAGTAGTTTTCTCTTGTGAGTTTGAAATGGATGGTAAGCAGAATTTAACATAAAATGAAAGAACTTGTGATAAAAACATAAAGTTTTAAAGAAAGATTTATCTTTTCTACTTTGGATTCTTACCTTTTCCTTCTTTTAAACAAGCAAAATTTGCTGGTTGACAGCAAAAATTTGAAGAAATAACCTATTTATCATCTAAGAATCACTGTTGTATCATAATATTCCTGGAATTATGAAATGTGTGCTCCTATTACACCTAATATGAGATAGGTGAAATATAAATATTAATAATCTTTTCTTAGCTTTTTCTGTTACTAACCCTCAAGAATTAAAAGGAATTTATTTGAAGGATGTATACATTAATTCTTATGACCTGGGCACTATTACAAAAATGTATAAGCAATCATTAAATGTCAAAGCAGTTTTTTTGGCATTTTTATTCAGTAGAATTTTTAAAACATACATCTTTAAATGTGAAAGAAGAATGTTATTTAAATCAGGAGGGAGTGTCACTTTTTGGAAATGCCCTTGTCAAACAACTACTCTAAAATAGTACAGCATGTAATTCTGAAATGCCATAGACTAATAAGAGACATTCAAATCCTGCAATTCAATTTCAGTTTTTACCTCTGGCCATGATTTCCTTTTCCATGGTCTTTGGTTTTGTTTCTTAATTCACATATGTGCATATTGACAAATTTCCTTATCTAGTAGAAATAACAAAGAGGAGATGGAAATGAACAGTAAAATAAGACAATGAGGGAAACTTCTTCATTCACACAGTTATCCATTTACACTTAGTTTATACACAACCCAGTTGAATTATAATTTTTTTTACTAATTTCAGAAAAGTATGGGAGAGGGAAGAGTAAGCTGCATGAAGTGAGAGATTAGCATTGACATATATACACTACCAAATGTAAAATAGATAGCTAGTGGGAAGCAGCCGCATAGCACAGGCAGATCAGCTCAGTGCTTTGTGTCCACCTAGAAAGGTGAGATAGGAAGGGTGGGAAGAAGACACAAGAGGGAGGAGATATGGGGATATATATATATGTGTAGCTGATTCACTTTGTTATACAGCAGAAACTAACACACCATTGTAAAATAATTATACTCCAATAAAGATGTTTTAAGAAAAGACAAAACAGAAAAGTATGGGATCCACAAGCTAAAAATTGGACTCTGGTCAAGGACTTATTTCATAATATGTATAAGATTGTAAAGTAAGTAAGGTTGAGAATAAATGTTTGCTCAGTACACCATAGATTAAAGTATAACTTTGATGTACACATGCTAACTACGGCTATATAAGTTTTGATAGTGAAATTCAAGAAAAAAGATGTTTAACTTTTCTAGCAAATAATCAAAACTTTAAGAAGGAATTGATATTTTAAAATCTAAGTCAACTAACCATTTTCATTTTGTTGAAAAACAATGTTTGTGTATGGATTTTATTATTTATTTATTTATTTTTAACGTCTTTATTGGAGTATAATTGCTTTACAATGGTGTGTTAATTTCTGCTTTATAACAAAGTGAATCAGCTATACATATACATATACCCCCGTATCTCCTCCCTCTTGCATCTCCCTCCCACCTTCCCTATCCCACCCCTCTAGGTGGACACAAAGCACTGAGCTGATCTCCCTGTGCTATGCTGCTGCTTCCCAGTATCTATTTTACATCTGGTAGTGTATATATGTCCATTCCACTCTCTCACTTCATTCCAGCTTACCCTTCCCTCTCCCCATGTCCTCAAGTCCATTTTCTACATCTGCGTCTTTATTCCTGTCCTGCCCCTAGGTTCTTCACAACCTTTTTTTTTTTTTAAGATTCCATATATATGTGTTAGCATATGGTATTTGTTTTCTCTGTCTGAGTTACTTCACTCTGTAGACAGTCTCTAGGTCCATCCACCTCACTACATATAACTCAATTTCTTTTCTTTTTATGGCTGAGTAATATTCCATTGTATATACGTGCCACATCTTCTTTACCCATTCATCTGTTGATGGACACTTAGGTTGCTTCCATGTCCTGGTTACTATAAATAGAGCTGCAATGACCATTGTGGTACATGACTATTTTTGAATTATGGTTTTCTCAGGGTATATGCCCAGTAGTGGGATTGCTGGGTTGTATGGTAGTTCTATATTTAGTTTTTTTTTTTTTTTTTTTTTGCGGTACGCGGGCCTCTCACTGTTGTGGTGTCTCCCATTGCGGAGCACAGGCACTGGATGTGCAGGCTCAGCGGCCATGGCTCACGGGCCCAGCCGCTCCGCGGCATGTGGGATCTTCCCGGACCGGGGCACTAACCCGTGTCCCCAGCATTGGCAGGCAGACTCTCAACCACTGTGCCACCAGGGAAGCCCTATATTTAGTTTTTTAAGGAACCTCCATGCCGTTCTCCATAGTGGCTCTATCCATTTACACTCCCACCAACAGTGCAAGAGGGTTCCCTTTTCTCCACACCCTCTCCAGCATTTATCGTTTGTAGATTTTTTGATGATGGCCATTCTGACAATGTTTTTGTATAGATTTTAAAACAGAAAATTTTATAGTAACATCTAAGCCTAATTTTTTAGAATTTCTGTCATTGTCCAAAGATTAGAGTCCTGACTTAACCACTCTCTTAAAGGAAACAGACTATTTAAATGGAATCTTTGATATCTTCTTCTCCTTGATATATTCTCCTTGACATCCTTGATATCCTTTAGATAATCTTTGATATCTTCTTCTCCTTGATATCCTTTAGTGCAAGGATATCCTTTATTATAAAGGATCTCCTTGATATCCTTCTCCTTGATATCCTTTAGTCAGTCCCTGACCTTTTTGGCACCAGGGATCAGTTTCATGGAAGACAATTTTTCCATGGATAGGGGGAGGGGGGGATTGTTTAGGTGGTGATGCGAGTGATGGGGAGCGATGGGGAGTGATGGGGAGCGACAGATGAAGCTTTGCTCACTCGCCCGCCACTCACCTCTTGCTGTGCAGCCCAGTTCCTAACAGGCTGCTAACCGGTACCAGTGCACAGCCCGGGGGTTGGGAACCCCTGTGTTAGTGAATCCCATTGCAGAAAGAATATAATCTAAATTACCAATTCATATTTTAAAGCCCTCATCTCAACATTTCCAAACTTATATCCCTCCACATATGTCTGCCCAACACCGACCTTCACTCTCAACCAAGGCCATCTAGTATCCAGAGTCTTCATCGCATGGCTTCCTCTCTGATTCAAGCCACATCGATACCAAGCACGGTTCTATTCACTCTTAAAGGCCGACCTTAAGTAACATCACCATGACACATTTAATTTCCTCCCAATCAGTCAATCACTCTCCTGGAATTCTATAGGATTTTAAAAAATCCATAATAGTAATATTTATCATATGCTGTTTTGTTTCATAGCTATTTACTTCATTGTTTTTGCCCTCTAATAAAGTTTGAATTTAGAAGGGCAAAGACTGCCTCTTTTTTATCTTTGTATCTCCTAAAAAACTTTACCCAGTACCTCTTGGCATATTAAATGCTATTTTTTTTCAAAAAAAATATGAATCAACAAATATGTAATTTCCTTGGAAAGTAAAAATGTGTATCACTTTATGTTCATTTTTAGACTTCTTCTGGAAATAAGAATCGGGATTCTTGATTTTCAGAAATGCTTATTTTGAAAACAGAGATGGAAAACCATAGGCCAAATCTGGACCTCCCTCCATTTTGTACAGCCTGAAAGCTAAGATTGGTTTTTAAACTTTTCAGTGTTTGAGAAAACATTAGAAGTAGAATAATATGCTGTAACATATAAAATTCAAATTTCAGTGTCCATAAAGTTTTTTTTAATTCACTATATTGAGTTATGATTGACATGTAAAAAGCTGTACATATTTTATGTATACAACTTGGTGAGTTTCAGGATAAGTATATACCTGTGAAACTATCATCATCATCAATGCCAATACCCCCCAATATTTCCCCCAGACCCCTTTGTTTTTAATATCATTATGTTTGTGTTTGTGCAGTAAGACCACTTAAGATCTGCTCTCTTAGCAAATTTTAAGCATACAATATAGCAGTGTTAGCTATAAGCACTATTGCTGTATAGGATGTCTCCAGAACTTATTTATCTTGCATAACTGAAACTTTGTATCCTCCCAAGGTGTCACTCCTCCAATCCCCTGGAAATCATCATTCTACTCTCTGCTTATATGTTTGATTCTCTTAGATTCTACATATAAGTGAGGTCATACACTATTGGTGGGAATGTAAATTGGTATAGCCATTATGGAAAATAGTACGGAGGTTCCCTAAAAAATTAAAAATAGAACTACCATATGATCCAATGATCTGACTTCTGGGAATTTATCTAAAAGAACTGAAATCAGGATCTTGAAGAGATACTTGCATTCCCATGTTCATGATTGCATTATTCCCAGTAGCCAAGAGGTAAAAACAAACTAAATATTCATTGATGGATGAATGGGTAAAGAAAATGTGATATATATATACAATGGACTATTATTCAACTTTAAAACAAAGAAGGAATCTCTGCCATTTGTGACAACTTGCTTGAATCTAGAGGACATTATGCCAAGTGAAATAAGCTAGACACAGAAATACAAATACTGTATGATCTCACTTTATATGTGGAATCTAAAATAGTCATAAATAAAGTTTTATTGGAATATAGCCCTGCTATATTTAAGTATGACCTGTGGCTGCTTTTGTGCTATAACAGCAGGGTTCAGTAGTTATGACAGAGATTGTATGGCCCAAGGCACCTGAAATATTTACTATTTGGCTCTTTACATGAAAAAATTTTACCAATATCTCTTTTAGAGTATTTAATTTGTAGAGTTCATCATACGGATTTTCACTTTTATGTTTGCTATAATAAAACATTTGATTATTTGGGCCAGATTATGACCTTCTACTTGAAAGAATAGAAAAGTGATAATATAAAAACAAAACTGGACAGCCAACTTGTACTTGAAGAATTCTCTCCAAAAGTTATACCTTCAAAAGTTATATTATACCTTGAATAACTGAGTTACCCTGGTATTATAAAAGAGATTATAAAATGTCATCACTTTCACATAAAATATATTTTACTTACATATAAAGCCAATATTCAGGAAATGGTCACTAAGCACATACTATGTACAACGAGTAGAAGTGAGCAGTGAAGAAAAGGAGACAAATGTAAGAGAAATTCCAGAAATCAAGGTAACAACATTAGGAAATTGACTGGATTACGGACAATGAGAAGGGTAGGAGCCAAAGTTCTCTGACTCTTCAACCCTGGGTGAGTAGGAGGTTAGTGGTGTCTTTAACAGATGTAAAGTTCACAGCAAGTAAAACAATGTTGAGGAGCATAACAGTCAATTTAGGAGGTACCATTCTGGGGCACTCATGTGATATCCAGAAAGAGGTATTCGGGTGTTAAACAGACAACTGTAAATATGACACTCAAGCTCGGGATATACCTTTGGGTGTCATCCCCATACACATAATAGTTGAAATCAATGCAAGTATAAAGACAAAGAAGAGTTAAGGAAAGAAATTTGGTAGAATGTATATAAGATCCGCTAAGAGTAAGAATTAATAGAAAAAACAAACAAGTAGTTGGAGCAGCAGAAGAGCATGATGAAATGAAATTTTCAAGAGTACAGAGGTAATCAATGTAGTATACCTTGTAACAGAGAGGCTGAGGAAATGTAATATATAGATATGTCACTGGATTTAAAAATGAATTTGAAAAAGAATAGATACATGTATATGTATAATTGAATCACTTGCTGTACACCTGAAACTAACACAACATTGTTAATCAACTATACTACAATATAAAATAAAAAGTAAAAAAAAAATGAGGATACCATTGGGAATACAGGCATACCTTGAAGATATTGTGGGTTTGGTTCCAGACTACTGCAATAAAGCAAATATCACAATAAAGGGAGTCACACAAATTTGTTCGTTCCCCAGTTCATATGAAATTTATGCTTATACTATACTGTGCAATAGTGTTATGTCTAAAAAGATGTACATACCTTAATTTAAAAATACTTTATTGCTATCAACACTCCAGTGAGGTATCAACCTCACACTGATCAGAATGGCCATTATCAAAAAGTCTACAAATCATAAATGCTGGAGAGAATGTGGAGAAAAAGGAACCCTCCTATACTATTGGCAGGAATGTAAACTGTTGCAGCCACTATGGAAAACAGTCTGGAGATTCCTTAAAAAACTAAAACTAGAACTACCATACGATCCAGCAATCACACTCCTGTGCATATATCCAGAAAAGAAGAAAACTCCAATCCAAAAAGATACATGCACCCCAATGTTCACAGCAGCACTATTAACAATAGCCAAGACATGGAAAAAAGCCAAGTGTCCATCAACAGATGATTGGCTTAAGAAGATGTGGTATATATGTACTATGGAATATTACTCAGCTGTAAAAAATGAAATATTACCATTTGCAGCAACATGGATGGACCTAGAGATTATTATACTGAGTGAAGTAAGTCAGAGAGAGGCAAATATTATATGGTATCACTTATATGTGAAATTTAAGAAATAATACAAATAAATCTATTTATAAAACACAAACAGACTCACAGACATAGAAACCAAAGTTATGGTTACCAAAGGGAAAAGGGGGTGGGGAGGGATAAATTAGGAGTATGGGATTAACAGATACACACTACTATATATAAAATAAATAACAAGGATTTACTGTATATAGCACAGGGAACTACATTCAATATCTTATAATAACCTATGATGGAAAAGAATCTGTAAAAGAATACATATATCTGAATCACTTTGCTGTACATCAGAAACTAACACAATATTGTAAATCAACTATAGTTCAATTTTAAAAAATACTTTATTGCTAAAAAATACTAACCATTATCTGAGCCTTCAGCAAGTCATAACATTTTTGCAGTAGTAACATCAAAGATTACTGATCACAGATCACCATAACAAATATAATAATAATGATAAAGTTTGAAATATGGCAAGAATTATAAAAATGTGACACAGAGACACAAAGTGAGAAAATGATACTGGAAAAATGGTTCTGGTAGACTTGTTTGATGCAGGGTTACCACAAACCTTCAATTTTTAAAAAACACAATAGCTGCAAAGTGCAATCAAACAACGTATGCCTGTACTACCCTAAGATCCAGGGAGGTAGGCTCCCTCACATCACTAGGGAGCCCTTGGAATGTGGTTCCACTCACACAACATTGTGGTAAAGTAGACACAAGCAACTCCTTCTCTCGATATTTGGCCCTCAGCTCTGGAAATATGTGATCAATAACCCCAAATATTGACTTTAATTACCCCAGAAACACTTCTGATCAGGGCTCTATGTGCTCTAAAGAATGGCAGTTGAATCTCGGCACTGTCAAAGTCTGTGGGTTGTGCTACTATCAAAGATGGGAAGGGAGGTTGGGAGGATTTGAATGACAGAGAGCTTAGGAAAGGAAAATTCAGAAACTAAACTTTTCAAATCTTTCCTCTCAAATCTCATAAATGCAATAAACTCTTGCTTTATGAAATGTGGTTTCCCAGTGGTGTCGATATTCATTTTCTTCTTTTTTCATTATATTCCAGTTTGTGTGAGGTGCTTACATATTAATGCTGTATTTGCAGCAGTTGTAATAGTGATTGGGGAACATTTGACAATAGTGCATAATTTACTGCTCTTAAACTCTTATATAAGTGGGTTTAGAATAATATGCTTGAACAATAATATCAATTTTTATATTTCCAGATAGGTAGACATTGAAGTCTAGAATGGCTAATAGTTATATTTTTATGAAGTATTTTTATTTTTAAAAAATTATGATTTAATTAAATTTTCCAATTTTGAAATTTTCTAAATTTTTAGATTTAAACATTTTTCCTTAAAATGTTCATATTTATTAATTATAACTTTCTCTTTACATTTAATAGATTTTTTTTTATTTTGGAAGAAAAATACATTTAACATTTAATTAATTTTAACTTTTCACTCTTACATGTACTTAATATTTTTACTAAAATATGTTCAAATTTTATCAATTTGTAAATTAAATTGTACTTAATTTTTAATCTCTCCGATACTGAGAATGAGTACAAGTTGATATATTGATAGAAATAGAAAAGCAGAACTCAAAAAAGATAAAAATCTGAAAAAATAAAAGAAACAGAATATATTCAAAGAGAAGGATTACTTACATTTTTTAAAACAGGAAATAACAAAAGGGAGCTGACTTCTGTAGAGCATGATTTACGTAAATCTTACAAACAGAACATTAAAAAATTTTATTTTAAAAAGTTGTAACTGCTGATCAAAACAATGAGAATGAGCAATATAATTATTCTTATCAGATTCACAAGTGGAACAGGCTTAACAAAATCAATGCAACTTCTAAATATTTAATAAAGATTTTACTGCTGATCAAAATGATGAGATTGAGGAAGATAATTTTTAATATCAGATCTATAACAGTGCAACTCTTGCCTGCTATTTAAAAGATAAAAATTAGTTTTATAAAAACACAAAATTGCAAAAAAGAAAAATTGCACCACTAGTTTTGGTACGTTTATTAAATTATGACCCTGGAAAATGACTTTTTCACCTTTTCACAGTATGAGAATGGTTCTAGCTAAACACAATCTGACTCAACTTAAAATTTGAGAATTTTCCATTGGACGAACACAGTAGAAAATTCAATATTTCATTAAACACCCAAATTATTTCAAATGAAGAAAAGACATACAGAACTTCAATATCATATTTCAAGTTGTTGTCACATTTCACAATTGTTAAGATCAGTTTTGGCCAAAGCTGTTACTGGAAAAACTTTGATTTTCAATTAAAATAATGTGAAACTTCACTTACACAGAAAAGAAAACCACACATTTAATTACTAGAACTGAAGTAAAAAGGGATGAATAAATAGCAAATGACCAATAGTATTAAACAAGTATAAATAAACAGTAATATAAAATATTATGTTATTAAAGAATATGTAATTTGGTCAATAATTAGCTAATCATAATGATGCTTTTCAAACCACAAACAGCACAGTGATTATAGAAAACAATAAAAGTTTCTAGTTCAGTAGAAATCATTTCAAAATTGATGTTAAAGTGGACAAACATGTGAGATATATTTTAAAAGATAAAATATTATCACTATTTAGAATTGAGAAATCAAAATCAGATTATTAACTTAATGGATAATAAAGTGAGAGAAGAAACTTTACACTAAATTTAAAAGTATTATTTATCTGTTCAGCCTGATTGTACAGGAAAAAAATATAAACTGAAAATGACATTTATTGGGCATATTATTGAATTATCAGAGGAAGAAAATAGGAAGCTGGAAATTAATCAGTATTTCACTGTTTTTACACTTGTTATTTTTAAAAAGTAAACGTTTTGACTTGAAGAACTGAAGGAAACAACTGGTATTTTGAGCCTTGGGTAAAAAGATTATGGAGGCAAACAGTATGATATTGTCATTAGAATGATTGATTAAGGAGGCTTTAATAAGAAGAAATGAAATTGAGTTATTTGTAGTGAGGTGGATGGTCCTAAAGTCTGTCATACAGAGTGAAGTAAGTCAGAAAAAGAAAAACAAATACCGTATGCTAACACATATATATGGAATCAAAAAAAAAAAATGGTTCTGAAGAACCTAGGGGCAGGACAGGAATAAAGACACAGATGTAGAGAATGGACTTGAGGACACAGGGAGGGGGAAGGATAAGCTGGGACGAAGTGAAAGAGTGGCATGGACATATATACACTACCAAATGTGAAATAGATACCTAGTGGGAAGCAGCCGCATAGCACAGGGAGATCAGCTTGGTGCTTTGTGACCACCTAGAGGGGTGGGATAGGGAGGGTGGGAGGGAGACACAAGCAAGAGGGAGGAGATATGGGGATATATGTATACATATAGCTGATTCACTTTGTTATAAAGCAGAAACTAACACACCGTTGTAAAGCAATTAGACCCCAATAAAGATGTTAAAAAAAAAAAAAGCTGCAACACTCTGCTCCTATGGCTGGTTAAAAGGCCTGAGTTAGTAAACGTTGTTTACTTCACAACCTATCCTATGGTCCCCTTACACTCTGCCAGCACCTCAGCTCAGACCACTCTTGACACCTACTGTCACAGACTGGCACCTTTGGAAACAGATTCCAAGATTTGTGTGCAGGAATTTTATTTGGACATGTTCGAGATCAGAAGCTATGAAGTGAAGAAGCAGAACCAGGCAGAGGGAGAATTTGAAGAGTGATAGAGTCACAGCAAAGACCTTAGCTGATTCTATGGCTTTGCAGTTGGGATAGTTCTTCAGAGATATTCTGTATTGAGACATGGGGGCAGGCCTTACTACCTCTGCATGACTAATTACTGGATTGGGCTGTTCCCAGGTAGAGGGCTTGACTTTAGGTGGGTAGACTTTCTTCAGCTAAGAGCAAGGCTTAGATAGACAAGAACTCAACTAGAAACAGTTGGTTGCCAAGACTCCCAAACGCAGGAGAAATGAACACCTCGGTCCCAAAGGAAATAATCTGGAGAGTGCACCATGACATCTACTATAACCACAGTCTTTCAGGGCTTCCTTGAGAGCTTCTGGCCACTTCTAGCTGGTGCTGGTATAATAATCAGATTTACCTAAACCACATTCATCCTTTCTCCTTCTCCACGGTGGTAAAACAGTGAAACATGTACGATGTTAAACTAAGTCATCCCTTTGAGCTGTTTACTGTGTCTCCCAGAGCAGCTTGGCTTGGGCTCAATCTACTATATGCCATCTCCATATTATAAAGTAATGCTGCTGTGCATATCCAGGTTTATGATTGGGTCAGTCAGATAACATACAGTTTATCCTGGACTGTTTGATTCCCATGAGCACAGGATTTTACAAAGTCAAGCATTCATTTCCCACCAGAGCCCAATAGCCCTAGAAGCTTTTCAAATGGAAATAGCTGATGGAAGAATAGGGAGCACATTGCATCACTCATAAACTGTAGATGCCTGAGCTGTGATTTCTCTTATTTGAGTTTGGAAGAGTTTCACACAACGTTGTGTCTGTCACAAATACTTTTTAAAAATCATTGGCTGTGTTAGGTTATTAGACTTAAGTGGTAAGGTGGCTTGAACAAAAACCAGCCTTGTTGCAGAGCTCTTTATTATTCAAGATCCAAGTCAATATTAGCACTTTTCCAGGTCTGGATAAGTAAATGGACTGAAGAAGGGTGACCAAGTGTAGTGCATATTGCCTCCAAAATTCAAAGAAGCCAACCAAACTATGTGTCCCTTTTATTGTGTTGGGCAGAATAACTTGTCTCATATTTTAGAAGAGTTATCTAACCATGAACCCCTAACCATGATGTGGCATACCACTGAACTTTTTCAGCATTTATCTCCCACTCTCTGGCACACATAAATCTTACTAGGATACTTACGGTGCTTGTTACTTCCTGTTCGCCACTTTCAATTAACATAATTTTTTCAAGGCAAAGAATTAAGATGATTTTTAGGCCACACCTCAGCTCACTCCCCAGAACTATTGAGCCTGAATCTTCATTTTAATAGAATTCCCAGGTACATTAAAAATTGAGAGGCACTGTCCCAGACTATATTATGTAGAAGAGCAGATTTGACTCTGCATTGAGGTAAAACAGGATAAGTACACTTTTGTCCCTATTATGTAAGCATCACCATTCTATACATGAAAATTCTATTTCTTTTCCACAATCGTCCATATTTTAGTGTGAGATACTTAGCAAGATTGAGTATTTAATTGATGTTTACAATGAAACCCTGTTAATCTTCAGTCTTACATTCACTATGAATTGAGATGAAGGATTCCTTCAAAACTGCCAACAGGGCTTCTGGATCTTCACAGGTGTTCATAATTGTTTTTTGCTCATATTTTTGCTTTTCCTAAATTTTTGCTTTTTCCATCTCTAAGGATAAACCAAATCCAGAGAATCTAACGATCTCATAATTGCTATTGTTGCCATAATTACTAGGTGCCACAGCTCCTTGATCTTCCTCCATCTGTGCTTCATCTAATGATTTGATTTGATCAATTATAATGCGACTCTTTGCTATGAATTACCCATGTCCATTGCCTTTAGCAAGGAGTTGTTATCCCTGTGTTCTTTGCATAGATGAATGATTCATTCTAGAATTCTGTTTTGAGAATCTGCTTCCTGGAACTGTTGCCTGAACCAATTACTGTGTTAGTCAAGACCAAATACGGTAAAGCTAATAATCAATATGGTCCTAGTAAGGCACACTCTAACTAGGATATTTTGAAAAATACTGAACAAAGCGAAGCCACAAGGGGACACTGAATTACCCCAGGCTTAGTAACAATGGAACTATTAATACCTCTGGGAAAATAAAAGGTGGATGGGTAGAGTTCTTATCAGAATCCAGAAGTGAAGAGTGTTATAGGCAAGATCACCTTGAAAGAATTAGTAACTTTCAGTTAAGGGTCATAGTGAGTCATAGGCACACGGTGGAATAAGTATACTGACTCCTCAGTCATTCCTCCCTCTTATCTAATTTAGGGTTTCCCATTGGCCAAACACAATAAGAAACTAGTGGACAAAAGGACCCATTGATTTAGTCCACTTAAGTCTGTCACTTGGGGCAAAGAATTGGATGCAAAAAGTGGAAAGTACACTTATAGAGGCAAACATAGCTATCTAGCACATCACGATTCAATATCAAACAAACAATGAGAAGTATAAGTGCCAAGAGTAGGAGAGAGTTAAGTTCTCAGCAGACCTTTTCCTGCCAGAAGTCAAATTACTACAGGAAGGGAAATTATAATCAGAAATTTGCTTGGTGAAAAGAGAAAAAAAGAACAAGGATGTTAATTAGATTAATGATTATAAACACTAATCTGATATACTCATCTTCACTATAGTGACATTCTTCATTCATTTTTTTTAACAACCAGATTTTGAATTTCTATTTACCAGGAAATCCTTAGTCACATATATATACATCCTTTCCATGGAGTCAGCTATTTACATGATAGCTTACTTTGTCAATCATCCCAAGACATTTCACAGATTTTATTCCTAGGTAACATCTTTTGGGTTCAGGACTTAATTGCTGTTATTTTCAGGTTTTAGTTAAAATTAAATGAGGAAGAATTCAAAGCACTAGATCAGCTCTTTAGGAAGCTTATCCAAATGGAAGTAAATATTTTAATATTATTATTATTAGATGGTACCTTAAAAAATCAGCATCATGAATATGCACATAATAGTTAAACATTAGATGGGTGGATAGATACATCAACATAAAGAGATTGAGCCTGATTACTTCCAAATGAGAAGGAACTTCTGAAAGACTGAGATTGACTACTGTAAGCAAGAAATTGATTATACAAAGGAAGAGGAAAGACCAAGTGAGGACACAGCAAAAAGGTGGCCATTTGCAAACCAAGAAGAAAGATCTCAGGAGAAACCAAGCCTATTTAGGTCTTGATCTTGGACTTCTAACCTCCATAACTGTTAGAGAATAAATTTCTTTTGTTTAATCTATGGTATTTTGTTACAACAGACTTAGAACTGAGAAGTGGGGTGCTACTGCAGAAAATATCTAAAAAAGTAGAAGTGACTTTGGAATGGAGTAATGGGTCAAGACTGGAAGAGTTTTGAGGTACATGTTAGAAAAAGCCAAGATTATCTGAAGAGATTTTTTGGTAGAAATACAGAAGATGCTTCTGGGGAAGCCTCAAGTGGAAATGAGGAACATGTTGTTGGACTCTGATGAAAGGGTGATCCTTGTTACAAAGAACTTGTATAAATTGTGCTCTAGTATTTTGTGGAAGGTAATAATCTGTGAGCAATGAAATTGGATATTTAGCTGAGGACATTTCTAAGCAAAATGTTGAAGATGCTTTATTTCTCCTTACTGCTTACAATAAAATGCAAAAGGAGATGAATTACAGAAAGAATTGTTAAACAAAATGGAAGCAGAACTTGAAAACTTGGAAAATTCTCAGTCTATCCATAATGCAAAAAAATGAGAAAGTGTGTTCAGGAGAGAACACCAAGGATGTGGCTGTGCAATCATCTGATAAAGAGATTCTGGGGAAAAAGAGTATGGAGCCTCCTTAAAAAACTAAAATTAGAGTTACCATATGATCCAACAACACCACTCCTGGGAATATATCTGGAGAAAACCATAATTTGAAAAGATACATGCACCCCTATGTTCATTGCAGCACTATTTACAATAGCCAAGACATGGAAGCAACCTAAGTGTCCACCAACAGATGAATGGATAAAGATGTTGTGTGTGTGTGTGTGTGTATATATATATATATATATATATAACAGAATATTACTCAGCCATAAAAAAGAATAAAATAATGATATTTGCAGCAACATGGATGAACAGAGATTATCATACTGAGAGAAGTAAATCATACAAAGAAAGGCAAATATCATATGATATCAATTATATGTGGGATCTAAAAACGACACAAATGAACTTATTTACAAAGCAGAAATAGAGGCATAGACAGAGAAAACAAAGTTATGGTTACCAAAGCGGGGGGGACTAAATTAGGAGTTTGGGATTAAAATTAAGAACTATATACAAAACACATAACCAAGGACCAAGGCTAAATTAGGAGTTTGGGCTTAAAATTAAGAACTATATACAAAATACATAACCAAGGAACTATATACAAAATACATAACCAAGGACAAAATACATAACCAAGAACTATATACAAAATACATAACCAAGGACCACACACACACACACACACACACAACTGAATCACATTGTTGTACACCTGAAACAAAACATTGTAAATCAACTATATTTCAATGAAAATTTTAAAAAAAACAAAGAGATTGTGGGTGTGGCTCATATGTATGAGTCTTATGTGACTCTATCTGCCTGGATTCGATAGGCCATCTCAGCAGAAGAAAGGAATAGAGATGGGGTTATTCCAGTGGAAACACTGTCAATGTGGACTAAAGGGGACAGAGAGGGAATGAAACAAAGGAAGTCTGTCAGACTTCTGGGATTCTAAAGAATAGGACAATAAGGCTATCTGGCTGGGAACATGCTAAATCCTCAAGAAAATGGAAGAATGACCATGAAAGTGACACAGAGCTCATCAGCAGGGTTGCCACCACAGGTGCAAAGGGCACAGGTCCACAAGACGATGCTGTCTCTTCCATGGTGTCAGTGGAGCAGGGCTGTCATCCAGGGCTGAGGGGGCAACACTGCCATCCCAATGGGCCCAGAAGATGAGGCTACCACATAGTAAGCCTGGAGGACAGCACATTGGGGCAGAGAGGATTATCTTGAGCCTTAAAATCTAAAGGAATTTCCCCAGCTAGGTTTTGGACTTGCTTGGGAGTACATTCTCCTTTTTAATTTCTCCCTTTTAAAATGGGAATGTCTCTCCTCTGCCTGTCACACTATTATATTTTGTGAGCACATAACTTGCCTGGTTTCACAGGTTCACAGCTGGAGAAGAATTTTACCTCAGGATGAATCACCCATACTTGATTCAGTCACAGCTAAGAAATCGATCTTAGGAACCTCCAGTTTTTTATAATGGGCTGCAAGAAAGCCTGCTCAACCTTTGCCCTGGAGAAATGCATTATCCTTATTATACTTGACAACAAAGAAACCTGTCATCTGCTCTAGAGAAAAGACCCTTTCTCTATCTTACAAGGCTGTTTGCTATACAAACCTCTTGGAAAAGACAGTCATGAGAAAAATGTGAATACCTCTGATTCCAAGAAATTCAAAACTGAGAGACCCATGGAAAATTTTCTCTCAACAATAATTATTCAATATTTATAATTGAGAGCACTCAGGTACTTACTGAGCATAAGTAAATAAAGAAGCACATAGACCTAGAAATTAAATTGCTTATAAAATTATGTAACCTTTGATGTAAACAGATTGGGACCCTTATCCTACATAAGAAAATTAGTTTAGTTTTAGGCATGGGGAATATGAAGTGCCTATAGGACATATAATAAAACTATCTAGTGGGAAATTGGAAACTGATCCAGCTGTTGAAGAAAGATTAAAAACTGGTTACACCAACATTGGAATCATTCTTATGAGAAAGTCAACTGAAGCTTTCTTCTCCCCTTTAACAAGGTCTTCTAGCCCATGGGTCAGGAAACTAGACCTCTGGGTCAAATCCTTCCCACTATCTGTTTTTTGTATAAACATAAATAAAGTTTCATTGAAACACAGACACACCAAATTATTTATGTATATCATCTATGGCTGTTTTCACATCATACCACAATGGTAGAATTTGGTAGTGTATAACCTACAAAGGCAAAAATATTCACTATCTGGCTCTTTAGAGAAAAATTTTGCTGAGCCCTGTTCTACATTCTTGAATTTATGCTGTCATGCTTGACTCTTTAGATCCTTTCCTGACAATTTTTCCTCATCCAAGCCATTTGTGAAAGTATGCAAAACTCAGGCTTATTTTAGTCTTATGTCTTGAAACCATACCTACTTTTTCTGTGAAGCTTTGAAGTTTGCCTTCCCATATTTGAGTTTACCCAAGTAATGAGAATCCAGTCAAAGAATGAGTTAAGTGTTATATTTGTGGTAAAAAATGCAATGATAGATCCAAGAAAGAAAAAAATTAATTCACATGGAAAGGATCTGGAATGTTCTCTCAAAAAATATGCTTTGAGGAGGGCCTTAAAGGATAGTTGGAACACTGACTATCAAAAGTTCAGAGTTGGTGAAGGAATTACGTGAGCAAAGAAAAGGAGATTGTAGGAAACAAAGTGGATACTTAGAATAGCAGGGAACCAATCTGCAAGGTTAGGTCAAGGCAATAGGATATGAACACACTTTTTCATATTGTTTTGTGATTCTAACTCTGTAACTGCTGAAATGTCTGGGACACATTGTGTGTGCATTATGCAGAACAAGAAGGAAAAGGCAGAGTTAGCAAAAAGAAGTCCAAGATAACCTGCTGTGACAAGCAAAACAAATGAGAAGTTTGTTTGACAAAAATAGATTCTACAGCCCAGTGCCTGTTCCTGATGTTGACAGAGGCAGAGGAGATGGGCATAATATGGAGCATTTATCAAGGTGATGTCAAAGGATGGTGAGAACTCAATCTAGGATTATGACTTACAAAGGGCAAAGAAAGACTTGAATGCAGAGGTCATTGCAAAAAAGAAAATCTATCATTAAAAATTTTTATCATAGTGGACTTTCTTAAATATGTCAAAACTTGAAAAGCTACCATGAAAAGAGGATGTTTGGGAGAATATACTAAAAATTTTAAAGGAATTTGAGGTAAAAATATCTTCCAGTTGCATCAGACTATGACAAGTAATGATTTCATTAACTCTACAGTTTACTGGTAAAATTTAGTCACATGGTTTTTATCAGCATTGCAAGTTATGCATTAATATTTAATTCCCTTACTTTATATTTGTGTAGTTACCTTATACCATTTCCATATATGGTGGCTATGAATCTCAACCCATAAACTTGAGTGCTCAAGCGATAGTACCTTATTTTCTGTAACTCAGTTTTATTTCTAATTCCAAGTCCCTTTCCCTCAGTCACTCAGCTTTTCTCCAATCCCCAAGGCCATTCCATGGTTCCAGTATCTTGATTCAGTGCCAAGGCACTGTGGGAGGGGACACTTTCTATTCGCCAATCATCTCTCTTCACTGATGTCTCTTATTCCTGACCACATGGTTGCTTCAAGACCATCAACTCTCTCCAGCTTCCATTCTTGATTGGGAGACAGTTACTTTGAAAGGCTGCCTTTGTTTCTTACTAGAATCACCATGTAGGCAGTTCTCTTTAGAATTTGCCTGTCTCCCTCTAGAGAAGCATTTCCTGAGAAGCAGAAGATAATCTCTACTGTTTTGGGATTCACAGTCCTCTTTTCGTCACTTCATTAATGCCAAGGTAATTTGTTTTATGAGTCTGGGATAGAAATGACTCTTCAGAATGTTCTACCTAGCTCCTTCCCTTTTCCTTTCCTGTGGGAAATCAGTTGCTCAATGGCATGAGTCAGAAGCTTTTGAGCTGGAGAGGAATTTCATCAGCATAACGGGCATATTTTACAAAGCTGACAACAAGGAAACAGCTCATAGGATTGCAGGATTCGTTAAAGACAAGATAATTGAACAAATAAATAAATGCATTCAGAATAGTAGGAACTAGGATAATCAGAGTTATCCTTCTTGGACAAAAAAGGTACAAATATAAGAGAGAAGAAAACCTAGAGTAAATTTAAGGCATCAGTGTGAACTTAACGGTTTTTACTTATAAATAAACATAGATATGTGTACATGTGAGTTTGTGCACCCAGACATATATTTTTTTAACTGCCCTACAAGAAGTCTTAAAAGCAATGGCATATATGTGGAATCTAAAATAAGGGTACAAATGAACTTATCTAAAAAACAGAAATAGAGTCACAGATGTAGAAAACAAACTTATGGTTACCAGGGGTTAACCATAACCCCTGGGTCAAATCCTTCCCACTACCTGTTTTTTGTATAAACATAAATGAAGTTTCATTGAAACACAGACACACCAAATTATTTATGTATATCATCTATGGCTGTTTTCACATCACACCACAATGGTAGAATTTGGTAGTGTATAACCTACAAAGGCAAAAATATTCACTATCTGGCTCTTTAGAGAAAAATTTTGCTGAGCCCTGTTCTACACTCTTGAATTTATGCTGTCATGTTTGACTCTAGATCCTTTCCTGGCAGGGGGGAAGGATAAACTGGGAGACTGAGATTGATATATTCACACCACTATATATAAAATAGATAATTAATAAGGACCTACAGTATAGCACAGGGAACTCTACTCAATACTCTGTAATGGTCTATATGGGAAAAGAACATAAAAAAGAGTGGATGTATGTATATGTACAACTGATTCACTTTGCTGTACACCTGAAACTAACACAATATTGTAAATCAACTATACTCCAATAAAAAAAAAGCAACGGTACCCTGGAAGTAATGAATACACACCTGGTTCCCAAGTTGTGGATTCTAAATCCATTCTCCAAATTAAAAATCAAAAAACCAGGTTTTCCCTGGTGGTGCAGTGGTTGAGAGTCCGCCTGCCGATGCAGGGGATACGGGTTCATGCCCCGGTCCAGGAGGATCCCACGTGCCGCGGAGCAGCTGGGCCCATGAGCCATGGGTGCTGAGCCTGCGCGTCCGGAGCCTG
>NW_020837945.1:26630881-26659547 GCF_003676395.1 Aethalodelphis obliquidens | reverse complement strand
AAAAAAAAAAAAAATAAAAAAAATAAAAAAAACGTAGTTTCTTGGAAAAGTGGCTGATTCCAGGGCTTGAGCTAGGAAACTATAAGATTAACTTAGAACATTCTGTCACGACAGAAAGTAAGAGAGCTTATTCAAATGTTGATAGGGACATTTCGAAAGAACAGAGAAGTTGACCTGAAGGTGCCTTACTGACTAAATAAATACAAATAATAATTTGTTATAGAAATGGATGAGAAATCCCTGCCTCACAGTAGAATGCCAACTAACAACAAATAAAGAAGGAATAGTGGAATTGGAAAAATCACCATTTGGCAATCATCATAATAATAACTGATTCAGGAAAGATTCATCAATGGATGCTAAAATTAATAGATCAAGGTTTGATTAGGAACAGGATATTTACATTTACATGGTCTCAAGGTATCTTCCCACACAATATTTTTATTTACTTGTTAATCAACAAGTTACAAGAAAATTATTAATTAACCTCAGAAGGGAGAAATTTGGCAGACACCATTTTAAACAAGTGGTAAAAGGTAACATCACCAATTGTGGGACAAATTGTTTGCCCCCTAATGGGATGGACTGAGAAGAACACTGCATTACTTCTGTGATATACCTGCCAAAACATGCACAACTGGAAACAAATTATATGGAAACATCATAAACATCTATATCTTAAAGAAAAAAAAATCAAGGCCATGAAAAATAAAGTTGAAAGAACCTGGAACACATGGCCTCTAAATGCAATGTGTGATTCTGGATTGGTTTATGGACCAGAAGAGAAATGAGGAAAAGGAAAAAAAAAAGTTTTATTCTCTAAAGGGCTTATCTGGAAGACTGATAAAATTTGAATGTCTGGGGGTTGGACTATAGTATTGTATTCATACTAGAGTTATAGAGGGGAATACCATTGCTTTTAGAAGCCACATTGAAAAATTTGGGAGTTTTGGGCATTGTACCTGCAACTTACAAGTGTCTCAAGCCAAAAAGAGAGAGAAAAAAGAAAAAGTTGTAAAATGCTAAAAATTGTGGAATAAGTTGAAGGTTTGTAATAGTGTTCTCCAGAGAAATAGAACCAATAGGATATATAAAAGGAGATTTATTATGGTACCTGGTTCACATGATTACGGAGACTGAGATATGCCATGATATACCATCTGCAAGATGGAGAACCAGGAAAGCCAGTGGTAGAATTCAGTCCAAGTCTGAAGGCCCTAGAATCAGGGGAGCTGATGATGTAACTTCCAGTTTAAGTACAAAGGCCCAAGACTCAAGAGCTCAGATGTCCAACCTCAAGAATAAATGGATGTCCCAGCTCAAGGAGAGAGGGTAAGAGAGAATTCACCTTTCCTCCACCTTTTTGTTTTACTTGGGCCCTCAATGGCTTGGACGATACCCACCACTTTGGTGAGTGTGGATTTCTTCACTCAGTCTACTGACTCAAATGCTAAAGTCTTCCAGAAACACCTTTATAGACACATCCAGAAATAATGTTTTACCAGCTATCTCAGTATCCCTTGGCCCAGTCAAGCTGACACATAAGGTTAACCATCACAATGTTGTACTGGAGTTCTTTGTGATGTTCTTAAGACACTTCTGAAAATTTTAAATTATTTCAAAAGTAAAAGTTAATCCAAAATGAAGCTCTTGTTATATCTTGAAACCCAATCTCTCTTTTACCGCCTCATTGCTCTTCTTAATCTTTTCATAGGGGCTAACAAGTTTGTAAAACAAATGCCAGAAAACCTCGTAGAAAACCGTTACTTTCTAGCCTTCCACATAGCTCTTTTTGAAGTAAGGATGAAAATGAAAAATTCAGACACAAACCTCTCACATGATGCATGTTGTCACACAAGAATTATTTCCATTGTCTTAGCCATTATATAAAACAAGTATATATATATAGATAGATAGATAGATAGATAGATCTGTAAAACCTATAAAAACATCAATTACTTGGTTATAATTTTCTGCACTACATAAGTTGTTCCAATTACTCTTAGGAAGTAGAGGTGTAATGAAAACATAAATTGAAAAAATGCTGAATAAACAAGTATTAAAGTCAGTACAGTTGTCCCATGGTATCTGCAGGGGATTGGTTCCAGGACTCCCCATGGATACCAAAATTCATGGATGCTCAAGTCGCTTACATAAAATGGCATAATATTGGCATATAACTTAAACACATCCTCCAACATACTTTAAGTCATCTCTAGATTACTTATAATAGTTAATACAATGTAAACATTATGTAAATAGTTTTTAATACAATATAAATGCTATGTAAATAGTTTCAACAAATTCAAGCTTTGCCTTTTGAAACTTTTTGAAATCTTTTTTCCAAATATTTTCCATTCACAGTTGGTTGAATTCAAGGATGCAGGACCCCATGAATACAAAGGGTCAAATGTATTTAATTAAATATGAAGCCAAAGCCACATAATAACAACATAGAATAAGCTTCAGGGTAAAAAAATCAGAAATTGTATTAAAATCAGTTGTTATTACAATTTTATCATTAAAATTTTACTAGTCAGGGTTCTAAAGTTTAACATGACCACGCAAGAACAATTATTTCTCAGTGTACTAAACAGCTAGGTTGCTCCTGTGGGCACACTAATGTGCATTATGAAACCAAACATATATCCACTTTCAACTGAGGTTACTGAAGAAACAAGACAGTTTTTGGCTCATCCTGTTACTATATATGTTACTGCTGCTGATGAAGTTATTCAGCATTGTGTCCTCTCTATAGAAAATACTCATCTTCTCTTTCATTTCTGTACTAAAAGATTTGTTTGATGGTGGTGACGCAATTTCATTGAAGCAACCCCACAAATTAAAGCTTTGTGCAATATTGAAGATGCCTTCTGATTATTTTAAGAAGTAAATTTAAAATAATAACCCTCAAAGTTAAGCAATTCTGGAACCCAATGTAAAGAACTTCAAAATTTGATACCTTCACATAAGCAATAAAAACACTGGATGAACTGTCAAAATTAACCTTTTCAGAAACCTAGAAATTAACCAAAGGTTTCCAATAATCCAAAGGCCATTTAACAGGAAAAAAAAGCTGAATCTTGGTAAGAACAGTGGTGAGATTTATGGCACTTTGACTTACCGTTTTCCCATTCTCTTTTCCCCAGTTCCATGATAACCTTGGAAATCAGCAAGCCACTCAAACAGGGTAGCTGTGAAAAACAGCAGAAAAAACAGTCAAATGGGGGAGGGGTGCAGAATGGGTTTGGAGTCTTCTCCAAAACTGCATCACCAGAGAACCTTTCGGTGTTTGACCTGTCAGGTAGCTAGCTCCCTGAAAAGTCCCATTCACAGGGCTTCTCTTCATTTGACTTGACTAAGAGAACCCTCAGTATAAACAGTATTTTCTCTAGGGCATTTATTAAAAAAAAAAAAAAAAGTTGGGTAATTATTTGGGCCATTACTTAACATCATAACTGCCTGAATCAGCAAAACTAGTTGGGGCAAACAAAAAGCAGAACAAAAAACATGAAAGAAAAATCCAGGCAATTACACAATTAAAAGTAATAAAACATCCAGATTGGAAGGAAAGAAGTAAAATTATCTCTGTTCACTGACGATATAATCTTGTGTGAAGAAAATCCTAAGGATTCTATAGACACATGAGCACATACATACATACACACACAAATGCTAGTAGAACTAATAAATGAGTTCAGCTAAGTCACAGGATCAATATACAAAACCCAGTTGCATTTCTATATATTAACAACGAACAATCCAGACATGAAATTTCTTAAAAATTCCATTTACGATAGCAACAAAAAGAAGAGAATACTTAGAAATAACTTTAAGAAAAAAAAAGTGTAAAAATTGTACACTGAAACCACAAAACACTGTTGAGATAAAGAAGATCTAAATAAATAGGAAAATATCATTTTCATAAATTGGGAGACTTGACAGCTTTAAAATGACAATACTCCTAAATTGATCTACAGATTCAACACAATCCCTATCAAAATCCCAACTACAAAAACTGACAAGCTAATCTTCAAATTCATATGGAAATGTAAGGGACCTAGAATAGGCAAAACAATCTTGAAAAAATCAAAGTTGGAGCACTCATTTTTCCTAGTTTGAAACTTACTACAAAGTTAAACAGTGTAATATTGATATGAAAAGATAGACATATACATACACATATGCATACACATATCTATATGTAATAGGAGTAGAATTGAGAGTAAAGAAAAAAATCCCATTTTGTTAGATTTGACAATTTACTGTCAACTGATTTTTGAAATGGGTGCTGCAACAATTTAATGAGGAAAGAATATGTTCAATTATGAATGCTGGGATAAGTAGATAGCCAGATGTGAAAGAATAATGTTGGATCTTTATCTCATACCATACACAAACATTAACTCAAAGTGGATTATAGAAATAAATGGAAGACGATAAAAGTCTTAGAAGAAAACATAGAAGTAAATCTTTGTTATCTTGTATTAAGCAAAGGTTTCTTAAATATGAAATCAGAAGTACAAGCAACATCACATGGTATTTGTCTTTCTCTTTCTGGCCTATTTCACTCAGCATAATGCCCTTAAGGTCTATCCATGTTGTTGCAAGCAGCAGTATTTCATTATTTTTTATGGTTGAATAATACTCCATTTTATATATACATATATATATATATATACACATACATATTTTTTTTTTTCCATGGTGGCTGCACCAATTTATATTCCCACCAGTAGTGCACAGGGGTTCCCTTTTCTTCACATCCTCACCAACATTTCTTATCTCTTGTCTTTTAATAAAAGTCATTGTAACAGGTGTGAGGTGATAGTGGTCCAGCTTCATTCTTTTGCATGTGTCTGTCCAGCTTTCCCAATACCATTTATTAAAGAGACTTTTTCTTATTGTACATTCTTGATTCCTTTGTCATAAACTAATTGACCATATATGTATGGGTCTATTTCTGGGCTTTCTATTCTGTTCCATTGATTTATGTGTCTGTTTTTATGCCAATATTATACTGTTTTGATTACTATAGCTTTGCAGTAGTTTGAAATCAGGGAGTATGATGCCTCCACTTCTGTTTTTCTTTTTGTTCTCAAGATTGTTTTGGCTATTTGGAGTCTTTTGTGGTTTCATACAAATTTTAGGATTGTTTGCTCTAATTCTACGAAAAATGCCATTGGAATTTTGATAAGGATTGTGTTGATTCTGTAGATTGCTTTGGGTAGTAAAGACATTTTAACAATATTAATTCTTCCAATCTGTCAGCATGGAATATTTTGCCATTTATTTGTGTCTTCTTCAATTTCTTTCATCAAAGTCTCATAGTTTTCTGTGTTCAGGGCTTTCACCTCCTTGGTTAAAATTAATCCTAGGTATTTTATTTTTTGATGAAATTGTAAATGGAGTTGTTTTCTTAACTGCTCTTTCTGATAGTTTGTTATCAGTGTATAGAAATGCAACATATTTCTGTATATTAATTCTGTATCCTGTAACTTTACTGAATTCATTAATTAGTTCCAACAGCTTTTTGGTGGAGTCTTTAGTTTTCTATATATAATATGTTGTCATCTGCAAATAATGACAGTTTTACTTCTTCCTTTCCAATTTGGATCTTTTTTTTCTTATTGTTGTCTAATTGCTCTGGCTAAAACTTCCAATACTATCTTGAATAAAAGTGGTAAGAGTAGGAATCCCTCCCCTTGTTCCTGATCTTAGAGGAAAGTTTCCAGATTTTCACCATTGAGTATAATGTTAGCTGTGGGCTTGTCATATATGGCCTTTATTATATTAAGTTAGGTTTCCTCTATACCCATTTTTGCTGAGGGTTTTTTTAATCATAAATGGAAGCTGAATTTTGTCAAATGTTTTTTTCTGCATCTATTGAGATAATCAAACGATTTTTATTTTTCATTTTGTTAATATGGTGTATCACATTAATAGATTTGTAAATATTGAACCATCCTTGCATCCCTAGAATAAATCCTCCTTAAACATGGTGTATGATCCTTTTAATGTCATGTTGAATTTGGTTTGCCAATATTTTGTTGAGGATTTTTGCATCTTTGTTTATCAGTGATGCTGGCCTGTAATTTTCTTTTCTTGTGGTGTGCTATCTGATTTTGGTAATGCTGGCCTCATAAAATGAATTTGGAAGTGTTCCCTATTCTTTTAATTTTTGGAATTATTAATTCTTCTTTGAATGTTTGGTAGAATTCACCTGTGAAGCCACCTGGTCCTAGAATTTTGTTTGGGGGGAAGTTTTTGATCATGGATTCAATCTCCTTACTTGTAATCAATCTGTTCAGATTTTCTCTTTCTTCATGATACAGTCTTGGAAGGTTGTATGTTTCTAAAAATGTATCCATTTCTTCTATGTTGTCCAATTTGTTTGTGTATGATTGTAATATGTAAAGGGAATCTAAAAAATTATTGAAAAAGTACTAGAATATTTCCTGTATGTCATGTAGCTCATCTTTGGCTTATGGCCAGTTATCTTGTTATATTATGTTGTTATAATTACTCTGTGAACATATAACTGAATGAATGAATATAAAAATCTCCATGCTTGTTACATTGCCAGTGGCAAATTCATGACACTTTCTATAAAGTTTTTCCATTCTGGAAATATATTTACAATATCACTCAGTGTAATATAAGCTATGTAAGACTCAGAAATCCCTAAGCAATGAATAAGGTAGAAGCATGGAATTAGTCATTATTTCATTCTGCTGTTGAATTTCTTTTTTAAAAAAAAGCAAGTTCCTTCTCTATGTCCCATATAAAAGGTATAACCATAGAGAAGGAACTTCCTTTAAAAAAAAAAATCACTAATTAAATATTTTTTATGTTGAACTTTTTTATGTTGAATTTTTTATGTTTCTACTCCAAATTACATATAGAATGTTCGATTCATCTGTAATGCATATTCAGATCCCCAAAATAAATTCAAATGATATACTTGTTTGCATTCCTGAAATTGATTGAATGTGATGATAACCTTTGTGAGCAAATAATTACTGATAATATATTAATTGGAGACAAAAAATATTAGGTATTTAGTATCACACATGCTGCATCTGAACCCCAGGCTGTTGAGGTATCTGTTGCAAATCACCAAGACCAAAGTTGAACTTCGGCCCATACAAAGAAGACACATACAAAGCCAAAGTAAAACATGTCACCCAATATTCTTTGAAAACTTGCCAGGCATTAGCTAGGCCACCTGGATGTTCCAAAGAAGGTGT
The DNA here is from genome assembly GCF_003676395.1 of Aethalodelphis obliquidens. Classification (NCBI taxonomy): domain Eukaryota; kingdom Metazoa; phylum Chordata; class Mammalia; order Artiodactyla; family Delphinidae; genus Aethalodelphis; species Aethalodelphis obliquidens. The sequence goes on along the minus strand of NW_020837945.1, from coordinate 26,652,297 downwards.
GAACTTTACAGTTAGCCTGAAACAAATATGCATACACAGAGAGAGGTATTCTTAATGTTCTTTACTTGAGTTAGCCTACATTGTTAAAACTTATTTTCTTGTAATGTCAAAAAAAATTGTGAATAACACCTGCCTTCTCTCACAAATCTGTTTTCAAGAGGCAACAAACTATTTAAATTGCAACAAAGACTCTTCAATCTAATCTTTCACTTTTTTATTAAATGAATTTTTTATTTAATTTTATTCCATTATTAAAATTGACTGGTTTACATCAATTGAGCTGTTGAAATAGTCACCTGTGTAAGGCAACTCGGATTCGGTTCTCTGTGTGTATTCACATTAAACACATGAAGAAATTCAGAATTATTAGTTGCTAGGTTTCCAGAAAGAAGGTGGAAAATGTGAATCTATGTGACTTAAATGGTTTTAATATACTTTGGAGAAGATACTTACTCTATGTCTTTTGTTTACCTTAAAACTTTGGAACCTAAATACCCACTTGACAACACTCTCTTTTCCTAACCTTACCCACTTTATGTAACTCTGAAAAATGCAGCATTGTCATTGACATCCAGGCAAGTTCTAAGCCTTGATGCATTCAGCAGTCTGCGGGGGCGGGGGGGGGGGCGCAGGGAGCAGGTTTCAAAGAACTCCATTCTCATTGGTTTCATCATAAACATATTTTATTTCCAACTCTGTCAATACTTAAGGCAAGGAGAGAGAAATTCTTCTAGTAAACCACATTTAAAACTATTTGAACCACAAAAGTGAACACACAGGGAATAGATCTATTTAAGTGCTTTGTCAATACCAGCTTTAGTAATAGCACTGGGCTTTATAAAATTTTTAGGACTTAGTTTTGTTGTTGCTGTTTTTGTTTTGTTTCTTTACAGAAGATTTGGAGCTAAGTTTAAGTTATTGTTATCAGTCTGAAGGTGGAGGTATTTTAAGTCTGAGTTATCATTTGACAAGGGTTTGAGTTACAACTTGCCCCCCATTCAAGAGTGTCCTTTCAGATTTTCCTGTTCTCCCTTTTGACTCCTCCACAGTGTATACCCATTGTGTCTTACTGCATACCAAAACTCTTCCTGAGCTGCCATAATCATATTTCCTTTGGCATGGAACAACCCTGAAAAGGATATGGGATGAATAAAAAAACATTCATGAGTTTTTACAAAGTAAACCCAGGGGTTTGTTTGAAAAACAAACACTAAGTGTTGTTTCAGGAAAGTCTTGCCATTTCAGTAGAATTTGTAAAGGAAAAACATTTTCGACATCACTATCACGTATTGGGTATTGGGTTTATAGAGTCCTATCCAAACATAACCTTTTTTATTTTCTTTTTTTAAGGAAAAAGATGTATCTTCCATACATACACAAATATATGTATATACACAAAAATATGAGTGTGTATTTAAAATAAGATTCCCTTAACAAAAAGAAGCATGAAGCATAAACACTGAGTAAGTATATATGGATTAAATCAGAGTTTAGCAAAATAGTTCCCAGGGATTTCAAGGCTCTAAAAAAAAGTCTTCTTAACCTTATGGAAAACAAGGTTAGCTTCACACTGGCCAGTTGAGTCTCATAGTAAAGCACAGTGAAATAAGTAACATAGAAAAGTGGTGGGGAAATGGGTGTAGCTATGATTTACAGGAACTATAAATTCATTTATTAGAAAATAAAATCTTACAATGCAGAACCAACTAAAAGATTCATTGATCAGTTCTAATGCTTAGAATGGTCAGGCCGTGAAGTTTAGCAATTTTCTTCACACAAAAGGATTCTTCCAAAATTTGCATCCTAACTGTCTCTTAGTAAATCTGCATGACAACTCAAGTTACCTTCTCTTCCAAAACAACATGTTGGATGATTTTGAGCTTCCTCCTCTCTTACCCTCTACTACCCAGAATATTCATCTTTGCATTTCTCAATGGATAATATAGTTTTTTAATTTAACTCCGCTTTTTCTACCACACTGCTATCATTTTGAAAGAGTGGGTATGCCTTCTCCATTTTTGTATTTTCAGTGCATAAACTGTAGTAGTCTCTCAAACAGTGTTGGTTGACAATGCATGAGTGGCAACATGGGAGAAAGACAAAGCATATAGGTACTATGACTGGTAGTGTGCTGGTCATGAGCCTACGCCTGTGCTAGACACTGAAGTATTTTACTGATTTGTTTTTCACATCAGTATAGTAAAGTGGCTATTTTACATATGAAAATACTCAAATTTAACAAGATTAAATACCATGCTCTGGTCTTCACAACTGTAAGTGATGGAGTTTGTTTAAATGCACCAATTCTTGGTTCCATCACTGTTCTCTTCCTGAACCCTGCTGTCTCCCAGGGGTAGAGTCAACCTTAAGAAGTAGATTAGAGAATTCAAAACCTCATAAGGAGGTTCTACCGAGACTGCCAAGAAACAGCTTTACATCCTTAACCGTCCATGCTTCTGGTTCTCATTTATCTCCATGTCATCAAACACTACCTTTCTAAATATTTTTCACCTTTTGATGTAAGATAATTTTGTTGACTCAAGCCTGGATTCCCTCCTCTTTTGAAAGTTCATCAGAAGTCCATTCTTCTACTAGTTTTGAAACGACTTCTGGTGCAGAGAGTTGACTAATCATAGCCCTAATTTCGTGGTACATTATCAACACCTGCAATGCAAACCTACACCGGCTTTACTTATCATTCATTATGTTCTTGTAGCCCATACCCTTCCCTCTCCTCCCACAGGCAAACAGTCTATTGGGTTTAACATAATTTTGTTCATAGATGTTCTCCCAAAATGCATGTTTTGGTACACACATATTTTTTAATCTATACAAATTATGTTTTTTATATATATTATTCTTTTTTATGAACTCATTTTAAAAATACATCTTTGTTGGGCTTCCCTGGTGGTGCAGTGGTTAATAATCTGCCTGCCAATGCAGGGGACACGGGTTCGAACCCTGGTCTGGGAAGATCCCACATGCCTTGGAGCAACTAAGCCCACATGACATAACTACTGAGCCTGTGCTCTAGAGCCAGAGCTCCACAGTGAGAGAAGCCACAGCAATGAGAAGCCTGTGGGCACCACAATGAAGAGTAGCCCCTGCTTGCCTGAAGACCCAATGCAGCCAAAAGTAAATACATAAAATAAATAAATGTATAAAAAAATATGTCTTTGTTGATATGTATACATTTAATACATTATTCCATAGCGTGCACCAAATTTTCTATCAGAACCACCCAGAAACACACACCCCTACCATTCTCATCTATCCTATTTGTCAAAGCATATCAAAACCAAATAAATGGGAAGGAAAATCAATTCAGTGTCACCTAATCTTTCACCAATGGAGATTAAAGTAAATTATATATGTTATGTTAATGAAGCACTTTGAGTGTGCTTACACTACACATTCTTAGAACATTCACATGTTCCTATTTAGACGATTTGTAGGAATATTGTGTGGTATGCAACATATAGTATGAGGTGGAGGCATTATTAAAAATCTAGGGTATTAAATAATATGAACTAGAGATGAATTATGGAGAGGTTACAAGGACTAAAAGTATTTTTTTAAATCACTGGTGAATAGGAACATTTACTTTAGAGACAAGGAACTATCATCATATAAACAAGTTTTATAGATTCTTTTTTATAATCTCCTTAATTTCATCTTCCTTTTAAAAAGTAAGTTTATGGAGCACTATGATACAGACATTTTAATTCAATTTTGATAACCATCAAGTCTGAAGTTATTATACCGATTTACTGATCAGGAAACTAATATATTGAGTAATATGCAAAAAGTTGTAGCGCAAAGGCAAGGCAGGAATTGATTCAAACCTAGTGTTGAATAAGCACAGACTTTAATCAGAACCATTTGACTCAAATCTCAACTATACAACTTATCAATTCTCTGACATTTGACAAGTTACCTACACTCTCTGTGCCTTAGTTCCTCATCTGTAGAATGAAGTTTTTATTGTCTACCTAAGAGTTACTGTGGATATTAGAAATATCTGCAGTGTGTAGCACAGTCTCTGGCCCATAATTGGCACTCATGTATTTATTTATTTATCCTTACTAAGCTCACACATTTAATGGAAGAAAAATTGCATTAGAACCCATGTTCTGGGGGCATAAATTAAGAACTTTTCCCAGGTGACTAGTTGCTTAGTAAATTAATCAACATACAATACCCTTAAAATATATTTCCAAAGCATCTGATGTCTAATCAAATACATCTTGTGTCTTTACTTGCCTTGGTCTATCTTCTCAATCCCTACTGTGCAGAGTAATCTTCCTCTACTACCGATCTTCCTTCTGGCTTTTTGCCTTGATCATGTTAATAATTTTCTCAGGAAAGTGCCACACTAAAAACCCTTTACAGATAAGTCAGACAGAGAAAGACAAATATCATATGATATCACCTACATGTGGAATCTAAAAAAATAATACAAATGAACTTATTTATGAAATAGAAATAGACTCACAGACATAGAAAACAAAGTTGTGGTTACCAAAGGGCAAAGGGGAAGGGAGGGATAAATTTGGAGTTGGGGAACAACAGATACACACTACTATATATAAAATAGGTAAACAACAAGGACGTATTGTATAGCACAGTCAACTATATTCAATATCTTGAAACAACCTATAATAGAAAAGAATCTGAAAAAGAAAAAGTATATATATAACTGAATCACTTTGCTGTACACTTGAAACATTGTAAATCAACTATACTTCAATAAAAAAACAAAACAATGCAAAACAAAAAACTTTACAACCTGAACTCCACCTGCTTTCTAAATCATCTGCTTCTATAGCCTGGGCTCCAGCTTGGGAAAGGTCTGGTGTTTATCTTGCCTTCACTTTTACTTATTAATTCACTTGCCCCTACATGGCAATATCCCTGCCTCTTCATTTCAATTTCCATCCATTCTTCAAGGCCACAAAGACCTTTGTCTTCCCTTACCTTTATGTGTGTGGGACAGAGCTCCTTTGAACCTTTGAACTCTGGACAAAGTTTTTTCCTCATCTCATATGGCACTTATATAAAACTTCAAATTGCAGGTATTTGGCTTTTTAACTCATTCTCCCTAGTTAATTAAAGCTTCATGAAAACAGGAAGTGTCTCACTCATTTCTTGTCAGCTATTCAACCTAGTATGCAAGACCTTATACACAGTTGGTGCTTATTTAATATTAGTTGAACATAATTAAATTAAAAGCTTGAAGGTTTTCATCCCTGGTCTTCTGGAACTGTGTTTCTGAAACTTCAACCTTCCAGGTAACTTTTTTAAAAGCGAAATTAACCTTCAAGAAGATGATAAAAGGGACTCCCCTGGTGGTCCAGTGGCTAAGACTCCGTGCTTCCGTTGCAGGGGGCATGGGTTTGATCCCTGCTCGGGGATCTAAGATCCCACATGCCACATGGTGCAGTCAATAAATAAATAAATAAATGTACTATTGAAAAGATAACGTAGCAACACTTAAAAAAATAAAAAGACGATGATAAAAAAAATGATAAATAAAAGAGTTAAACTTTCAGGAAACGGTGACAGCCTTTGTTTTCTTCGCCAGCCAAGACAGACTCAACCATGCAATTAAAAGCAAATGAAGTGAGCTGGGTTCCTTGGTGAAAAAAACGTTGAATAATATCTCACAGTGGCTCTACGTCACCACAATGCAGTGGGTTAAAGCATTTTCCACTTGGAATCCAGGGCAACTTAAAAGGATTATTGATTTTTTTCCTCTACTTATAAATGAGACTCACATATTAGGAGTGAGAGCTGCAGACACAACTTAATGGCCTTTCTCATTGGCTTCTTTTTCCTAACATAAACAGAATCACTTTCAGTGGTTAAGAGGATATTAAGCAGTAAATCTTGTAATTGTGTGTATGTGACTGTCTGTACCTTGAGAGCAAAACTTAGCAGCAACGTTTTTAATTCTAAAAAGATCAGTTCTGTTCATTTAGCATTAGAAATCTCAACATCGAAATGTGTGCTTTCTCTTCCTGGTCTGGTGTTGGAAATTCCTATGTTTGTTCATGCCTCAGCACTAATACACAGGTTCAGCTTGAAACAATCACTTTATTGAAGACATAAGAGCTTGCTTGACCTTGTTTTAGACATGAAGTTTAAAATAAACTTATTGATTCCTACCATGTTATCTTAAGGAGAAAGGTACTAAAATATGAAACAGTGGGGGAGCCCATATTAAAGTTGCCCCAAACAAAAGCTGTGAGGTTGTTACTCATTAAAATCAGATTTTCTTTCGTACCTGTTGGATTTTGCCTTCATGATTTAATTAGGGACTTTCTGAAAACAAGTTGAGGCTTGATGGGCTTCCCAGTTTTTTGGTGCTAGTTCCTTGCTCAGAGTGTTAAATTATTTGCTCTAGCTTTTCACTCTTTGGGAGTGACCTCTTTCAATCATTTCTTTCTTTGTTTCAGAAAGGTTTTCTATTTCTTCTTTCCTGGCTGTTCGTTGAGGTCTATTATCCCCTATAACTCTAGAATAGTCCCACACTTCTCTCCTTTGTGGTCATCCACACCTACAAGCCATCAGGGCCATTTTTATGATTTGAAAGGTACTGAGTAGACACTCTATCTAAACATACAAGCTTCTCCAACACACACACACACCACACAAACACACACACACACACACACACACACACACAGTCAGTTGTTATATCTGAAGTTCTCCCACTGAAAATTTGTTCAGTTTAGTTCAGCTTGTTCAGCAACAAATACATTGCACAGATTTTGTGAGAATCATTCTATTAGATACCAGAGTTACAAAGATAATATTCTGCGATTTATCTAGGACTGTGTGCCAAGCACAGAGATAAGTGGTATGTGTATATATATTTATACTCTTTTCATCCTTAGAACATCTCTCTGAGGTAAGTATTATAACCCACATTTTTCATATGAAGAAAGTGAGGTTCAGGGAGTTAAGTAATTTAGCTGAGGTCACAGAGACTCCAAAATTAGCAGGTTTTTTTTTTTTTTTTTTTTTTTATTCCAAAGGGTGGGGGTCTACCTGAAATTATTTCTATGAGTAAGAGAGTTGCTGTCTCAGTGGTTGATGGTCAGGGAGAAAATGGAAATAACTCTTGAGAGTTTGAAAAGAGCCCTCAATTTTGGCAAGGATACCATTTTTATAGATAAGAGCTTCAGAGAATTTTTTAACTTTGTAAGTTTACAAACATGATGTGTCAGTTATCAATCTGTAATTCAAATCCACCCTTCACAGCCAGCTATTCAGTAACAGAGATAGACCCTGTGTATTAGTTTGCTAGGGCTGCCATAACAAAGTACCACAGACTGGGTGGCTTAAAAAACAGAAATCTATTTTCTTATGATTCTGGAGCTTAGAAGTCTGAGATCAAGATGTCAGCAGGGTTGGTTTCATTCTGAGGCGTTTCTCCTTGGCTTGTAGATAGTTGTCTTCTCCTTTGTCCTCCCATGGTCTCCTCTTTGTGCATGTCTATATCTTAATCGCCTCTTCTCATAAGGGCACAAGAAATATTGGATTAGGGCCATCCTAATGACCTCATTTAACCTTAATTATCTCTTTAAAAACCACATCTTCAAATACAGTCAATTCTAAGGTACCTAGGGTTACAACTTCAACATATGAATTTGGAGGGACATGATTCTACCCTTAACACCCTGTAAATATTTCTCCTTTTCAGCCTGCATGGTATTAAGCATTGACAGTAGAAGCTGCTGAAGGCACACTGGAGAAGGAGAGGTGTCTCTCTCTCTCTCCCTGGTTCTGGCATGCTCCTCTAGCTAGGCTTCTTATCATGGGCAGCACAGCATCTGTGACATCAGTCCCTGCAGCAGGGGTGGTTTCTGTAGCACGTGGTTCCAGCGGCATCCACCAAGCAGCAGCACATGGCAACTCTCCATGGACAGCTCCTCCCAGCTTCCTCTTTGGGGGCTTTTTAGTGAAGAGTCACCAGCATGACACGTACCATGAAGAGTGTCTCCAGGCACCCTCTTGGGTGGCTAGACAACAGAACATGCTGCTAGTCTGGTACTTCCCCATAAAATGCTGCACAGAGCGCTCTGAGATGTAGTGCCTCTCCAGGGCACTTTCTGCCAGCATCCTGGAGAGTGTTTTCCCAGCAAAAGCTGCCAACATGGCACCTCCCTGTGGCTGGCTTCCTCTGAACCCAACCAGGACTCTCTTGGATGATCTTGCAGCCTCAGCAAACATGTCTGCCATCCAGTGAGCTATAGCTGCACCCTCTCTGATAGTCTGGATCTCAGTCCTGGGAAGAAAGGGTCTCCCAGATTTTTTCCTTCCTTAAGTATCCTTTTTTTTTTCCTAGGGGTACTGGCTGTTTCCTTTACTTGCAAGTCCTCTATTCTCTAGAGTATTTTACTCCTCACTAGTCAATCTCCTGTTACTCCAATCTTCTGTAATAATTCTTTATAATAATTCTTTTTTCTCAAATTACTTTGCTATTTCTGTCTCCTAGTTATACCTTAACTGATACAACTGGTAAGCGGCAAACCCAGTACTCAGGTAATCCCGTAAGAAAGAAAATTGCATAGGTGCTCTAAAGGTTGGAAAAGAAACTGTAAAACTACATTCTCTCCAGAGGATGATGTCATATATCTAGAACACCCAACAGAATCTCCAGAAAAGCTATTAGAACTAACAAGAACATTCAATAGGCTGGCTATCTCATGCAAATCAATAGCATTCTTTATGCCTGCAATAGACATAGAAAATGTAAGAGAAAACAATAACAATCTATTCTTACAGTAAAAAAATTGTAAAGAACCTAAGAATTTCTTAGTCAAAGAATAAATAAGACCATTACAAAAAACAAATAAAATAAATTGAAAATAAATTAAAATAAATTATTTAAATGACATCAATAAAGAGATATATGCATGTTTATAAACAAGATTAATAAACATAAAAAGTCAATCCTCCACAAATTAAATTCAATAAAATTCCATTCAGAAACTCAGAAGAATTTTAGGGGAATTTGAAACTTATATTTAATTTAAAAAACAATGATTGTTAAAGTGTTAAATCATCTGTGAAAAACAAAAGCAAAGAGTTAAGGACCGATTTTAACATATATTGATAAAACTGAAATCCAAAATAATTAAAATAATGTGGTATTACAGAACAGATAAGTAGGCCACTGAAATAGAATGCAGAGGTCAAAAATAAAACTATGTACATATAGGAACTTGATATGTTAAAAGTAAACAACAGAGCAAGGGGAATAGAATACACTTTTATGTAAATGACTTTGGGAGAGCTGGCGCATTCTAAGAAGAAAATAAAACTGAACGCATGTCTTATGTACAAAGAAAATTCAAAATGATTGAACTACACATAAAAGGTAAATTTATAGAATCAGTAGAAGAAAATGTAGTAGAACATTTTTGTGACCTATGTCTGAAGAAAGACTTCAAGAAGCACAAATGATAAAGAAAACATGATTTGACTGCATTAAAATTTAAATTATCTATTCAAAAAAAGGGCACTATAAATCAAATTAAACACATAGATTATAGACCAAGGAAAATATTTGCAATATCTAATGGGTTAATAGCTGAAAGATACCAAGAGCACAAATAAAAATAACAGAAAATCCAATAGAAATTATAGACAAGGGATGTAAAGGCAATTCATAAAAGAAGATGCCCAAGCATATTACAGGATGCTCAAAATCACTAATAATCATAAAAATGAATATTAAAATAACACTGACATACCACTTCACATCTATCAAAATGGCAACAATTAGAAACCTACATAATACCAAGTATTGTCAAGGTTGTGAGGAGATGGGAACTTTCATGCACTGCTGGTGGGAATGTAAAATGATTTAATTATTGTCAAAAGCAATCTGGAAGTATTTTTAAATTAATTATGCATTTGACCTATGATACCATGATCCCATTCTTAGGTAACTATGTAAGAAAAAGTCTATACGAGGACATATACAAAGATTATCATCCAGATACTGCATTCATAGGAAATTAGAGATAAATTAGTTGTTTATTACTAAGGAAACCATTAATTAAATTGGGGCAGATGCATACTAGAGAATACCATGCAGCATGTAGAAACAACAAATTCAGCAACATGGAGGTATCTTACAATTCAATAGACTTGAATGAATATAGTAAAAACAGAATGAAGTTATAGCACAGTGCCATTTATGAACATTTATAAACAACTAACACAAATTTTAGGATAGAAGTCTTGTGAGACTATATATGAAACTTGTGCGAATAAATGCCTTCAAAACACAATAATCAAAACAGTACGCTGCTGGCATAAAGACAGACAAATAGACCAATGGAATAGAATAGAGAGCCCAGAAATAAACACTTGGCTATGTAGTCAAATGATCTTCAACAAGGATGCCAAGACCACTCAATAGGGAAAAGCCAGTCAACAAATGGTGTCGGGAAAACTGGAAACATGCAAAAGAATGAAGCTGGACCACTATCTTACACCACATACAAAAATTAACTCAAGATGGAATAAAGACCTAAATGTAAGATCCAAAACTCTAAAACTCCTAACAGAAAAATATAGGAGAAAAAATTCATAATATTGGATTTGGCAATGATTTCTTGGATAGGACACCAAAAGTACAGGTAACAAAAGGAAAAATAGACAAATGGGACTATATCCAACTTAAAAACTTGTATACCAAAGTACACTACCAATAGAGTGAAAAGGCAATCTACAGAATGGGAGAATATATTTGGAAATCATATATCTGATAAGGAATTAATATCCAGAATATAAAAGAAGTCTTACAACTCAACAACAAAAAATCAAATAACCCAATTTAAAAACGGGGAAAGGACATTTCTCCAAAGATGATATACAAATGGCCAATAAGCAAATGAAAAGATGCCCAAAACCACAATGAGATATCACCTCACACCCATTAGGATGGCTACTGTTAAAATATAAACTTTTTTTTTTTTTTTTTTGCGGTATGCGGGCCTCTCACTGTTGTGGCCTCTCACTGTTGCGGAGCACAGGCTCCAGACGCGCAGGCTCAGCGGCCATGGCTCACGGGCCTAGCTGCTCTGCGGCACGTGGGATCTTCCCGGACCAGGGCATGAACCCACGTCCCCTGCATCGGCAGGCAGACTCTCAACCACTGCGCCACCAGGGAAGCCCAAAATATAAACATTTTTTAAAAGTGTTGGTGAAGACATGAGAAGTTGGAACACTTGTGCACTATTGATGGGATTGTAAAATCATGCAACTGCTGTGGAAAACAATATGGAAATTCCACAAAAACTTAAAAACAGAACTATGATATGATCTAGCAATCTCACTTCTGGGTATATATCCTAAAGAATTAAAAGTAGGTACCAAAGAGATATTTGCACACCCATGTTCACAAAGGCACTATTCACAATAGCCAAGTGGAGGAAGTGACCCAAATGTTCATCAGTGGATGAATGGATAAACAAAATGTGGTATATACATACAATGGGATATTATTCAACCTTTAAAAGGAAAGAAATTCTGTCACATGCTACAACAAGGATGAACCTTGAAGATATTATGCTAAATGAAATAAGCCAGTCATAAAAGACAAAAACTGTATATGTGAGATACTTAAAAGTAACCAAATTCATACAAACATAAGGTAGAATGGTTGTTACCAGGGGAGGGGGGAAAGGGAAGTTGTTATTTAATGGATACCAAGCTTCAGATTTGCAAGATGAAAAAGTCTTGGAGATCTGTTTCACAACAATGTAAATGTACTTAATACTACTGAGCTGTACACTTTAAAAATGGCGAAGATGGTAAATTTCAAATTAAAAATTTCTGTATTTACCACAATATCAAAAAAAGAATGCCTAAGGGCAGAGGGGAATGGAGATGAAGAACATAAATGACAGAAACACAATAAAAAGAAAGAAATGGGTAATAAAACAAAACGCAGTTCCTTGCACAAATTAATAATGTTAAATGGCTATAAATGTATAAGTGTGATTAATTTAACCATCTCGGCAACTGTAATAAAATTTAATGAAATAAGATAAAGTAAAACAAAACAAAATAAAATAAAGGGCTATAGGAGTAAATGAGATCACCTAAGGAGGATTTATAACTAGAGGGAAGACGGCTGATCACAATGAGAAACATAGTAGAAAAGAAATAGCAAGCGAAGGGACTGAAGAGAAATTAACAAAAAAGTAGAAGGAAAATTGCGGATGTATGATGTTGACTCCTAAAGAACAGGGGTCAGCAAAACTACAGCCTATGAGTCAAATCTGACCCTTTTTCCACTCTCTGCCTCTGAACTCTCACCCCACCTGTTTTTATACAACCTCTGAGTTAAGAATGATTTCATCTACAACAGAAAAGTTCGAACATAGACTGTATGGAAGGCAAAATTTGAAATATTTATTATCTGGCTTTTTACCAAAAAAAAAAAATTGATGATCCCTGCAGAAGAAGAATGATTTTAAGAAAGTGGAATTGGTGAACTATGTCAAATGTTATTGTGAGATGGAATAAAATGAGGACAAAAATATAACGACTGGTTGCCTTGGATTGTGTGTACTAAATGTGAGCTTTGCATCACTAAATTACAGATATGTAAAAATCTAACCCTTTCCCTCAAATTTGAATTTTACCAACTCTTGAGCTACCATTCTCAAAATTCAAGATATAATCAATCACATATCCATTGTGTTTTCCACAGATTCTTCTGAGTAAATACTTAATCCATTTTAGAGTCCAGATTAAACCCACCTAGGAGTGATCTAAGTTCCAGGCAGTTTACTTACCATTCTAGAATTGAGGAGAAAGACTGCCTGGTCCACAACAACTCTCTTTTCTCCACTGACCTCTACCAAGATGCACATTCCTTATAGATCTTTGATGGTTAGCAATCACCTTTGGTACATTATCTATCCTTTAATCACCATGTTTGATACTAGACACACTCTCCTCATCACACCAATTATGATGTCAGTTCAAGTCTTCCAGGTCACTCAAAGTCCCTTTTTCACCCCTCCCACTTGGGCATTAGGAAACCTTAGTATGCTCCGTCATGTACCATACTGAGTAAGCAGAAATCTGTGACCGCTCACCCATCTACTGACATTCTGCTATTCAAAAAGTTTCTCTGAGGACTTGAATTTACACCAGGCTACACCAAGGAAGCAGAGAACTAGTCCTTTCTAATTTTGTTCTACCAAAACTTATCAAAAATGTAGAGGAAGTGAGTGTCTGGGCTTGAGACTGGCTTAGAGATATTTTCCAAGGTCTGACTCTCCTCCTTTCCTCTGACAATTCTGAAGCTTCCCTCAGTTTTAACATCTCTTCCAGTGGAAGAAAAACTAATTCTTACCATTTTTTAATTTGTTTTAAATTCTATTTAGTATGTCAAAGTAAGGAATGGAAGAGGTGACGTTATAGCATATTCCACACATATTTAAAAATTAATAAAAGAGTATTTCTTTTAAAAAAAGAATATTACTTTAAAAATGTAATGCCCATAAACTCAACAACTTGGATGAAATGACAAGTTCCTTAAAAGGCACAAAATGCTAAAACTCTCCCAAGAAGAAATAAATAACTTTGATAGCCCTGTATATTAAATAAAGTGAATTTTTAGTTAATACTTTTCTCCAAAGAAAAACCCAGTTCCAGATGTCTTCACTGTTGAATTCTATTATGCATTTAAAAAGGAAATAACACAAACTCTTTTAGAAAACTGAAAAGGATTACTCTGATACCAAACTAGAAAAAGACATTACACAATTTTAAAAATCAACAGAATATATCCTTCATAAATATAGATACAAATATTCTAAACAAAATTTTAGCAAATGGAATCCAACATAAGCATTTGGTAAATTATAACATTCATTTCTGACTAAAATTATCCATAATACAGATGGAAGGGCACTTCCTCAAACTGATAAAAGGTATCTATGAAAAACCTACAGTTAACATCATACTTAATGGTAAAGTCAGATTAGGAGCATAATGTGAATTGTGTTGATGTCAGGTTAAAAACTAAGACTTTATCCATAGACCAGAGAGATGATAAATTGATTTCCTCTCTAATACCAACTCTGATAAACTACATTGACGAGGATTCTGAGACCACATTCAGCCTTCATAAGAGAGTCTTGATACTAGAGTGCTGTGAGGTGGTATGTATTTACATGTTATTTTTGCTACAAGCAACAGGAAGTCACTGACTTAGTGAGTATGGGAGTTGCATCGATAGAAAATAATAGAATCTAAACCTTGAAGGGACATACACACTTAAATTTGTGGTTTAGAAGAGTGTACTGATGAGAGAATGTAGAACAATTCAAAAAAGAGACCAGGGCTTCCCTGGTGGCGCAGTGGTTGAGAGTCCACCTGTCGATGCAGGGGACACGGGTTTGTGCCCCGGTCCGGGAGGATCCCACATGCTGCGGAGCGGCTAGGTCCGTGAGCCATGGCCGCTGAGCCTGCGCGTCCGGAGCCTGTGCTCCGCAACGGGAGAGGCCACAACAGTGAGAGGCCCGCATACCGGAAAAAAAAAAAAAAAAGAGAGACCAAATACGAAGCTATGTATTATAATACATGCCATAATGAGGTGCCTTCCTAAGAATTTAGAAAGAGGTATATAAGATTGCTTATGCCTGTGAGCATCAGAGAAGAGATATGCCAAACCATACTAAACAACCAGATGGTCCTTAGACTAAGACTTTATAGGAACTCAGTAGAAGATTTTGTCATAGCTCAAGAAATAATTATAATCAAAAGGGGGTAGCAATTATTATAATTATAGAAAGTGGAATGCCAACAAAGAAGGAAGTGTCAATCTATCCATAGTACTATTCAAGGGAAAGGAGGTCCTGGACCATGAAAGGTATTGCCTGATACTAGTGACCACTGTGACTCTAAAGGTGATACGAATCCATTAGACTTTCACAGCTCCGTAACACTAGCCATTCACATCATCTGACCAGCTCATCTTCTCTGATTCTATTCCTACCACCAACTTGCTAATTATCTTTTGGTTTGCATGTAATTAACCTTTAGAAAGAGTATACTGACTAGTGAACTCTGATCTCTGGTCTGTTTGATTTTTATTATAACTTTTAAAACTAGCATTAAGTTCTATATATTCATTTATTATAACTTTAGCCAGTTAAGCCCCAGAGCCCTCTAATTTCCACCTGTATTAACTCTCATATTTCTAAGACTACAGAGCTGAGACCCTCAACCTGAATTGCAATGGGTACATGAAGATATTAACACTATAGAAATCTATAGCTCTGTCTTACTGCTTACCTTCAAATTGTAACAGAGAATAACACATACTGGTTACATTGTAATATAAAGAAGTTAAAGGCAGAAGATATACCTAAGCAGAGTGAATACCTTAACACTAATTCTGTTGTCATATACCCCAAACACAGATAAAATTGAGTTACATAGCACTATAAGACTAATGCAGCTATTATGTTTAGAAACAAAAACTCTATCATATATTTGTATTTTAAAATTTAAATTGACAATTATAGAATATAAGAAAACGTTGTCTAGAAATCTGATGAAGAAATGAAATATATTTCACTTCTTTGCCACTCCTGGTATTGAAAAATGACATTTTTGAAAGGATAACTGTCTCACTTGAATATAATTATCCATTTTGCATTAAGTTTTAAATAATTTTGACAGGCAAATATTAACATATTCCCTTACAAAAATATCAAACATTTAAATTATTGTCTCCTTTAACAGTTCATATTCTAAAAAAAAAAATTATTTTTGCAATTCTACCCTACATTGGCTCTTTTATTTCCTGACTCCCATGATATATTTCTTTGAGTATTAATGCCTTCCACATATTAACCTCAGTTCATGTTTTCTGAAATTAAAAAATGTATATGAATAATATCAGGCATGTTTTTGGCATTTGTACATTTTGAAGCTTACAAATATAGTTCAAGATAAGAAACTGCCAGAGACTCCGGGGAAAACAGATAACAAACACTGAATTGTTTGCCATAGGTCATATTGACATCACGTACATTCACTAAGAGAGAGATAACAACATCCTGCTAAATCATTCTAGGAAAAAAGGATAAAAGCTTAATAAAACAATTAGTGGAATATTTTTTCACCTATTTAAAGGCTGATTATGAAATGACTACTTATTACCCCCAGAGTTGTTAGTATAATACCCGGAGAAAGAAGTACGAACATTTGTTTAGACAGTGGTTATAATCAGACCAAGGTCGTATTTTATGTGACTTATGAGGAAATCTTGAAATAGTACAAAGACAGTAAATTGATATCTGTTACACTTTTGTATGAAAAAATATAATATTATCCTCAGGAAATTTGGAGATAAAATTTAAAATTCACAATTTAAATAAATCTATGTAGCTTCCCTTTCTTCTCTTTAACAGTAAACCTACATATATGAGCTAACTTATAAGAGTTCCAAGAAATAAGAAAAAGATGAAAACTATACTAAGAAAAAAACTGTCTCATATCTGATTTTGAGGAAAAAAATTCCTCTCAAAGACCTAGTTTAGTAGCGGTAGACAGTACTATTATTTTAGAATTTGCCTGATGAGCTGGAGGTGTTGCAGAGGGGTGTCTACATCATGGGACCAATAAAACTCATGTTCTCAGATTCAATCAGCAATTAGCCCTCATAGTGTGGAGTACAAGTTTAGGGAGAACAAAAATACATATGCAGAAGTTCCACCATACCATGCTAAAGTAAAATTTAATAAAAAATAATGGGTGTTACATGGCTGGAATTTTCTCCACTTAATTTCCAGACTTATTATTCAAATGCTTAACTGACAGTTTGAAACCAGACAGCTAAAAACTCCATCTAGACATGTCATGAACTGCAAACCCACCATGCTGAAAATTAGATTCACTACATATTCATTTAAAAATTATTTTGAGAAGCTATTCTGTTCAAGGCAATCTGTCTTTTTCCCCTCCCAATTCTACTCCCTCTTTCAGAACACCTAAATCTCAGGGCAGTGGACTGAAGGCTAAGTATTTCTGTTTATATATACACCAAAGTTAGCTACTTTATCAAACACTTTTACTTCTTTATAAATATGGACACTATTCAGTAAAAAATAACACAAAATAACACAAAATAACCTGTTAACTTGGTCTGGTGTCTTCAGTTCTCTCTACGCCTTCTCGTTTCAGAAGCTTATTGCATTGGTATTGGTACAATATCCACAGGTCTCTATTTATATAATTGCTACAGTGGCTCTCCATTAGTGCCAGCGTTTTAGTTGACGATAATAGAATCAAAAGAATATAACTATCAAACACAGGAAGAGTAGACTTTGGTTTCAATCATACTAATTTTTTGGGTGATTGAGAAAATCACTGCTTTAGTGAGGGTATTTTAAAACTTTGGTTTATACCTAAAGACAGTAGGAGAATAAAAGATAATTGATGAATTCAGAGCATAAATTCTAAGTAGGGTTGTTTTGTTCCTTTTTAACTACCACAACCCATCTGTTATAATTTCCTGTCTCTGAACAAGCACACACACACACACACACAGACACACACAGAAAATTACATGAATCACTTTTTTTTTTTAACTGGAACCTGAAAAGGTTTTGCTCTATTTAAGGTCTATGATATTTTACACAATTACATAATAAACCCTTTTTCTAGCTTAGTTTTCTTCCACTTTGCTTCAGGATAAATTGTAACAGTAACTATTTACAATATTCTGACCAAGATTTTAGAAAAATAAAAGAAAAGAAAAAGAAGAAAATGTTAGATCTATTACTTCGTCTATTCAGGCTGCTGTAACAAAATACTATAGACTGGGGGGCTTAACCAACAGACATTTCTTTCTTACAGTTTGAGAGTCTGGGAAGTCTAAGATCATACACCAGCAGATTCAATTTCTGGTGAGGACCCTCTTTCTGAGTTGTGGGTTATCACCTTCTTCTTTATTTTTTTTAAAAATTTTTATTGGAGTATAGTTGCTTTACAATGTTGTGTTAGTTCCTACTGTATCGCAAAGTGAATCAGCTATACATATACATATATCCCCACTTTTTTGGATTTCCTTCCCATTTAGGTCACCGCAGAGCACTGAGTACAGTTCACCATGCTACACAGCAGGTTCTCATTAGTTATCTGTTTTATACATAGTAGTGTATACATGTCAATCCCAATCTCCCACTTCATCCCACCCACAACCCCCCCGGTATCCATACGTTTGTTCTCTACGTCTGTGTCTCTATTTCTGCTTTGCAAATAAGACCATCTATACCATTTTTTTTAGATTCCACACATATGCATCAATATATGACATTTGTTTTTCTATTTCTGACTTACTTCACTCTGTATGACAGTCTCTAGGTCCATCCACGTCTCTACAAATGACCCAGTTTCATTCCTATCACCTTCTTCTTGTGTTCCTACATAGTGGTGACAGCTCTGATGTCTCTTCCTCCTTTATACACGTGCTAATCCCATCATGAGGGCTTCACTAGATGAATTTCGGGAGACACAATTTAGTCCATATCAGTCTGTTTATAGTATTAATTTGATCATCCTCAAAATCACTTCAATGTTATTGAATGATATGGAAAAAACTGTCATATTTAACAAGGCCAAGTTTATTACAACTTATTTTTCTCCTTTATAAATCATTTTTCAGTAGAAGAAGAAATTTATAATACTTGTAAATCCATCAACACAGATCAAAATATTGGCAAAAATAATACCCTGAAAATATTTGTTATATTTACTTATAGTTAGTATGCTTTCTTTTGAAAATATTAAAGAAATTAATTTTGTATATTATAAGATTGTTTTTATCCATTTCTAATGATAGTAACTACTTGTAACTTGTAACTACTTCTATAAGACATGGTGCCACTAGTGAAAGACAAATGCATCAAATAGGAATATTATATGATTTAGGTAAGCTAGGCTGAAGTAGTAAATGGACGCCAAATTTTAGCAGCTTAAGACTATTCGAGCTTGTTTCTCAGTCATGGGTATGTGCCCCTGGCTGATGGAGACTCTTCTTCATGCTACAATTTAGGGACTCAGACTCTTTTCACACTGTGACTCTGCTATGCCCTCAGGGCTTCAATATTATTACCTGGCTTTAGGATGCACAAGAAAAACACTCTTACTTCTTAAAAGTTTTACCTGGAATGTGAACACATAATTTCTACTCACAAGGTCATACCCAGATTCAAAGGGGATAGAGAAATACAGTTCCAGACTAAGAACAGCCATCATTCTACATCCTGAAAGGGTGAATACCTTTTGCTGAACATTAAGCTGCCTTTTCCACCATTATGCTCTATAAGCATAGAAGCATTCATTCAAGAAATATAAGTTTTGGACAAGAAAGAAAAAAATTATTAAAAGTCATAAAAGCTTCTGGAAAATATATATTTGATATCTACATGTGGCATAGTTGTTTTATTTTGATAGTTCTTAAAATTGTTTGAAATCACTGCTTTGTTGACTAAGGACATAAATTTATTCATTTTAGTGTTTGGTCAAACAGAAATACTGCAGAAACATGTGTAATGGTGCAACAATATGACCCTGATTCATTCAGTTCCCTAATCATGATTTCTAAAACATTATCTACAGACGGAAAATATAAATGCACATCTGTTTCCTGGCTCTTTTTATTTGTATATCAAAAGTCAATAGGTATCTAGGATCCTGACTATGTAAACACTGACATTAAAAACTAGGATGGAATACCAATGAATTTCTCACAAGTTTATTTACTAGTTACAAACAAGGAGTTTCAATATCTATGTTTCTAGCTGCAACCACTCACTCAAACTCCAAATGAATTTCCAGTTGATTAAATTCTCTAACAGTGTAATGTACTGTTTACTCAAATTTAATAAGTCTAACACTAAATGTATCTTCTTCCCCTTAAACTTGAAACTTGCTTCTCTTCAAATATCTTGGTAAGTGAGGCAATAATGAATTATTGGCACTCACGTAAAAGGTGTCAGATCCTCGTCAATATGTTATCAAGGAAAGCATTTTAGGAAAACAGAACCACACAGTGACAAAAAGAAAAGAAAAGAAAAGAAAAGCAATGCAGCTACCAATACTGATCAAGATAGTTCTTCAGGCAGGCATGATTATTAAACAAAGAAGGATCACTAAACATTTAAACAGATTCAGCAGCAAGGAAGAGACGAAAGAATAACAAATCAAACTGATCCTATATAAAAGAAGCAATAACTCAAGAAGAGAAAATAGTTTCATGTAAAATCCAATGATTATCCTCAAATAGATCAAGAGACCATTGAATTCATAAAAAGAAACTGCTTGAGGTATAAAAGAATAAGAAAACAAAGAGTTCATAGAAATTAAAAATACAAGTTCCATTCAATCACCAAATTTTCTGAGTCTAAAGGACCATGCTAGTAGAATTTTGAGATAAAATACAAGACACTCAGCTAGATTTGAGTTTCAGATGAGCAATAAGCAGGGTTTTTTTAGTGTGAGTATATCCCGAATATTGCATGGGATATCCCTATACAAAAGGTCATTTGTTGTTCTTCTAGAGTTTGAGTTTGACTGGGTGTCCTGTATTTTTATTTGTTAAATCTGACAGTCTTATGTGCTAGAAACTTCAGGAGTGAGGGGTGGATATCATATGCAAAGAGCAACACAAAGAAACTGTAAAGAACATTTGGATTTTTTTGATGTTAAAAATATAATTTCCAGATTAAAAATTAAATTGCTGAGTATAAGAATGACATAGTTCAAGACTTAAGTCTAAAAGACAGGGTCAGGGAATTTTCTTATAAGTTGGATCAAAAAAGATAGAAATGGACGGGAAGGCGGAAGATGGCGGAAGAGTAAGACGCGGAGATCACCTTCCTCCCCACAGATACACCAGAAATACATCTACACGTGGAACAACTCCTACAGAACACCTACTGAAGGCTGGCAGAAGACCTCAGACCTCCCAAAAGGCAAGAAACTCCCCATGTACCTGGGTAGGGCAAAAGAAAAAACAGAGACAAAAGAATAGGGACGGCACCTGCACCAGTGGGAGGGAGCTGTGAAGGAGGAAAAGTTTCCACACTCTAGGAAGCCCCTTCGCGGGCGGAGACTGCGGGAGGCGGAGGGGGGAGCTTCGAAGCTGCGGAGGAGTGCACAGCAACGGGTGCGGAGGGCAAAGCGGGGAGATTCCCGCACAGAGGATCGGTGCCGACCGGCACTCACCAGCCCGAGAGGCTTGTCTGCTCACCCGCCGGGGCGGGCGGGGCTGCGAGCTGAGGCCGGAGCGCAGGGAGAGGACTGGGGTTGGCGGCTTGAACACAGCCTGAAGGGGTTAGTGCACCACAGCTAGCCGGGAGGGA